>NC_041390.1:11914566-11930642 GCF_002162155.2 Triticum dicoccoides
GGCGGTGACGGGAGGGGGAGAAGGGGAGGGGAGGGGCTGGGGAGGGAGCCCCCGGTCGCCTCGCTCGGGGAGGCGACGCGGGGGTACGGTGGAGGGGGGAGGGGGGAAGGGACGGGGTCGGGGGAGGGGAGGTATAGCGGCGGCGGCGCGGGTGAAACCCTAGGGAGGGGGAGCGATCAAGGAGTAAGAATTCAAGGACTGCCTCCACATACCTGACCACCAAATCCTTGTCGGCTTGTCCGGCACCGACACAGTGACGTCTGTGGGCGCCGCCATACCTTCTTGAAGGGCATCGGGTTTGCCCCTTGCCCCGCAATCCTCTACGTACCGGGGGAAACCCTATGACTTGTCCGAGCAGCAATGTCGTCGGTGTCGCGATCCTTTTTGAAGGCGTTGCTTGGTATGCGGCGGTCCGGAGTGCTTGGAGTGTGGTGGAATTCTCCAGTGGGCGCAGTGGTTGTGGGTCCTCATCGTTTCGTTGATCCGTCGCTGTTCGCATTTGTTTCTTTTTTGTTTTCTTTTTCGTTTCTTTTAGGCGTGACTGTGTTGTTTCCGTCCCAGCACCTATCGTTGGTTGTACCAATGTTGGTTACTTTGTAATATAAAGCGGGGAAACCCTTTTTCGTAACTCATCCATCATCCTTAACAGATGGTGGTGGCTTGGGATTACCATTTTTAGTTTCAGGGTTTCTCTTAATTTGCTGTTGTTTTGGGGCATTTAGGTTACCTTTTAAAGTTAATCATGTTAAAATAATTGTGGAGAAATAGTAGCACTGTTTTTGTAATTTGGGAAACAGGGAAACGGCTAGCTCAAATCAAGAGGAAACAACTCAATGGTTTGATGCTTTTGCCTGGGCTAGGCCGTGGACGTCTGGAATCTCCTGCTTGCGACCCGGTCTTTCTGATGGCTGCAGTTTCTGAATAATCCTCCTTCTCTGCTTCTTCTTTTTCTTCTTCTTCTTCAGTTAACTTTGGGTATGACATCACCCTGGGCTGCGACTCCATCTCTGACTCTGCTTCTTCTTGCTACTTAAAACTCTGGTTCCTAACACATGGTCCCCATTTTACCATCGCCGGAGTGTCTTCCCCAAGAAAGTTTCAAGACACCCGAGTGACATGAGCAGAGATTAGGAGAAGTCGACGAAATTTCTGTATATGTATAGTATAAGTCTTCTTCGTTGGTGATAAATAGATAGATAGTGCTTCTATAAACCTCAAATGTTCCCCCATTTCTTGAGCTCCTCGCTGGTCTGATTGATAACACCTGGAAGCACACAAACAGTTCAACTTAACAGAGGCACATGTTCAGATTGTAAAAATAAAAATAAAAATAAAAATAATGGCTTTGTGCAAGTCTCGCCCCTTCTATTTTGTTTCTTTTCTGTTTTCTCCTTTTTCTTGACCACGTTACAAATCTCAGCCAACCGGTCGTGCATATACATATGCTGAACCAATCGACCCAAGTTTCCTAGACTTACTCGGAACAGGACTCGGACACCACATCTATAAAAGTAAATTACCATAGTATGAGACGTTGCTATATTATTACGCTTAGCAAATGCTATTCAACTGACCTGATATAACTAGGGTAATCTTCTTTGTGAACTCTTCAAAGAAAAAAAAATAGTTTTGATATGCTACGTGCAAATCCGATTATTATGCTTCCTTCTGTATCAAAGAAAATTGAGTTGTACTTTAAGCTATGTAGGTATGTCGTGCAAGCATGGTTAGAAGGAACTCTGTAATCAATAACGGGCATTTCCCAACTTACTAATTAAACCTTAATTTCTTATCTGTGTACATACATGTGTACAATTCTCATGATTTAGGATCTCAATAATATATCAACTGATGACGTAATGGCTCCTTACACTTGGCATATTAACTGGGAAGGTAATTTAGATATTTAACTGAACTAATTATGTACAATGACAACGAACATGTAGTTTATGAGCAGTGCCATATGAATATAGCTTCTTTTTTCTCTCTGAAGGATGCACATGTCTGTGTGGGCGAAAAACATACTGTAATCGACATCTACACAAAACCAATGCATCGTGTTCAGTTGTTCCATGCTTTCCTGATTGAAGTGTAGCACTTAAGACTCTTAGAGTATAAACCTATTCGTATTGTAATCTATCTCTATTAGTCTAGTCTTGGAGCCCAGGCTTTGTAATCTATATAAACAGCTCTTGAGGCCCCAATCAATACAACAATTATTTCTCCAATATCTCAATCTATCATGGTATCCGACGCCTAGGTTTTCCGCACCTGGTATGACACCGCCACCCGCGCCGCCGCCCCGGCCAACTCGGCCCCTCTTCTCCATGGCCGAGTTCCGCGCCGCCGGTGTCCCGCCCTCTACCTCCTCCTCTACAACCACCCAAACACCTCCCCCTCCAAACCCTATGTTCTCCCTAGCCGACACCATTGCCGACGTCTCTCCCTTCATACCAATCTCATTAGACCTCGGCATCCACAACTACTACCATTGGCGCCACCTCTTCATCATCCATCTCGGGTGCTGCGGCCTACGCCACCACATTGATCCCTCCTCCCCGCCACAGCCCGCTGATCCTCGCTGGGTGAAAGATGATCTCGCCATCATCCAGTGGATTTACACACGCATCTCCACGGAGCTTTTCAATCTGGTCTCCGACGATGACGCCACCGCCGCCGATCTCTGGGCTTCCCTTCAACAGCTGTTTCAGGACAACTCCGACGCGCGAATCAACGCGCTCAACACCGAGCTACGCACAACCATGCAGGGAGATGTCCCAGTCTCCATCTTCTGCCAGCGAATCAAGGCTATCGGCGATGAACTCCGTGAACTTGGCGATCACGTCGAGGATCGCACTCTCATCAACGCCCTTCTCCAAGGTCTCGGCGATCAATTCGAGAAGCAGCAGTCCTTCATCCCCATGCTCAAGCCATACCCCACCTTCAAGGAGGTCCGCTCGATCCTCCAGCAAGAAGAGAAGAACCAGGCTCGCAAGGCGCAACGGGCGCCGCAGGTGTTTCATGCTGCCGTGCCCTCTTCTGCAGCTCGCACGCCTGGGATGCCGCGGCTACCGACCGCCCCTCCAACTCCTGTTGTGGCTGCCGCGGCCTCAACACCACCACCAGGCTGGCGCCCGAGCCCCAACTACAAGGGGAAGAATCCCGTCTACCAGCCTCCTGCATCTCGCCCTGCCGGACCTGCACCAGCCTCGTCATCCACCACTCCCGCGCCACCAGCTCCGTCGCCATGGCCTCCTCAGCATGATCCTTGGACTGGCCTCGTCCAGGCTTGGTCGATGCCATGGTCGGCCCCCTCGCCGTATGGTGCCCCTCCTGCGTACACGGGCACGTGGAGCCCCGGTCTTCGTCCAGCCACCGGCTCTCCGGGACTCCTTGGACCCAGGCCGCCGGCGCACGTCTACACCGCCACTCCTACTTCGCCTACCAGCACGCCAGGACCGCCATCGCCCTACAACACCATGCCGGCCTTCTACGGCAACATGCAGACCCCAATCGCATACTACCCATCCGCTATCCCCTACGTCAACATGCAAGCTCCTGGCCCCTCTGCTTCTCCCCAACAGCCAGCTTGGGACCAAGCCGCCTTCATCAACGCCATGAACAATTTTGTCCTCAACGACGCAGGTACGGATTGGATTTTCGATTCTGGTGCATCAATGCATATGTCTTCAAATATGAATTTATTGTCAGCTTGTTTTCCTTCTGCCTTTTCCACTATCACCATTGGCGATGGCTCCACCATCCCTGTTTCATGCACCGGTCACTCTTACATCCCTTCCTCTCATGCCAACTTTCTTCTACGCAATATTCTTTTGGTTCCTTCCATCATCAAAAATCTTATTTCTGTTAGACAATTTTGCATTGACAACAAAGTTATCCTGGCCTTTGACCCTTTTGGTTTGTCTATGAAGGATCTGACAACGGGGGCGGTCCTCGCTCGGTACAATAGCACGGGTGATCTTTATCCTCTTCATGGCGCGCCCACATCCACCCCTCGTGCCATGCTCACATCCGTTGATCTATGGCATCGTCGTCTCGGTCACCCCAGCAAAAACACTTTGACGTCTTTACTCCATGAATTTTGTATCCCTCGTTCTAGCACTCCTCATAATCCCTCTCTCTGTAATGCATGTCAATGCGGCAAACATGTTAGATTACCTTTTGGAACCTCTACTACCATTAGTACTTTCCCTGTTGAGTTACTTCACTGTGATTTATGGACCTCTCCAGTCCCTAGTGTTTGTGGTTATAAATATTATCTTGTGATCTTGGATGATTATTCTCACTATACTTGGACTTTTCCTCTTCGCGCTAAATCTGAAGTACCTGCAATCTTTCTCAACTTTCGACAATATGTAATCACACACTTCGGCTTGCCAATTCGATTTATTCAATGTGATAATGGTCGTGAATTTGATAACACCCAAAACCGCACCTTCTTTCTCTCTCAAGGCATTCTTCCTCGTTTTTCATGCCCTTATACATCTTCTCAAAATGGTAAAGCTGAACGCTGTCTTTGCTCTATTAATGATGTTCTTTGCACATTGCTTTTACAAGCTTCTCTTCCTTCCCGTTTTTGGGTTGAAGCCCTTCGCACCGCCACACTACTTCTTAATATTCGACCAACTAAAACTTGCCCTCTTTATTCGCCTTTCCAATCTCTTTTTCTCTTCCACCCTGAGTATTCTTTTCTGCGTGTTTTTGGCTGTCTATGCTTTCCCAACATCGCCTCTACCGCCTCCAACAAACTAGAACCACGCTCACTACCTTGCATTCACCTAGGTCTTTCTGATGATCACAAAGGATATCGTTGTTTCGATCCATCTTCTGGTCGTATCATTCTCTCTCGTCATGTCACATTCGATGAAAATACTTTTCCTTTTTCTGTCACTACAACCACAACACCAATTCCACCACAATCCGCCACCACCAAAGCCCCTTCTCTAGTTCGTCCTTCAGTCATCTCTGCTGCCATGGAATCTTGTTCCGTCTCTCAGCCGGAGTCGCCCATAGTCAGCCACCCTCCTGCCCCGTCCCCCACATCTCCCACGACTGCATCCTCTACCCCAGCCGTTTTCCCCTCCCCACATCCTACCACGGCAACCACCTCGACACCCACCACCTCTAATTCTTCTTCCTCACCGTCTTCTTCAACCGAAAACCCACTGCCACCCAATGCCGTTCTTATACCACCGCCCATCAATGATCATGTCATGTGCACCCGTGGAAAACGAGGATTTCTTCTCCCCACCAAACGTCTCAATCTAACCGCCACCCCAACCATCTCTCCTATTCCTACCAGTTATAAGCAATCTCTTCTTGACCCTCTCTGGCTTTCCGCTATGCGCGATGAATTTGAAGCTCTTCAGCAAAATAATACATGGACTCTTGTTCCCAAACCTCCTAGTGTTAACATTGTTTCTGGCAAATGGGTTTTTCGTCATAAATTTCATTCCATGGCACTCTCGCTCGTTACAAAGCTTGTTGGGTGTGTCGTGGTTTCTCCCAGCAGCATGGTATTGACTTTGATGAGACTTTTTCTCCTGTTGTTAAACCAAGCACTATTCATGTTGTTCTTAGTCTTGCTGTTTCCTCTTCCTGGCCTATTCATCAACTTGATGTTAAAAATGCTTTTCTTCATGGCACTCTCAATGAAACTGTTTATTGTCAGCAACCCTCTGGTTTTGAGAATCCCTCCTCTCCAAATTTTGTTTGTTTCCTCAACAAATCTCTTTATGGCCTTAAACAAGCTCCTCGTGCATGGTTTCAATGCTTGCTACTTTTATTCAAACATAGGCTTTATTCCCTCCAAATCCGATTCTTCTCTCTTTGTTTATCAGTCTCCTACTCACACTGCCTACCTCTTACTTTATGTTGATGATATCATTCTCACGGCTAGTTCTGATTCTTTTCTTCAACATACCATCTCTTCTCTCAATCGGGAGTTTTTCATGACTGATCTTGGTCCTCTTCATCATTTTCTAGGTATTCATGTTTCTCGCACAAAATCTTCACTCTTTCTTTCTCAACGATCATACATTTTGGACTTGCTTTCTCGTTCTGGTATGTCTGATTGTTAACCCTCTCGTACTCCAGCCGACGTTGGTGCTAAACTGTCGGCTGATGGTGATCCTGTTTCTGATCCCACTTTATATCGTAGCATCACCGGCGCTCTTCAATATGCCACTCTTACTCGTCCTGAAATCTCCTATTCTGTTCAGCAAGCCTGTCTCTTTATGCATGATCCTTGTGCTCCTCATCTGGCTCATGTCAGACGCATTCTCCGCTATTTAAAAGGCACTCTTGATCACGGTCTCCTTATTAATTCTTCTTCACCTACAAGCTTGATAGTTTATTCTGATGCAGACTGGGCAGGTTGTCCAGATACTCGACGATCTACATCCGGATTTTGTGTTTATTTGGGTGATAATCTTGTTTCTTGGTGTTCTAAAAGGAAGGTAACAGTTTCCAGGTCTTCCGCCGAGGCTGAGTATAGGGCGGTTGCTCACGCTGTGGCCGAGGCGGTGTGGCTACGGCAGCTTCTCGTTGAACTTCATCGTCCGCTCCCACGTGCTACTATTGTTTACTGTGATAACATCTCTGAAGTCTACATGGCTTCCAATCCAGTTCAACATCGTCGCACGAAGCACATTGAGATTGACATTCACTTTGTTCGTGAAAAGGTGGCTCTTGGCGAGGTTCGCGTTTTTCATGTTCCTACAAGTGCCCAATTTGCTGACATTTTTACCAAAGGACTCCCGACTGCATCGTTCACCGACATACGCTCCAATCTCAACATTGTTTCACCTGACGTTGAGACTGCGGGGGGATCTTAGAGTATAAATCTATTCGTATTGTAATCTATCTCTATTAGTCTAGTCTTGGAGCCCAAGCTTTGTAATCTATATAAACAGCCCTTCAGACCCCAATCAATACAACAATTATTTCTCCAATATCTCAATCTATCACAGACATGCACCTTTTTTGTTCAAGGCTGTTGATAAAATACATTACATGACTGATACTTCCAGGAATGTCTTAGCAATAGAGGAAGAGTGAGAATATCTCGGCGATTCAACAAAATATGGTCTTGAGCCATTGGGCTAGAGAAGTGTCGTTGTTTTTCCCCGGTGCAACGCACGGGCATGTTTGCTAGTCCTAGACCTACACGGTAAGGACCCAAGTCCTCACGCACAGGTCCATGCATGCTACTAAACCCACGTGCAACTAATCCTGGTTAACCAAAGCACACACGGCCACCTTAATCAGACTACTACTTGGACATAAATAAAGTACTACTAACTCAAGATTATTTCTGACATTCTCTCCCTAACCTTGACTCTGGTCTTCGATGCTCCTCCGATCTTGACTCATGGACGATCCATCCCCTGTCGACTCATCCGCTCACACCATGACAAGTTAAGTTGATAGGCTTCATTGATAGCAACAATCTCTCCCAATTTTAACTTGACGAATTTATTGATCACCTCAAATATGCTTTTGACTATCCAGCCGCCTCGCTAGTAACCTGTGGAATACACCACCCGGCACCCTAGTGAGATACATGCCAAATCCTTGTGGATCACACCACCACGTGGACTACACCGCTCACTCCAGCCTCATTTAGAGACATGATCTCATTGAAGAGACTCACCTTCACTGGTTTACCGCCCCATATACTTGAACTTGACCCTCTCATCGAGACATACAGACAACCTAAGCATAGTTGATCTTCAACGCCTCCTCACAGAGACGAGCACTTGAACATGACGATGCTGCCACAACGACGACTGACCAAACGACCGTGCTAACCTGCACGATTCGTTGACTCTAACTCCTGGATGACGATCTTGACAAATTTCCGACACCGCACCGCCACTCCCGTCAACGATCTCCATCCGCGGCCTTGCTGACGACAGCCCGCCGTCTCCCTCATTGTCGCTCCGCCCACTACTAGGGAAATGCTTATACACACGAGCTTAGTAGTAGCGCTTTTCATAAGAAAGCGCCTTGCTGACGACAGCCCGCCGTCTCCCTCATTGTCGCTCCGCCCACTACTAGGGAAATGCTTATACACAGGAGCTTAGTAGTAGCGCTTTTCATAAGAAAGCGCTGCTTCTAAATAACGGTAGCGCTTGTCACTGAAAAGCGCTGCCACTATTCATGTAGCAGTAGCGCTTTTACTATAAAAAACGCTACTACTATAGTTGCCAACGGTTGCATGGTAGTGTAGGTATACTAGTAGCGCTCGTAATTAAAAAGCGCTACTGCTATTGTACATAGCAATAGCGCTGTCCTCTGACAAGCGCTACTGCTAAATAGCAGTAGTGGTTGTTTCTAAAACGCGCTACTAATACGCTTACCTTATCCACACTTGGCACCCCGCGCGCGCGTCCCTCACTCTCCATCACACACTCACTCGCCTCGCCTGTCGTCGCCGCCGACTCCCCCAAGGTATCTGCCTCCCTCCCACCCTCCTCCTCTCGCCACCCTCCCCTCCCTCCCTCCCTCCTCCTCCTCTCGCCGCCCTCCTCTCTCCCTCCTCCCACGGCCCTCCTCCCCCCTCCCTCTCCGGCGGCCCCCTCCTCCCTCCTCCCTCTCCCAGAGGCGGAGCTAGGATTTGACAAAGCCTAGGGCTAAAACTAAAACTAAGCGGCTATAAATAACGTTAAATACCACTGCCTTAAAAAACACCTAAAAAAATTCAAATACCACACATCTTGAGTTTCTTTTTTTCTTCTGTTAACAAATAAAATTGAATCAAGTGACCAACGTAATTCAATTTAAGAGCACCAACTCATAGATTTTGGCTCATACTCCATCTGTAAAGAAATATAAGATCTAAACGGAGGGAGTACAAAGGAACTAGGGAGAAAATTAGTTGATACGAGAACAAGAGATTACCTAATTTTCCAGTCCAAGTGATAGTGGAGATGGAGCAGAACTGGAGTAGAAGATGGATCTGGCTGCTCCTATGATGCGAGATGATCCAAGATTCCAAAGCGAGATGATCTAGCGAGTTGCAGGTCCGCACGTTGGATCTGTCGAGCAGGGAAACGAGTGGGGGCGGCGCAGCATGTAAACGAAGGAGATTTTCTGATTGACCGCATTATGCGATTGCCTAAAAAAAGGAAAACACTGGCGATTGGCGTGCGTCGTGGGAGCTCAATTGGGCTAAGAAGTTCAGTGGGCTGACCGGCTGAGGCATGGGGCTCGGGATGGGTTAGCACGCCTATGGCTGGGCCTCTATAAGGCTACAAATCTGACAAAAAGTCCTATTAGATGTATAGCACTACTTGGGCCATGCCTGGGGCTATAGCCCCAGCTGCCCCAGGCCCAATTCCGCCCCTGCCCTCTCCTGCTCTCTCCTCCTCCTTCCTCCTCCTCCCCCTTTCTGTAAATAGGTTTTAGTTTTTGTTAAATGTAGTTTTTTGTTTTTAGTAAATGTATAGGTTTTTAGTATATTTTTTTAGAAAATTTGAATAAGTAATTTGAAAAGAATAAGTAAATGTAGGTCTTTTGAATAGAATAGGAATTTTTTAGAAATTTTGAATAAGTAAATTTGAATAGAATAAAATATAGAATTGAAAATTTTTAGTAAATGTAGGTCTTTTGAATAGAATAGAAATTTTGTAGAAAATTTGAATAAGTGAATTTGAATAGAATAGGAAATTATAAGTAAATTTGAATAGAATAATTAAATGTAGCTTATGGAGTTTCACTAAGTCCTAAGATGACGATAATAATATTTTTTTTCATATTTTGTTTTTGCAGAAATCAAGGAGCCCCTGCATCATCCCCGCCGTCGTCCTCATCACCGACCCCCTCCGACCTCGATCGAGGTGAGTCCAGCCACCTCATGTTGTTAATTTAATTTAGGTATTTTAGGTGTTTAATCTTAGAATAATGTAGTATGAACCCTAGTTATGAATTACTCCACCAATGACTCGTAACTTGGAATACGTCATGGCCCCGAACGGACGTAGTAGTAGTAATCTCAGGCAATCGGACGACAATGGAATGGAAGCAGCAAAGCACTTGACGGCGGTCCTACATGAAGGAAATTTCCCCATATCCGTGGAAACCATATCATAGAGCAATAATGGATACACAAACAAAATAATAGGTTTGCAACAGAACACCCACCAATACCAGACCAGCATCATTTTCGTCGTAAGATTCCTTACAAGCACATAGACATCAGCTTCTCATCAGCTGGGGTACTCATGAAAAATAGCAGCAATGAAATAAACGCAACAACATAGTTGCCCATGTCTCGGATACACATACAGAATATTACTAGATCTGGATTAACCAAGACTAAATTATTGGACAAAAACTTAGATAAAAACAAAGATAGGCATGCCCAAAGGGAAAGGCATTTTTTTTGGAGCTGGCTAGAACTTGGAATACATCATGGCCCCGAACTTGGCATAGAACAAACACTCGAACTCCTTGAGAACTGCAGCCTCTATACACATGATGACGCGCACGCTGCCATCCCCCTGCACGCTCTCCAGCAGGTGCGCAAAGCCTCCACGGTTCGATTCAGCACACAAAGTAGCTAATGGCTTTCCCCAACTAAAATCCAAATCATAGAATGGCATGCCAAGCCAACTGACCATTCGCATATCTGTCGCCGGCAGACTTCCTAAAGCAGTGCTGTTGTCTGTCTTTGTTAATGCCAACTCAAGGTAGTCGACCGCCGAATGCACTAGCTCATCATTCACCCGGCTGATGGTGTCTCTGATTCGGCGTGCGATGTAGGCCAGCTCGCCCAAGGCAATGCGCCGCGCTTCGTCGGCAACACTTAGATTTATTAACGCGTTGCCAAAGTAGCCATCCGGGAGTGGCGGCATCATGCTTCGCCGGATGTTGGCCACAAAAGACAAGCGTGTTGTGGAGTTCGGTGGTAGCCGTCGGGCTAAACACATGCATTGCCACACATGGGCACTGACGACACTGAAGGTGCTCACGCTTGCGCCACCACAAATGTGCTTAAGAGTGGAAACTTGGTCCTTCTGAAGAGTGAACACCTCGTTGACAACAGGCCCCAGAGTCCGGGATAGGATTATCTTGGGGAAAAAAGTTGAGAGTGCGTCGGGGTGAACAATGGGTGGGTCGCGTGCACATAAGCGGGTGCGGTCATGGTAAGGGAGGTTCACCACAGCCCGGTCGCCGTCCCTAGAGAAAGCTGACCATGTCCGGAAGAAGTGGAATGCGGCAGTTCCATCCACAGCGCCATGGTGCGTCGCCGTCCCTAAGACCACCCCTCCACACTTCAAGAATGTCACCTACATGGCTACATATATTGATTTCTGGCACACATTACATGGAGTACAAGTTTCTACTATTGTAGTGTGCTAATATTTTTCTTGAAGACCTTTCATTACAAGGAAAGAGAAGGGACTAGTTCACATACAAAACTGGCAGAAACCAAATGTAGTGTACCAGCATAGTGTTGATGTGGCTAGAAAGCAAGTCAAAATGAAATAAAGAATAACTAATTCAGAAAGAAACACACCTGAATGGCGCACAAGATGCCTGCTGAGTCGTCGACGAGGGGAACAAACAACCTCCTTAGCCTTGGTGATGGCTTGAAGTCGCTAAAGTCATCAGCAGTTAGACGAGAGCGAGCCACAAGGAAAGGTAAACCCTCGCCGTTGCAGTCGATCTCCAATTTGCCCTTGGCGTCCGGCCTAAGACGGCCGGCTAGGGGGTAGAAGGCCACAAGGGCCTTGCCCAATGCCGTCTTCAACCTGGCCACATCAAAGAAGTCGTCCTTGGTGGTTCCGACGGAACCACATCGACGGTAGAAATGAACAAGTGGGGTGTGGCCTTTGTTGGCTAGCATGAGGTCGAGCGGCAACAGCCGCAGCGCTCTTCCTGGCGTGGCAGCGGCCGGCATTACAAAGCAAGACTCTACCACCTGCACCTCCTCCTCACCGGCCATTCTATCTAGCTCCTTGTGCTCCTCTCCCGGCTGTTCCCGAGCAGCAATTATATAAAGCGTAAGGATCGCATTTCACAAGAAGCAAGGTACCATTTGGGAACATGCATGTGATCGGTGGTCTCTAGTACGTCCAGAAGTTGATGGAGACATTGATGGCAATATCATTATCGCCAGTACATACGGGTACTATTATGCTGCTTTCTCCTATTGATTGCAATCAAACACTAGAAGGTGGGCCATCTATGTCGGCAGATACTGACGGTTAGTTAAACATCAATATATTCTATGGTAGATCTAAGGCATCTTCAAGGGCTATGTATGTAAACAAGACGTGTAAAAAAATTCAAATTTAGATGTTTCGAAAAATTCTTAAACTTTTTTGAATGTTCACCAGACATGTGAGCACACCACCTAAAATTTCAAACCAAATCCAGAATATATACAGAGAAAAACAAAAAACATTAATTCAGCAAGATAGTGTCAAAAAGTCAAAAGCAAAAACCACACTATTCACACATGCATTTGTTTTTTTACAAGTATATCATTACAATCACAACCTTGGTAACCTGCCTTACTTACACACTTGCCCATCTCGAATACACTCCAAGACCTAAAATTATTAGTTCTTGATTTACTGAAACTAATCAGTCGACAAAATAATTGAGTAAAGTACACTGAAAGTTGTCATGACAGATCAGCTTCATACATTAGCTTAGAAATCTCACAATTTGGTATAAGTGATGCACTGATGGCTCGATACCAGTCGACATGATTTTGTAGGGTGGGTATCTAAAAAATCACATTGCAAGGTTACACCACTGTCTTGACTAATCGCTGGCGGTATTTATTATGGACGATGCTACGCGTCGCCGGCGGATCTTTTTTAAAGATCTGCCACCTCCACAACCGTACCGTCTGATCATGTGCATTCATGGTCCGACCCTTTCCTCATCTTTGCAACAAAGGCAGTGTTGCATAACCCTTTACAGCATACCTCATGTTGCGGAAATATCTGCAACAGAGGATTTCTTGCATAATTTTTTTTCTATCTTAACTATGTTGCGGAAGGACTTCTGCAACATAGACGATGTTGCAGAAAAATTGCAAGGTGGTAAAGGCATGCGGCCAATGGTCGGATTGAACTCGGATCCAACGGCTGTGTGGGCGGCGGAACTTTACATGTGACCTGTCGACTGATTCTAATCATTTCCCATTTATTATAGGATAATAGCGTGCAAACTTCAAGTCTCCTAGACGTATTACACCACAGGTTATCTGCCTTACTACATAGTTGTCCATTTCTGCAATACATTTCGAGCCATACACACCGTTAGATCTGGATTAACTGAAACTAAAATTAATTATCCAGAAACATTTGGATACAAATAACCATGACTCGTTACATTGGAGGTGCTCAAAGAAAAGAAATAAATGGAGGCAGCGAGCTAGAATTTGGAATACACCATGTTGTCGAACTTGACATACAACAAACGCTTGAACTCCCCAAGAATTGCTGCCTCTATACACATCACCAGGTGCACACTACCATCCCCCTGCATGCTCTCCATCAGATGAACGAAGCCTCCACGGTTTGATACTGCATGCAACATAGCCATTGGCTTACCCCAACTGAAATCCAGATCATAGAATGGCATACCAAGCCAGCTAACCATTCACATGTCCATCGCCGGCAGATCGCCTAAGGCTGGTTATAGTGGGGAGTAACTTATACTAGTGTCATGCATATGACACTAGTCTAAGTTACTACATTTATAGTGCAAAATAACATACTAGTAGTGTCATAGAGGACTTCATTAATTAGCTT
Organism: Triticum dicoccoides; assembly: GCF_002162155.2. NCBI lineage: Eukaryota > Viridiplantae > Streptophyta > Magnoliopsida > Poales > Poaceae > Triticum > Triticum dicoccoides. The sequence continues at coordinate 11,928,366 of NC_041390.1, forward strand.
GTAGACTCATCTTGTCTTGGAAAGGGTTATGTTATAGTAACATATTATGTTACCACTTCTCATTAACTACATGCCACATAAGCAAAAAATTCTCGGAGTGCGCTATGTTACTTGCTAAGTTACTCCCTCTATGACTAGCCTAAAGCAGGGCGGTTGTCCCTCTCTGCCAATGCTAGCTCGAGATAGTCGACCGCCGAATGCACTACCTCATTGTCCACCCGGCTTAGGGTGTCTCTGATTCGGCACGCAATGTATGCTAGGTCGCCCGAGGAGATGGTCCGTGCTTCGTCGCTGACACTTAGATTTATTACTGCATTGCCAAAGTAGCCGCCCGGGAGAGGTGGCGTCATTCTACGTCGGATATTCGCCATGAATGCGAGGCGCACTGTGGAGTCTGGTGGTAGCTGTCGGGCTAGAGACATGCACTGCCACACCTGGGCGCTCACGGTGCTGAAGGTGCTCACGCCTTTGCCACCACATATGTGATTAAGGGTGGAAAGTTGGTCCTTGCGGAGGATGAGAACCTCATTGACGACGACAGGACCTGGCGCCTGGGATAGGATTGTCTTGGGGCAAAATATGGTAAAGGTGTCCAGACGAACAACAGGTGGGTTGCGTGCACACAGGAGGGTGCGGTCAAGGTAGGGGATTCTCACTACAGCTCGGTCGCCTTCTCTGGAGAATGCTGCCCATGTATGCAAGAAGTGTAATGCGGCAGTGCCGTCCACAACTCCATGGTGTGTTACCATCCCTAAGACCACTCCACCACACTTCATGAATGTCACCTACATAGATGGATTTGTGACACATGCTATATAAAATTATGAACGATATTTTTTTTGAAAAGGAGGATTACCTCCGGCCTCTGCACCGATCGATGCATGATATGTTTCTATTTCTACTCATTTTTTCCTGGAGCAACAGTAACTAGGAAAACTGACCAAAAACGAAATATAGTGTATGACTGTATTATGCTTGACTTGATTAGAAAGTAGTAATATAGAAAGAATCAGACCTGGGTGCAGGGCCGGCTCTGGCGTATGGCCAGAGGGGCGACGACCCAAGGCCCAGGCCGGAGGGGGCCCATGATGCAGTGTACATATATAGTATAGCCCATCAAAAAATTAAGTAACGAAAAAAATATGAGAGAAAATAAAGGAGATGGGCTAGGCCCTACAGATAGCTAGCTAACGAAGCATCGCGCCAGACGCAAGGCACGGTTGCACGCCGCACGCGTACGTGTGTGAATCAAATCAATCACACTAGTAGAAAAAGGGCCTTTAGTCCCGGTTCATAAGGGCCTTTAGTCCCGGTTTTTGAACCGGGACTAAAGGGTCGTTACTAAAGGCCCTCCACGTGGCCGCTGCCTGGAGGTCCACCTTTAGTCCCGGTTGGTAACACCAACCGGTACTAAAAGAAATTTTCTGTTTTTTTTTGAATTTTTTTTATTTTCAAATTTCTGAATTATTTTAACCTCTAATCTCTAATCACCCCTCATCAGTGCTCAATTTAATCTCTAATCACCCCTTATCATTCCAAATCATCTAACTTCCCGGACGGTCACCCATCCTCCCACTCCCCCAGCCTGAGCACGCTTAACTTCTAGGTTCTATTCTCCCTCGTTTCCAAGTCTGCACTCGTTGTTTTCGTGACAATAGTAAGATGTTAATCCTATTAACCCTCAGGAGTTTAGCTTGAGCATGAAGTCACACATTTCACTGTTTGAGTTTGAAACTATTGTTCTAAAAAACAATAATTATTTAGTAACACTAATATTTCTTGAATAAGTAGTTTGACCATTGTTTGATCATAGTTTGACCAGATTTGACCAAAATTCAAAAAACTGAAATAATTATTTAATAACACTAATATTCTTGAATAATTATTTAGTAACACTAATACTTCTTGAATAAGTAGTTTGACCATAGTTTGACCAGATTTAATGAAAATTTTAAAACACTGAAATTTGAGCATAACTTTTTTTCCTTTTGGAATTTGAGGATTCTACAAGTTTGCAAAAAGGCCGTAGGCAGTCTCCATTGGATGCAACTTTTCGAGTAGATGATTTTTCATATAATTTTTTTTAATCCGAGTTCGTATGCAAAAGTTATGCCCATTTTTACAAATTCCAGAGAGATTTTGTAAATAAAGTCGAAATTCATATTTGTAAATTTTCCCAACAACTAGACCACATATCACATGGGAAACTTATTTTAATTTATTTTTTTGACATTTCCATTATTTTTCTTTTGTTTTTTCTAAAATTGAAAAGGCGGT
>NC_041390.1:11930828-11951933 GCF_002162155.2 Triticum dicoccoides
AAAAGGCGGTCCACGCGGGTGGGGGGGGGGGGAGTTTGAAAATGGGACCTTTAGTACCGGTTCGTGACATGAACCGGTACTAATGGCAACCGGGACTAATGGGCGTCACACCCTTTAGTCCCGGTTCGTGGCATGAACCGGGACTAAAGGGCCCAGGTGAACCGGGACTAATGCCTTAGCCGCACGAACCGGGATAAATGCACCCATTGGTCCCGGTTCTGGACTGAACCGGGACTAATGGGGTTACCCGCCTGGACCAAAGCCCCCTTTTCTACTAGTGTCAGAATATCTCTTCAGTTTCAGTGTGCACAAAGTTTCAAATTTTTTATGTATACTTTTTTCAAATTCAATCTTTCACAATATGTATTCAACCATCTTAATTTTTTGTCATTATGTGTATGTGTCTAGAGTTCTGATCGTCCGATGTATAAAATTTTGAAGTTAGTCGAATTTGGTTCGCATTTAAGGTAATCATGTCAAGTTAGCTTCATTTTCCCGTCTTTTTAGTCTTTCTATTGTAATATGACATTTCAATAATGATTATAGTCAAATCTCAAACTAAAGATTTGTGGTTGAAAGTTTAGTTGTAATGTTATGCAAATGAAGTTATATATGTTTATGTATCAAATCTCAAACTAAAGATACATATGTTTGTGTATCATGCACACACATACATATATATGGTCTTAGAACTTAGGGGTCGAGTTCACCCTAGGGCCTTCTGAAACACAGGGCCGACCCTGCCTGGGTGGCGCACACGATATAGGCTGGGTCATCGACGTGGGGAACAAACAACCTCCTTAGCCTTGGTGATGGCTTGAAGTCGCTGAGGTCAACAATGGTAAGACGAGAGTGCGTGACGACGAAGAGCACACCCTTGTTGTTTGCAGTCGATCTCTAGCCTGCCATGGGCGTCAGCCCTGAGGCGGCCGGCCATAGGCTAGAAGGCAACGAGGGCCTTGCCTAACGCTGTCTTCAACTTGGTCACATCAAAGAAGGCGTCGTCGGTGGTATGCCGCCGGTAGAAGCGGACGACTGGAGTGAGACCTCTGTTGGCTAGCATGAGGTCGAGTGGCGAGAGCTGCAGCGCTTTCCTCGGTGTGTCGCCGGCCGGGACTAAAGGTGGACCTCCAGGTGCGTGCAAAAATTCATGGGTATACGACATTCGTGGAGCTCGCGCCAAAATGGACAAAATCAGCTATGAAAACTGCGCTTTTTCAAACTTTCTCACAGACCTGATTTTTTCCTTTTTGCCATGAGTTCCTCGAATGTCCAAACTCCACCAAATTTGGCACGGGCATCACGCATTCGATCATCTTGCACCATAAAAAAATCATAATTTTATAAAGTTTTCAGTTACATGGGCATCACGCATTCGATCATCTTGCACCATAAAAAAATCATAAATTTTATAAAATTCTCAGTTATTTTAAACGATTTCTTGATCACACCTGGGAACATCTGGACCTGTATGCAGAGTGACCGCGTCGCATTACTTACATTGTTACAACTAAAAATTACTCCCTCGCCGAGCTCAGCAAGCTTCCTCCCATCCCAGTATATAGATGGATTCAAATCAATTAACTTTCGCTGCCATGGCTGAAGGTGACCGGGTAGAGTGAGCACCAACACAGACAGAGCACAGGCACTAAAAATAAATAACCCAAGAGTGCTTGAGCACGTAAACCATCCCATTTGCAGTAATTATCTTCATCCCAGTAAAAATAATCGTGCATTCCACGAGCAACTACTGTACTCTGAAGCTGAGACCAGAAGGATTGAATTCAATTGTATAAGCCTAGTGTAAGCTGCTTAAGATTATTTCTTGGTGTACAAACACCTAACAGGGTACAATTATCGAACATCCATGACTCGAACACACCTGGTACATGCAGGTTAAAACTTAGAATACAACATGTTGTCGAATTTGGCATACAACAAACGCTTCAACTCGCTGAGAATTGCAGCCTCTATAGACATGATGATGCGCACACTGCCATCACCCTGTGCGCTGTCAATCAGGTGCACAAAACCTCCGCGGTTTGGTTCAGCACGGAACATAGCCAATGGCCTCACCCAGCTGAAATCCGCATCGTATGACGGCATGCCAAGCCAGCTGACAACTCTAATGACAGTCACCGGCAAATTGCCTGTAGCCGGGCGCTCGTCGTCCCTCTTTGCTAGCTCGAGGTAGTCGATTGCCGAATGCACTAGCTCGTCGTTCACCCGTCTGTGGGTGTCTCTGATTCGCTGCGCGATGTAGCTCAGCTCGCGCGAGGTGATGGCATGCACGTTGTCGCCGACACTTAGGTTTATTATCGCGTTGCCGAAGTAGCCGTCTGGGAGTGGTGGCCTCATGATGCGGCGGACGTTGGCCGAGAACATAAGTTGTGTCGCAGCATCCGGGGGTAGCTGCCGGGCTAAACACATGCATTGCCACAGGTGGGCGCTCACGGCGCTAAACGTGCTCACGCTATCGCCACCAGATATGTGCTTTAGAGTGGAAAGTTGGTCCTTGCCAAGGGTGAAGGCCACAACCTTGTTGACGAGTGGCCCTGGCTGCGGTGGTAGGTTTATCTTGGGGCTAAAACTGGAAAGTGCGTCGGGATGAACAACAGGTGGATCACGCGCACACAAGCGCGAGCGGTCATGGCAGGGGAGGTTCACCATAGCCCGGTCGCCGTCCCTGGAGAAAGCTGACCATGTCCTTAAGAAGTGGAATACAGCAGATCCGTCCATAGCAGCATGATGGATTGCCGACCCTAAGACCACCCCACCCCACTTTAAGAATGTCACCTACATACATATATGGATTAATTTGTTTTACATACTACTAATTGCTTCTGAATAGTACCCTCCTACATATTACTTCTGTTAATTGTAGGTGTAGTTAGTAATTGATTTGGATAGAAAGGACTAGATAGGAATCAAACAGACCTGGGTTGCCCATAAGAGGTCATCCGAGTCGCTGACGTGAGGAACAAACAGCCTCCTCTGCTTCGTTGATGGCTTGAAATCACTGAAGTCATCCATGGTGAGACGAGAGTGAGCCATGAGGAAGAGCGTGCCCTTGCCGTTGCAGTCGATCTCCAACGTGCCGTCTGCGCCCGCCCTCAAGCGGCCGGCCAGGGGGTAGAAGGGCACAAGCGCCTTGCTCAACGCCGTTTTCAACCTGGTCACGTCGAAGAAGTCGTCTCCGGCGGTTTCTGGTCGGCGGTAGAAGTGGACGAGTGGGGTGTAGCCTCTACTGGCTAGCATGAGGTCGAACGGAGAGAGCCGGAGCGCCCTGCTCGGCGTGTCCGCCGCCGGCGTCACGAAGCAGGACTCCACCACCTGCACCTCCTCCTCGCCGGCCATTCCTAAGAGTAGTTGTGTTGTTGTTTCTCCTTGTTGCTCTAGCTACTACCGGATGTTGTCTTGCTTTTCTTCTAGGGCTGCTGCTACTTCTAGCTACCCAGATGGAAATGGGCAGTGAGGATCGCATATCTTTTGGCATGTGATTGCATATCTTCTAGACATGATAATGGTAAAGAAAAGCGGTCTGGTTGATGTGGACATTCATGGCGATATCAACTCTCGTCGTTTTCTTTCCCTACAGTTGTATGATAGTGAGCAGAGCTTAGCATTTTTGTAGTACCATCACCATGCTGCTGTGTTACCCATTGAAGGAAACTAAACACATTGTTTGGAGGCAGGCGCACGTCCCGCCGTTGATTCTCTGTCGGGCCCTGTTAGAGGCAGAGCAGGGAGAGATAGACGCCGGAAGAAGAGGTGAGAAGACAGACAGACACACAGATGGACGGACCGGTCAGTGGGAAAACAGCGAGAAGTGATCGCTCCATCAATAATTGCTTGTGAATATCTCTCCTTTTTCTTTAAGACGAAGACGATCTCTTCTTCCATATTCTTTTGAGCTTTCGCCCCATTTCCAACACAGACACAGTAGCTAACGCTACGAGAGAGAGGGGGGGAGGAGAAGCAGTGAAAAAAATAGGGCGATACAGCAAAATAGTGCGGGCCTTGAAATACGCTATTAGCATGCTATATCGTGTTATAGCGTGCTATTAGCGTGCCATTGTACACGATTTATTTAGCGAGACAATTCTCAAAACGCTATAGCGTGCTATTAGTGATGCTATAGCGCACTATTTTTCAAATCTTAGAGATGGCAGGGGAGAGCAGAGCAAGCAGAATGGCCGGCGGGGAGGAGGAGGTGCAGGTGGTAGAGTCCTGCTTTCTAACGCCGGCCGGGGACACGCCGAGTAAAGCACTCCGGCTGTCGCCGCTCAATCTTATGCTAGTCCACGAAGGCTACACCCGGCTCGTCCACTTCTACCATTGCCGTTCCGGTGACCAAACAGCCACCGGCGACTTCTTCGACGTGAGCCGGCTGAAGACAGCGTTGAGCAAGGCCCTTGTGCCCTTCTACCCCTTGGCCGGCCGCTTCAAGGAGGGCGGGGACGGCAGGTTGGAGATCGACTGCAACCGAAAGGGCATGCTCTTCCTCATGGCTCACTCTCATCTCACAGACAGCCATCGCCAAAGAAAAGGAGGCTGTTTGTTCCCCGCATCGACGGCTCAGCCGGCCTCCTGTGCGCCACTCAGGTATATATGTGTGGTTCTTTCTTAAGGCTGTGTTCGGACTAGAGGAGAGCCAAGCAAAGGAATGGGAAAAGGTACAGGAAGTGAAGTTGGATGCACAGTGCAAATCACAGGTCTCCAAAGTAGAGGAATAAAAAAAATATGGTGTGTTCGGATCACAAGAAAAAACTTTCTAGCCTTTGCACATACTAGCTGTTGCACTCCGTTTGCTCTATATATACATACATAAACCACAAGCTTACGAACAACACACACCACACAGCCGTTCACGTCACACAGCCAAACCATTCACACAACCGTTCCTTACTGCTGAGTTCATTTGAACATCACATTTCCTCATTCAAGCAATACCACACCATCTATTTATATATAAAAAGTAATTGACGGGTTAACCACAAAAAAGAGAAATAGATTATAATTCCCACAATAATTAGAAAGATCTAACCATCTATTTGGAGGATTAACGATTAATAGCCATTCGATTTAAGTGATTAAAATTACCCACCATTGCCATTACTTACATGGAAATTGGCCTTGGTTTAACAAAAAAAAACTGCACCTATTTCACGTCTAAAATCTCAATCTCTATTGCTTTTTTTTTTTGAAAGTCTCAATCTCTATTGCTGTCCTCCCCTCTTGCCCCGCATACAAGGAATTAGGTAAAAAAAAAGATAACCATAACCGTCAGATCCACATTAAAGCGGAAGAAATTACCCACCACTGCCATCCTCTTTTCATTGCATTACAAAAATATATATCCTTGAATTCTCCCGTATAGGTAAAAAAAAATTGTTTCGTGGGCTTGGAAAACATAAACGTGGAGGCTGCCCTACGACCTTCTACTGCCGCCGCCGTTGCGATGTCAAGATCTCACGCAGCTCCCGCTCCATAGACTATCCATAGACTACAGAAGGTCTCCTGGCAAGGTAGCAGGGACTATAGAAGGAAGGAAGCATGATGCAGAGGAAGGGGGGAAGAGCAACATGACAGCGATGGGCTGCAGGATCCATGGCGGGATGGAACTTTGCAGATGATCTGACGAAGAGATTTGGGAATAGTTCTTCCTTCATTGCCTAAGTTAGAGGTGTGGCTCATGATTGATCACGGGTAGTGAATAGGATCCACTGTGACCTTGCAGCCTCCCTGTTCCCAAGTTATTTGCATATTGGATACATTCATGTTTAGTTTTCCTCAATTGCCTAAGGACTGCCTATGCGTGTACATGCAGTCTCATCAAGATAAAGTTGCAAGTATTCCATGAGGTAATTGTTCACATTATTTTGTCTCAGCAAGAATACATGAATTGGTTATTATCAGTCTTTCAATCATTGTATGTAGTAAAAACTTCTCAATCATTATCCAATTTCTATTAGCTAGCACAGGGAACGATCATGTCATTTGGCTAAGGCTACAATTGTCCTTGCAGAAAGCTCAGGTTTTGAGCAAGTAGAGCACTCTCCAAGGCGGGTAAAAATCTTGCTTCCTTTCTCATGTATCTATCAAACCAGCATGAGTCGACTGTGTAAACAGTTCACTGGATGCAGGATCAGGTATAAACCCACCTCTACTTAGTTTATTTTATTGTCAAGTTATCAAAGATGCAGACTGCCGCCTGCAAAAAAAAAGGGCAGACCGCCGCCTAAAATATTTGGAAACATATGCAGCCGTAGAGGTTGAGGAGGACAATTGCAGCATGCACCCCACATAGCTGGAGTACGTGGACATCGATCCAGTATGGCTGCATGTGTAGACGCTCCAGTGGCATGGATACACATGTTTTCTCTCTCTTTTTACCGGTCAATTAATGATTTCATGGATTCAGAAAAATAAATCTTTGAAAAACAGGCCAACATGAGATGTGTAGTGTACATGCACGTGTATGTAAGGGAATTTTAGTGATGCGAGGACACTAGCACCTGAACGCTGTACATAGTGCTTGATAGTTTGTGTCATACTCTCAGGTCGTATGTTGCACATGACCCAAGCAGCCTCACCGAGGGTAAAAACGCTCCCAGTCATACATTCCACCCAACACATCAAAATATACTGACCTACCTACTGTGTCGTCATGCAAATAATAATAAAATTATGGTGCTTAAGTTGAATACTGAACTAGAGGCCTTGATATTCATGTTGACGGTGTACATTATTAGTTCACATGGAAGAAAGGGAGCATCTCTGATATAAATTTTCAAGCAAGCAGTCAGTATATATACATATGAATGCTACATCTCTCTCTCTCTCTCTCTCTCTCTCTCTCTCTCTCTCTCTCTCTCTCTCTCTCTCTCTCTCTCTCTCTCTCTTCTGTTTATCAGAAGGAACGAAAGTGTTGATATAATCGCACCGTAACTAGGTACCTTTTTTCAGGAGAATATTTTATGATCAATTTTATCCTTGTAACTTTACTAATTTCATTTCTATTTTCCCAACTTTTCATGTGATGGACATGTTAATTGCATTTGCATGATCTGCATTGCAAGCTTTAAATAAACCTACACAAGTGTGTGGAGTTCATGTCACAATTCTATCAGATTTTTCATGCTGATACGTGAGATATTACAGGCTTCATCCATTCCTTCAAATAGAATAAACTGTGCAATTGTTTACATTGCCATTATCAACATTTTTGTCTAAAATTTTGCGGGATATACTTTTAATATGCCTGGCATTGGTAATTTATCTTGCGTCACACTTGAAAGATTTCAGCTCTTAGTTGCATGGCCGCACAGGGACATGAGATAAATGGGCCTCAACCATCAAAGATAATATTCTAATATTTGCTTCGCTTCACCTTTCCCACTGCAACCTATATAGAAAATTTTACTACTGTAGCTTTGAGAAAATTATTTTGTATGTTGAAAAGCACTTTTCTCCCTTACCGAGTGCATTATTTATTTGTAAATTTTGGTGTCATTTTTTTTAACTATGCAGTCTACAAGACAAGTGTGTCGTCTTGGAATGTAATATGATCCCTCCCATTTGTATTGACTTCAGCCTTAATGAATACACACCATCTTGGATGTATTTACATCAAAAGATTTTTCTAAATAACTTATAATATAGGAATACATTGCGAACTGAATAGTGACATGAGAATAAGTTTGGGTTGACAATATCAGTGTTTCAGCAAGACATGGATCGAACTGGTACTCGGTCCAATAGGGATGTAGAATTGAAAGTAGTGGTGATAGAGAAACAGTAAGTCTTTTAGAGCTTCTTATAAATCAGGTGGAAGCGGAAAATTGCATGACAATACGATCTCACAAGAAGTAGCAATTTTTCTCGATGGATGATATATTTTGCTACTAAACTTTCAATGTTTTCATGTAAGGATATATACATGACACACTATTCACATGTGATATGTTCTATGTAAGTTAATTCGAAGCTCTATTCATGGAGACATGTATCTTCTATATGTTCTTTATGCTTCTCCTACATATTGTCTTTGATATTTAATGTGGCAGGCTTTGATTCATTGCTATTAGTTAGAAGGTGCGCGAGATTATTTTGCTATTCTTATATTGAAGTAATACATGTTCCGGTAATACTGGGGACCAACATATGTTTTTCGAAGGAGAAGCTCTGTTATTCCTTGCATCTCTAAATCACACTTGCAGTGGGATCCCTATGGTTTGAGAAGATGTTTTATCGACGCCAAAATAAAATTCAAAAGATTGGGATTTTCTGGAGAACTGCAAGCACTACACTTAAATCTTAGCGTTCGACTTTTACATATTGTGAAGGAGAATTCACTTTCTGGCAATTTTTAATCTTATATTGGTGTCGTGTGACCATGTTGTTATAAAAGTATAGAAGCATCTTTTCCTTTTGTGGGCAGAGGTCATACGGAGCTAAAGATTTATTATCTGCTCAATTAGGTTCACATATGTTTAATCCTTTCTTTTGCCGGGAACACATATGTTTATTCACGTGATGTACATTTTGGATCTTTTCCACCATGTATTATCTCTATTACTGACCATGCATGTTCGCCAAAAGACTATATGGACACCTCTTGTAATGTTAGAAGTGCCGATCAAGCTCAGGATAATGTGTTTTTATGCCAAGCAAGAGGTTGAATAAGTCATGCTTTTAGCACAGTTGTCAAGACATGCACTGAGTTGCATCATCTATTCTAAGTTATATTTAACCTCGGCATGTTGGATATTTGAAACTGTTTGAATCATTTTGATTATTATCCGCACGAGCAATCAAAGTCGGGGGAGAATGTTTGGACACTTGAAGAATTATTGTAGTATTTGTGATAACCATATATGTATACGAATTATGTTCTCCTATGTATCTTGATATTGTTTAATGAAATGTGCCAGTGAATGATGTTGTATAACAGTTTTGACATTAAATGTAGTTGCATTTAGCCCAAAGTACAAATGCGCTTCATAAATGTAAATCAACTATTCGTTGGGTATTGTTTTTGTAACTACAGAAATGATATTTTATATTCACAGTTCCGTCTGATTTTTTTTTCAGAAATCAAATAATATGCTCATTATAAACTTTCTGAAGTTCTAGCCCGCGCATCGAGCGGGCCACTTTGCTAGTTTCCAGTAACAACCAATGAATCCAAACTACCGTAGGCGATCAGGAAATGAAGATGAATTCGTTTTTCTCATACACCCTACATTAGATGGCAGTAGCTCGTCCACAAAAATGCCAATACATACATCCATCCTCACTGGAAGAGCAAGTGCAATCTTGAAGACTGAACATGTGTATCCGTGGAAGAGCAAGTAGGTATATTTCTATAGCCAATATCAAAGAATGCAAGCAATCGGACGGTGCAAGATATATTCCAACATAGTTGATCAACGGTCAGTTATTATCTTCGAGTTGTGCTCAACGCGATAACATCACTATCATGCAACTACATACGCTTGCCATCCTTACGCCCACATCGCATCTTAAGACAGCGAAAATTTGCATACTTTCAGGTACTACTTATGTAATATTTTGACATGGTAAATTCATACTAGGGAAATTTGATGTGTGCATATCTCTAATTTCAGCATGAAATTTACAGAATTGTCTTGGAGCTATTGACGGCACTCACTTTCCCATGACCATTCCACCTGGACAGCAAGATCCATATAGAAATAGAAAACAAGGACTGTCACAAAATTGCATGGTCACATGCGACTTTGATCTAAAGTTCGTGCATGTACATCCTGGTTGGGAGAGTTCTGCTTCAGATGCAAGAGTTCTACAAGACTCACTTAAGCATGGTTTTAGTGTATACCCTGGTAAATTCTATCTTGTAGATGCGGGCTATGCAAACACACCTGAATTCATTGCTCCATATAGGGGAACAAGGTATCATTTGCAAGAACAAGGAAAAGTCTAGCAGAGGCCGCAATCCGCCAAAGAATTGTTCAACCTCCGCCATGCTCAGCTTCAGAATCATGTTGAGAGAATTGTCAGTATATTAAAAAAGAGGTATCCCATACTAAAGGCTGCTACGTCATATGATATTGACACTCAGGTTGATATTTCTATGGCTTGTTGTGTGATTATAAATGAAAGCAATATGGAAGATGTACCAGATGGAGATACCAAATACAATGTTGATGTGCCCTTATTTGATAGCATGCGGCAAGCTGGGAATGACATGCGAGATGCCATGGCAAATGCAATGTGGGCTGACTACAATGCAAGGCGATGAGCCCTATGTAATGAAGGTAAAACAATTTGGTTTGTACTGGAAGTAATTCTAGTCAATCAAAAGGATTTGTGATCAAGTTTCATTTAACATTGCACTAGTACCTTAGTCAACCAGGAACACATACACAAAAGTCACGTACCCTTTCCTAGCCTAGTACCTTAGCACTACATGATAATTTGTTACCATTAAAATTGCATTAGTAGTACTACAAGTGCCTGCAACAACATACAAAGCCACTTCTTGAGGTGTTTTGAATTTTATTTCTTAACCATCCCAGTCATAATGCATTAGTTGAAACCGAGAGGAAGACTTCCCTGTTTTCCTTGTTGACGGTGAAGAGGTCAGCTGCTTTCACCATATCTTCCATTTGTAAATTCGGCAACCCCTCAAGTGCAACAATGCATTTTTGTATGCTACAGGGATCCTCCAATTTCCTCTCCTCGATGGCTTGCAAACCATTCCATCTCTTCTGTTTTGAGGTTCAGGTACCTCTCATGGAAATCATCAATACTAGAATTAATCTTCTGTCTTTTCCCCCGCTTAGCACTAGTAAGCTCAGGAGCAGAATGAGATGGTTGACAATTTCTATGTGTTGGTAGTGCATCTTGTGATTGAACATGTAATACGGAATCTTTCACCTGAGTTGAGTTCACAACTTCTAGGTCTAATGGATCATCTGTGCAGAACCAATCAGTGCTTCCATTGTCCTCTTCAGTATCAGTATGCATGCATGAATCCCCAGGAGCAGGTAGGTTTGGTGTAGGTGAGCAAAAATGCTCCTCGGGACCTTCCAACTGCTGCGAATATGATGTAGTGACCTGAGAGAATTTTGTGGCCTTGCTTGCATAATAGTCCATGCCACGACAACTCCTTCCTTGAGTGTAGCGCCCTGCATGGATTATGTCCAGAAGAATCTCACTTAAGATCATTGTACAAGACAAACCGTAACTCGAGTTAAGGATTTAAAACTCACCATCATATAGAGCAAATAGATCATTATAGTATGGGAATGACTTGTGTTGCCATCGGAGGGCATGTTTGTTCTTACGGGCCTTTAATTCTTCCCAAACACTGCCCCAGCCAGTTTTTCATTCATTCTAACACAATCAATTGTAGTTATACAGACATATACTTCATAAAAAACTTGTGCCGCAAATCCATATATGTAGGTGACATTTTTGAAGTTTGGCAGCTTGGTCTTAGGGACGGCAACGCACCATGGCGCCATGGACGGCACAACCATGTTCCACTTCCTCCAAACATGGACCACTTTCACTAGGGATGGCGACCGGGCTTTGGTGAATCTCCCATGCCATGACCGCTCCTGCTTGTATGCGCGTGATCCCCCTGCTATTCATCTCGATGCCCTCTCTGTTTTTTGTCCCAAGATGATCCTATCGGAGACCTCTGTTGTCAACAAGCTTGAGGTTTTCACCCTCCATAAGCACCATCTTTCCACTCTTAAGCACATGTGCGGCGGCGTTGGCGTGAGCACCTTCGGTGTCCTCAGCGCCCACGCGTGGCAGTGCATGTCTCTAGCCCGGAGGCTAGCGCCGGACTCCACAAAGTGCCTCACGTTCATGGCCAACGTCCGAAGCAGAATGACACCACCACTCCTAGATAGCTACTTCGGCAACACGATAATAGATATAAGTGTTGCCGAAGAAGCACAGAGCATCACCTCCGGCGACCTAGCCTACGTCCCGCGCCGTATCAAAGACACCATCAGTCGGGTGGATGATGAGATGGTGCATTCGGCGGTCGACCATGTTGAGCTAGCGTTAGCAGAGAGGGACAACTTGCCCACTGGCGGAGCTACATGTAATGAAAATGGGCTATGGCCCGCCCATTCCAAAGCTAATACAGTGTAGGATTAAAGTAAACTGAGCCACGAGAAAAAAATATAGTGATCTTCCTTCATATTGGCCCGCCCAGCTTTGGTTGGGTAGCTCCGCCACTGAACTTGCCGTACCCCTGCGACAGGTAATCTGCCGGTGTCCGACATCAGAGTGGTCAACTGGCTTGGCTTGCCGTTGTATGATTTGGATTTCGGCAGGGGAAAGCCACTGGCTATGTTGCGTGCTGAATCAAGCCGTGGAGGTCTTGTGCACCTGATGAACAGCACAAAGGGGGATGATAGCGTGCACCTGGTCATCTATACAGAGACTGCAATTCTCAAGGAGTTCAAGCGTTTGTTTTATGCCAAGTTTGACGGCATGCTGCATTCCAAGTTCTAGTTGGCCGGCTAGTGTCCCATGCACTTCCATTTTATTTCTTTGAACATATCCAATCGTATGTGCCTTAGCTGTTTTTGTCTAAGTGTATGTCTAGTTTCAAACTAAGTCCAGATCTAATAATGTGGGTGTCTTTGAGTGTATTGGAGACGCGCATGGACAATTGTTTAGCCAAGGCAGATAAGCAGCAAAAGATCACATTTCACAAGCATCGTTTGTCATGTAATAGATCAAGTGATCTCTAATCCTAAAGGAACATAAATAAATTTGAGACAGATCAGCAATCTCCAACCCACAAGATATTATGATGGCATAGGTGTTTTTTCTTTAGAGGAGACCAGAACCGGACCAAATTGAAGGCAAACAGAAGTAGTTGGTGCCGATACCAAACTTCATCGTTTTTGTTAGAATAAAACGCTAATGCAAGATCATAAACGACACACCGAGGCACGATATTTGTTAACGAGGTTCACCAATATGGCTACATC
The DNA here is from genome assembly GCF_002162155.2 of Triticum dicoccoides. NCBI lineage: Eukaryota > Viridiplantae > Streptophyta > Magnoliopsida > Poales > Poaceae > Triticum > Triticum dicoccoides. The sequence goes on from NC_041390.1 coordinate 11,943,836, forward strand.
CCCGGGGCATGACTACGGGCGCTCCTCCCCAAGATACCGCAACATCAGCCGCCCGGGCGCCGGCACAAGCGTCGGCTCCGCCGCGTACCTGTTGCTATCAAGTCGTCATAGGTTACAACGTGTGCTGCCCCTCCGTATATAAGAGGCCTAGGATACAAGTGTCTGACTCCTACACAACTCGTACCTAACCACACCAATTACAACTCCAAGTCTACGTAACCCCTCGCGTACATAATATTCGACACAAATATAACAGTTTTCCCTCTTTCCCTTGAGCGGAGTGTCTCATGTTGATGGAAATAGAACACATGGTTTTGGTGGCCCATCTCTACCTGAATCATTTGATAACTTCAGTGCAACAAGGTGTCACCTACATGCGTACATATATGAAAAGCTTCCTCTCTCAAAACAAGCTTTCGTCCTGCTTTATATATAAAGCACCAACGATAGTAAACGATCGATCGATACGAATTAGTGACGAAGATCTCATGCACATCAAAACAAAGGATAAATGGACAATATAAATCGCACGAAAAACTGTTTAAGAGCGCAAAAACGACATGACTACGCCACTGAGCAAGAGCAGAGAAAGTCCAGTAGGAGACACAGCACCATGACCAGGGCACATGGACTGCACAACAGCGCCCCAAGAGGGTAGTCGCGCAGGGTGTCACCGCTGTGGAGTCCATAGCGGACATGGGTTTTCACCAGACGCCCTGGCATGAAAAAGATAATCACAACAAAATTATCAAGAGAAAACGGACACCCGTGCTGGCGCCAAAGCACAGACCTTTCGCCGGTCTCTTTCCCGAGCCATAACGAGTGCTCAACAACCTTCCTCCCCTCCTCGGTATATTAGATGGATTCCAATAATTTAACCTTTGTTGCCATGGCCCATGGCTAAGGTAACCGAGCAGAGTGAGCACCATCACAGACAGAGCACAAGGACTAAATAAAATGAACCAAAAATGCTTTAGCCCGTAAAAGTCCATTTCATTAGAATTATTTGTCTTTACCGCGCTAAACAAATCGAGCAGTCCACGAGCAACTACTCTACTCTGCACCTGAGACCAGAAGAGTAAATTCAATTGGATAAGCCTAGCATAGTTGCTTAAGATTATTAATCAGGGTACAAACATCCAATAGGTTACAAACATCAAACATCCGTGTCACTAACACACTCCAGGACATGAAAATTATTTGATCTAGGCCAACTGAAATTATATTATTCGACAGAGACCATCAAAATAATAGTCTCGGCACATATGAGATGCTTGAAGAACACAAATAGAAACGGAGGTGTGAGAAAACACTAGCCCCGGCCGGCTAGAACTTGGAATACACCATGCTCTCGAACTTGGCATACAACAAACGCTTGAATTCCTTGAGGATGGTAGCGTCTATACACATGACGATGTGCACGCTGCCATCCCCATGCGCGCTGTCAACCAGGTGTGCGAAGCCTCCACGGTTTGATTCGGCGCGCAGCACAGCCAATGGCTTTCCCCAGCTGAAATCCACGTCGTACAGCGGCATGCTGAGCCAGCTGACCACTCTCATGTCCGTCGCCAGTAGATTGCCTATGGCAGGGCTATTGTCCCTCTTTGCTTGGTCGAGCTCGAGGTAGTCGACCGCTGAACGTACCAGCTCGTCGTCCACCCGGCCAAGGGTGTCCTTGATCCGGTGCGCGATGTAGGCCAGGTCGCCCGAGGCGATGCCACGCGCTTCATCGGCAACACTGACGTTTATCACCGCGTTGCCGAAGTAACCGTCCGGGAACGGTGGCGTCATGGCGCGCCGGATGTTGGCGGCGAACGCGAGGCGCGTCGTGGAGTTTGGTGGGAGCTGTCGAGCTAGACACATGCACTGCCACAAATGGGCGCTCACGGCACTGAAGGTGCTAACACCGGAGCCACCGCAGATGCGCTTGAGGGTGGAAAGTTGATCCTTGCGAAGGGTGAAAACCTCATTGACCACGGCCCCCAAGGGCTGGGATAGGTTGATCTTGAGGCAAAAAAGGGAGAGGGTGTCAGGATGAACAGCGGGTGGGTACCGTGCACACAAGTGGGTGCGGTCATGGTAGGGGAGCTTCACCACTGCCCGGTCGCCATCCCTCGAGAAAGTAGACCATGTCTGGAAGAAGTGGAACGTGGAAATGCCATCCATGGTGCCATGGTGCACTGCCGTCCCTAAGGCCACCCCACCACACTTGAAAAATGTCACCTACACATACATACATGGATTAGTTTGTTACACATGTAGGCATGTATATGTAATACATATAGTAGTGCACTACCATATATAATATAGTTGAGTTGGTTAGAAAGAAAAAAAGACGGACAAAAATAAAAACTAGCTCTTTATGTAAGAATCAGACTGACCTGGGTGGCACACACCTCAGCTGAGAGCATTTGGGGAACAAACAACCTCCTCAGCCTTGGTGATGGTTTCAAATCGCTAAAGTCGTCGATGGTAAGTTGGGAGCGAGCCACGAGGAAAAGCATGCCCTTGCTGTTGCAATCGATCTCTAACCTGCCGTCGGCGTCCACCCTGAGGCGGCCGGCCATGGGGTAGAAGCCCACAAGGGCCTTGCCTAGCGCTGTCTTCAACTTGGTCACGCTGAAGAAGTCGTCGGTGGTTTCGGTGCCGGGACATCGACGGTAGAAATGAACGAGCGGGGTGTAGCCTCTGTTGGCTAGCATGAGGTCGAGTGCCGAGAGCCATAGCGCTTTCCTCAGCGTGTCCACGGCCGGCGTTACGAAGCAGGACTCTACCACCTGCACCTCCTCCTCACCGGCCATTCTAGTTGTTTCGCCTTCTTGCTCTCTCCCTCCAGTTCTTCTTTTTCCTTCTACTGCTAACTACTACTCCCTCCGTCCGGATTTATTAGGCCTCTTAGCATCACAAGCATGTCCCTTTTTATAAGGCCTTGCTTTGGAAAGGTGCATGCATGCAACCATTTCATTGGTTGTATTGAAAGCCATTGTTGTTGGTGCCATGGCTGGGAAATTAATTCACTTCATGCATATTTTTTCATTGGCTGCATGCATGTGAGAGAGTGCATTGGGAGTGGAATGGAAGAATTAATGTGAGCAATTTACTATGTGTCTTGGTCTAAGAGAAGTTGTCTTTAGGCCTAATAAATCCGGACGGAGGGAGTACCGGTTATAAATGGGCACCGATCATGGAGCAATTATTTAAAGAGAAGGATCGCATTCCACAAGCAGCAATTATTTAAAAGCATCCTTCTTTCGATATATGATCTGTATCAACCAGGACCAGACAATTAAAGGTAAATAAAAGTTGATGGAGACATTCATGGCGATTTGGGATCCCATCATTTTCTTTCACTACAGCTGTACGTACCATACGATGATGCGTCTCCCATTGATGCAAATCAAAGACATTGGTGGCCCATCTCCATCGTCAACTAGTACTACCTCAGTGTCTCGGTTAACTCACAACATGTTTCTTACTACGACTACTGTATGCTGGACTAGTGAATATCCAAAGGAGGCTAGGTCCAACCTGACACAAAGACTAGGGGCAAGCATCAATGTTCTTAATAGTTTCTGCCAGCAGTATCAAATTCTAGTTCTTTTTCGAACAAGTGTCAAATTTTGGTGAAGACATTGATCCTGCCTGGCTGGACCCATATGATATTTGAGTAGAAACAACATTAATTTACATTACATACATTATTACAAGGAAAATCATAATTTTAGAAATAGTCTTTTCAGCAGGGTGCCGCTAAATGGTCTCATGTGCAAATAGCCCGTTATAGCCCGCATTTGCATTAATTCGGTTCATCGCACTAAACAAAATCATGCATTCCACGAGCAACTACTCTACTCTGCAGCTGCTACCAAAAGGTTTGACTTCAATTGGATAAGCATAGCGCAGCTGCTTCAGATTATTTCTCGGGGTACAAACACCCTACAGGGTACAAATATCAAAGATCCATGTCTCGAACACACCTGGTAAATGCAGGTTAAAACTTGGAATACAACATGTTGTTGAATTTGGCATACAACAAACGCTTGAACTCACTGAGAATTGCAACCTCTATAGACATGATGATGCGCACACTGCCATCACCCTCTGCACTGTCAATCAGGTGCACAAAACCTCCACGGTTTGGTTCAGCACGGAACATAGCCAATGGCCTCCCCCAGCTGAAATCCGCATCGTACGACGGCATGCCAAGCCAGCTGACAACTCTTATGTCGGTCACCGGCAAATTGCCTGCAGCCGGGCGCTCGTCGTCTCTCTTTGTTAGCTCGAGGTAGTCGATTGCCGAATGCACTAGCTCATTGTTCACCCGGCTGTGGGTGTCTCTGATTCGCCGCACGATGTATGTCAGCTCACACGAACTGATGTCACGCACTTTGTCGGTGACACTTAGGTTTATTATAGCATTGCCGAAGTAGCCGTCTGGGAGTGGTGGCCTCATGATGCGACGGATGTTGGCTGAGAACATAAGCTGGGTCGTAGCATCCGGCGGTAGCATCCGGGCTAAGCACATGCATTGCCACAGGTGGGCACTGACTGCACTGAAGGTGCTCACGGCATCCCCACCAGAAATGCGCTTGAGAGTTGAAAGTTGGTCCTTGGAAAGGGTGAAGACAACAACCTCGTTGACGACATGCCCCGGCTGTGGAGGTAGGTTGATATTGGGGCTAAAAACAGCAAGTGCTTCGGGATGAACAACGGGTGGATCACGCGCACACAAGCGTGTGCGGTCATGGCAGGGGAGGTTCACCATAGCCCGGTCGCCGTCCTTGGAGAAAGCTGACCATGTCCGGAAGAAGTGGAATACAACAGAGCCGTCCATGGCAGCATGGTGCGTTGCCGACCCTAAGACCACCCCACCACACTTCAAAAATGTCACCTACATACATAGACATGTTCGTGGTACATATTACTAATTGCAGCATGGGGCGTTGCCGACCCTCAGACCACCCCACCACACTTCAAAAATGTCACCTACATACATAGATGTATGGCTTAATTTGTGGTACATATTACTAATTGCTTCGTAGTAGTAAATGTTAGTACTGTTAATTGTAATTGATTTTGGATAGTAGAAAAAAAAGGAGCAATTAGGAATCAAACGGACCTGTGCAGCCCACAAGAGGCCGTCTGAGTTGTCGACGTGGGGAACAAACAACCTTCTTTGCTTTGAGGATGGTTTGAAGTCGTTGAAGTCATCCATGGTGAGACGAGACTGAGCCACAAGGAAGAGCATGCCCTTGCCGTTGCAGTCGATCTGTAACCGGCCGTCGGCGCCCGCCCTTAAGCGGCCGGCCAGGGGGTAGAAGGGCACAAGTGCCTTGCCCAACGCCGTCTTCAACCTTGTCACGTCGAAGAAGTCGTCGCAGGCGGTTTCTGGTCGGCGGTAGAAGTGGACGAGTGGGGTGTAGCCTCTGTTGGCTAGCATGAGGTCGAACGGCGACAGCGGGAGCGCTCTGCTCGGCGTGTCCGCCGCCGGCGTGACGAACGAGGACTCGACCACCTGCACCTCCTCCTCGCCGGCCATTCTGGAGTAGTAGTTGTTTCTCTCCTTGTTGCTCTACCTACTGTCTTTCTTTTCTTTTCTCTTCCTACCGAGTTGGAAATGGGCAGTGAGGACTGATGAGCAAGGATCGCATATCCTTTGGCATGTGATCGCTCAGCGGTCTCCAGTCCTATAAAATTTAGACCTGATAATGGTGAAGAAAGGAGGTCGATCTGGTTGATGGGGACATTCATGGCGTTAATATCAAATCTCGTCGTTTTCTTTCTCTACAGCTGTGTCCTCAGTCCTCACCATGATGCTGTCTCCTACTCCTACATATTCAAGGAAATTAAAGACATTGTTTGGTGGCAGGCGCAGGTCCAGCTATTGATGCTCGTCTCCAGCCATTGATGCTCGTTCAGTGGGAAATGGCGGACCACCGTCCCGCCATTGTTTGGTGGCATGCGTTATTGCGATTTGATTCTCGTCCATCCATAGGTCATGCTGCTGGCAGCAGCCAAAGAAAATGGTGAGATCAGATCGCTCCATCAATAATTGCTTGCGAAGATGCCATCTCTTTCCTTTTTTTAAGAGGAAACCATCTCTACTTCAACATGTTTTAGTGCTGCTTTTGCTCCATTGCCAACACAGTAGCTAACGCTAGAAGAGAGAGAGAGAGAGAAGATAGGTGAGGGGAGAGGAAGGAGAATGGCCAGCGAGGAGGAGGTGCGGGTGGTAGAGTCTTGCTTTGTAACACCGGCCGCGGACACGCCGAGCAGAGCGCTCCGTCTGTCGCCGCTGGACCTCATGCTAGTCCACGGAGGCTACACCCCAGTCGTCCACTTCTACCGTCCACGTACCGGCGATGAAACTACCTCCGGTGACTTCTTCGACGTGACAAGGTTGAAGACGGCGTTGAGCATGGCTCTTGTGCCCTTCTATCCGTTGGCCGGCCGCTTCAAGGAGGGCGTGGACGGCAGGATGGAGATCGACTGCAACGGAAAAGGCATGCTCTTCCTGGTGGCTCACTCTCGCCTTGCCGTCGATGACTTTAGCAACTTCGAGCCATCGCCAAAGCAAAGGAGGCTGTTTGTTCCCCACATCGACGGCTCAGCCGGCCTCTTGTGCGCTATTCAGGTATATCTGGTTCTTTCTTAACAAGTTTTTTTAGGACCTCCTTTACAAGTTTTTCATTCATTCAAAAACAATCAAATGTAAAACTTGTGCCGCAAATCCATATATGTAGGTGACATTTTTGAAGTGTGGCAGCGTGGTCTTAGGGATGGCAACCCACCATGGCGCCTTGGATGGCACTGCCATGTTCCACTTCCTCCAGACATGGACTGCTTTCTCTAGGGATGGCGACCGAGCTTTGGTGAACCTCCCCTGCCATGACCGCTCCCGCTTGTATGCGCGCGATCCACCTGTTGTTCATCCCGATGCCCTCTCCGTTTTTTGCCCCAAGATGATCCTATCACAAACCTCTATTGTCAACAAGCTTGAGGTTTTCACCGTCCGTAAGGACCATCTTTCTACTCTTAAGCTCACGTGCGGTGGTGTGAGCACCTTCAGTGCACTGACCGCCCACACGTGGCAATGCATGTGTCTAGCTCGGAGGCTACCACCAGACTCCACAACACGCCTCGCATTCATGGCCAATGTCCGACGCAGAATGACGCCACCGCTCCCGGATGGTTACTTCGGCAACGCGATAATAAACATAAATGTCGCTGAAGAAGCACAGAGCATCACCTCTGGCGACCTAGCCTTCGTGGCACGCCGTATCAAAGACACCATCACCCGGGTGGACGATGAGCTAGTGCATTCGGCGGTCGACTACGTCGAGCTAGCATTAGCAGAGAGGGACAACCGCCATACCCCGGCGATGGGCAACTTGCCGGTGACGGACATTAGAGTGGTCAACTGGCTTGGCTTGCCGTTGTATGATTTGGATTTCAGCTGGGGAAAGCCATTGGCTGTGATGCGTGCAGAATCAAGCCGCGGAGGTCTTGTGCACCTGATGAACAGCACACAGGGGGATGGCAGCGTGCAGCTAGTCATCTATACAGAGGCTGCAATTCTCACGGAGTTCAAGCGTTTGTTTTATGCCAAGTTCGACGATATACTGCATTCCAAGTTCTAGTTGGCCGGCTAGTGTCCCATGCACTTCCATTTTATTTCTTTGAACATCTCCAATCGTATGTGCCTTAGTTGTTTTTGTCTAAGTGTGTGTCGAGGACTCGAGGTTCAGTTAGTCCAGATCTAATAATGTGTATGTTTTTGAGTGTATTGGAGACAGGCATGGACAATTGTGTAGCTAAGGCAGATAATCAGCAAAATATCGCATTTCACAAGCATGTTTTTACATGTAACCCATCAGTAGTCTCGAATCCTAAAAAGGAACATATAACAATTAGATACAGATCAGCAATCTCCAACCCTCAAGATATTATGATTGCATCAATGCTTTTTCTTTAGATGAGACCAGAACCGGACCAAATTGAAGGTAAACAGAAGTAATTGGTGCCGATACCAAACTTCACCGTTTTCCTTCTTTCCCTTACGAAAAGGGTTTCCCCCGCTTTATATATAAAGCACCAT
>NC_041390.1:11952280-11964203 GCF_002162155.2 Triticum dicoccoides
CGCGCGCATGCACGCACGCATGCACGCATGCACGCACGCACACGCGCGCACACACACACAGACACACCCAAGGCTGGATACAAGGGCGCTGAAAACGGCAACACCACCCCAACAAACACCTAGTAAACACCAGATGGAACACTCACTACCAGAAAAACTTGTTTTGCCGATGGCCGTATCTATGCCGACGGCCCCGTTCGGAATATATGGGCATACCCCGACGGCCCAACTAAAGCCGTCGGCGTAGAAAGGCCATCGGCGTATAGCCATCTATGCCGACGGGGGCCGTCAGCATAGATAAGCCGTCGGTGTTTCTCCGAATATACCGACGGGGGCCGTCGGCATAGAGCAGGCCGTCGGCATATCGCGTCGGCCCGTCTACCCGGGCGGCGACGGCAGTTTGACGGCGTCAGGCTACGCCGACGGGCTAACGGTGGCCGTCGGCATAGCTACGCCGACGGCCTAGCCGTCGGCATAGCTATGCCGACGTCATCGATCCGCCGCGCCGCCACGTCATCGATCCGCGTCGTTCGCCAGTCCCGTGGGGTGGAATTTCTATGCCGATGGCTAGGCCGTCGGCATAGGCCTGGCCCATGGTTTTTGCCACGTCATTGATCCCCGCCCTACGCCACGTCATCGATCCAGGGCTCTACCGTTCCATGGCCGTAGCTATGCCGACGGCTTTGCCGTAGGCATAGATTTCTAATAATATTTTTATATTTTTTGTATTTTCTCTTATTATTTTTTAATTTTTTTCAATACTAATTTCATTAACTTAAATGTACAGAAAACATATATCGATTGCCCCCCACACGGGCCTTCTTCCGTCGTGTCACAGAGAGGTTAGACGGGACGGGCCGGGTACCTGTGGGGGGTAGCAATGCCGCCAGGTGTTGCGGTGGGCCCTCCTACGGTTGTGGAAACGTGGTGACAGGCGCAGGCACGCGGCTCCGGGGTGTGCCCCCACCCCCTCACGGGCGTCGATGCCGCCGTGCCCCGGAGGGGGGAAACGGCCACGTCGGGCCGACGCAGAGGGAATCTTGGGGTGGGTTGTGCCGGGACTGTGTTGGGGGGTGTAGCTATGGCTGGGCTATGACAACAAGGTGAAAAGGTCCACCGGTCAAACTACGTCCAGCGAAAGTCAAAGGGATAGACCCGGTGGTCGTCTGTGTCAGGGTTAGACGGGACGGGGTACCTGGGATGTAGCAATGCCGCCAGGTGTTGCGGTGGCCCTCCTACGGTTATATAAGCATGGTGGCAGGCGTAGGCACCCGGCACGCGGCTTGTATGATGTCCCGGTGTGACGCTCCGGTGGCATTGCTACCCCCTAGGGCCCCCGTCCCGCCTAACCCTGTAGCGTTTGACCACGGGATCTACCCCTTTGACTTTGCACGGACGGGCTTTGAGCAGTAGACGTATCCACCCGGTTGTGTAAGGTCAGCCCATAGGCCCATGGCAACATCTGGCCCGGATGTTGCTCCACAGTGTTCCTATGGGCTGACCTAACACAACCGGGTGGGGAGGTCCACTGGTCAAAGCCCGTCCGTGCAAAGTCAAATGGCTAGATCCCGTGGTCAAACGCTACAGGGTTAGGCGGGACGGGGGCACTGGGGGGGTAGCAATTCCACCGGAGCGTCGCACCGGGCCCTCATACATGCGGGGTGGTGTGGTGGCATGTCCGAAGAGGCGGGACGCGTCTCCGGTGCGTGGCCCCCCCTCACAGACGGCGATGACACGGTAGTAGACGTTCTGCGGTAACGATGCGGCGTCAATATTACTAAATACTCGGAGCGCGATAAAATCATGAGTTTTTTTTCACGACGTGGGCACATGTGCTATAGGAACGATGGTATTTTTCATAATTTTTGGTGATGGAGAAGTATCCAAAAAATTCCCTCTACACGGATTGCCCTTCGCGCGTCTACGGCTGTGGCCGGCGGCCTCCAGGGGCTAGCATGCCGCCAAATCTTACGTAGGCGGCCTCTCACAAGTCTGGAAGTGTTGTGGCGGTTGCAAACGCCCGGCACGCGTGTCCGGGGTGTGCCCCCCCTCACGGACGGCGCCGCCGCCGCACCTGGAGGGGGGAAACGGATGCGTGGGGTCTACACGGAGGGGATCTTGCTGTGGGTCTGGCCCGGATGTTGCTCCAAAGTGTTCCTATGGGCTGACCTAACACAACCGGGTGGGGAGGTCTTCTTCTATTTACCATCACTTTCTTATGTATGACTAACCTCTGTTTGGTGGTGCAGGAGGAGAAACTGAAGCGGCCGCTCTCACACATGCAGGCGTGAGAGATCGCCCATACGCGGAAGGACCCCAAGCCTGGCGAGCCCAAGTACTACAGCAAGAAGACCGCAGGGAGGAAGAAGGCCTACTCCGAAGAGTATCTGAAGTTACATCCTGACACACCTGACCCCATTGCGGCGCCTCTGGACGACATGGCGGTGGTGAGGATGGGGCCCAAGGAGCACGGTCGGGAGGCGGTTCTCGATGCTGTGATCACTCCTAGTATCTCCTACACAGAGCTTCGTCGGATCGACCCGAGCCTGAGCCAGCGCACGAGCCAGCCAGTGACCAGTACACAGTCCCTCTTTCGGGAGCAACAATCTGTAAGTATTTTCCCTCTTATCTTCATTGCTCACTTCATTTTCCGCATTTAGTAGTTTTATGAGTTCCATCATGTCATACCGTAGGCCTACCTGGAGTACACACGCCAGGAGACCATGGCGTGGCATCAGAGGCTTTATGAACACCAAGTGCAGAGGGATAGTCAGATGCAGCAGGCTTTTCAGGATATGGCGGCCGGCAGGTGTCCTCAGTTCCCTCCAGCACAATGCCCTCTAGCACAACCAGTGCTGATGAGCTTTGAGGAGTTTGTGGCACAGAACGCTGGCCCCTCGCCGGTTAGTTCATCCCCAATCTATTCACCCAAAGCATGTCATGCCTTTCAACACAGTCACATATCCCGTGCATATGTCTTTTCAACATCCAGGGAACAGGTGGATCTACCGTTGGTGGTGGTCTTCGTAGCACTCCGGAGACACGGAGCCCGACCACTCCGATCCACGGAGGCGGAGGCGGAGGTGGAGGCGGCCTTGGCGGTAGCGCTGCCGCTAGCAGTGACGACCTGGGCTTCGGCGGTCTTGGCGGTGACGACCTCCGTGGTGCTCGACGTCCTGGCGCTTAAGCCTTTGGGTCACATTGTGGCGGTCTTGGTGGTGATGATACTTATATGCTTGTGATGTTTCTTATTGTTGTTTGTGAGATTGTTATATGCTTGGTGGTCATGATACTTATATGTTTATGCTTTGCGATGCTTCTTATGATGTGTGATGATGAATTTGTTGTGTGATGCTGCTGGGCCAGCTGTTATGTGATGCATATATTTGTTGTGTGATGCTGTATATATTCAAATGAATTGAGTTGAAACAAAACAGAAAAAAGAAAAAAAAACAGACAGAAACTATGCCGATGGCTAGGCCGTCGGCATAGAGCTGCCGTGAGCTCCCAGTGCCTGCCACGTGGCAGGTCCATGCTGACGGCTTAGGCGTCGGGATGGTTTCAAACTAAGCCGACGGCTAGTCCGTCGGCATAGGCCTGCTCCTGAAGCTCCCGGTGGTTGCCACGTGGCAGGTCTATGCCGACGGTCTAGCCGTCGGCATAGTTTCAAACTAAGCCGACAGCTAGGCCATCGGCATAGACCCGCCCCAGGGGTGACGCGTGCTCGCCACGTGGCACGTCTATGCCGACGGCTAGGCCGTCGGCATAGACGTGCCACATGGTGAGCAACCGTTGGTCAGCACTTGACGGCGGCCGCCGTAAGGCGATAACGTTGCCGACGGCCAGGGCCGTCGGCATAGATGTACGGACACCGTCGGGGTAGGGCCTATGCCGACGGCCTTTCTATGCCGACGGCCTTCCTGGCTACGCCGACGGATATGTTGCCGACGGCCCTATGCCGACGGGGGCCGTCGGCATAGGCCTGTCCCGACGGCCATTCAGGGCTATGCCGACGGCCCTGGCCGTCGGCATAGGGTGCGATTCCGGTAGTGACTAAGCACTACTACGGAGTCGTCAGGGTCTCATGTCGATGGAAATAGAACACATGTTTTGGTGGCCCATCTCCATCTGGATCATTTGATAACTTTAGTGCAACAAGTTGTCACCTACGTACATATACGAAAAGCTTGAATGTGTTACAAGTTGACTTGAAGAATGTCCCTTTCTCTCGGATCACGATATCCCCTTCCCTTGTCTTTTCTCGACCTCACGGCGGATCTCGTTCTCTAAAAGAAATACGCAGTTTGAACCACAGGCAATGGAGACAGGGATCGGTGGAACAAGAGACTCATTGCTTAGTGCTCACCGATCTGCTGCCGTACTTGTAGGACCAGGAGGTCGCGCGAATGTTGCTCACTTGCCTGCCTTAAACATGCACACTGGGAGGGCGTATGATCGTGCTTCTGTAGTACTGCTAAGTGATGAGTTCATGAGTGAGCATAACGACCAAGGACAGGATCGACGCTTCCACAAAGAACCTGTTGCAAGTTGGAAGAGAAAGATCATGATTCATAAGTATCTGCAGACATGGGGGCACCTCATCCGACACCATGCACTACTTTGTGCAAGTAGCCAAGTAGGACGATGACAGCAGCGGCGGCGGCAAAGGTCACGTAGCATGGTACTGAAGTACTCCCTCCGTTCCTAAATATTTGGCTTTTTAGAGATTTCAACAAATGACTACATACGGAGCAAAATGAGTGAATCTACACTTTAAAATATGTCTATATACATCCGTATGTGGTACTTCATTTGAAATCTTAAAAAGACAAATATTTAGGAACGAAGGGAGTAGGTGGCAGTGGCACTGGCTGCGGATGAAAACAATGATTCTCACCATGCATGTGAAAATTAGCTCGGTATCTGTCCTTCGTTGACATATGTGAACCGAATCCTTCACAAAACACATACTTAGGCATAACTGATGTGACATCCCATTTGTTATAGATGCAACCGATATGACCAGAAAAATAACACTTCAAAAGGTGGATTTAAGCAAAACACTAGCAGCTAATGGGCCAATTAAACACATTTGCTCCAACTTAATTAGCACTACACTTTTTCGTACCGACCATCTCAGACTGAGTTTGTAACAGAGTTAACCAGGATCAGCATGTGTTCAGTAATACCCTATCAACCAACATGCATGTGTACCAAAAACTCCCTTCAGACCAACGCAAAATTAGTTATAGCTACAACAGTTTCTGCTAGCCGTGAGCTAATGGTTCATATTCTTCTCAGGCACTTCGTCTGCCTATCCAGCTTCGTATGCTTTCTTAGCCTGCTCAACCAATGATTTCAGTAGTTCTTTTTTCGAGGTCCTAACATCATGGGCTTTCACCATAGCGTTGTAGACTCGCAAGCAAGCATCCTTATTCAGGTCAACTTCATATACATCTGCATCATTCACCAACCTTAATACCTCATCTTTTGAAATCTAAAAAAAATGGTTTGGATTTAGTGACAAGTTTGTAAGAAATGGGAACAAACAAAATATTATACAGCTGGAAATATATTCATAAGTAATATGTACAATTTACCTCACAGGAATCGCCAAATTCAGGCCACCATATCATCTTCAAAGCTGTTACAATTTTCAGTAAGCTCCAACCCTCACACTTGATGCGAGACACATAAGCATGGCAGAGGGAGTAGTTAATTAATATAAGAGCTATAAAGCTATAAAGCAAAAAGCATGGCAACTACTCCCTCCGTAAATCACGACGCAGAAATTGACGGCCAGGATAAAGGGTACCGTGGAGCTCCAGCTACACTGCAACTTTCTCGCGTATAAATGATACAAGCTATATATCATATAAGAGCGTTTAGATCACTATTTTAGTGATTTAAATGCTCTTATATTGGTTTACAGAGGGAGTAGTTAATTAACTCACCATCTCTGGTTTGACCTTACAGCCATAACGACGCATGACATTTAGCAGTCCTAGACTCATCGGGAGGCGGTCCTCTCTAGCCAGCTGTGATTTCTCTCCAGGCAACCTTCCATGAAATTTTGAACCCCCCACATTAACTTCATCATGGCTGTAGTATACAGGCACGGTATTTCTGGAGGAAGTCACAGCAAAAATGGCGATCAGGGTTGTACAATAAGTATAGGAAAACCAGCAACTTATACTCACCAATCTCTCTTAATGATCTTTTTATATTCAGGATTTCCAACAGCAATTTTCTGCCGAGGGAAGCGGCAATTCTTGATCATCTTAGTAAGCCTTTTGTCAACGCCAGTATTTTGATTAATGACGCTAGACTTGTCCTCAATAGTTCAAAACTCTTGCATCCAAACACTCTCATGAAGAAATAAACACCGAAGAAAGGGAAATAACAATCCGAAGCAGGGAACTGAAGGAAATGTGGGGGCACTAACACGATTGGCCGACCAAATGTCAGCGAAGCTAACCCATATGTCCTGGAGGAGACAAGGATGAAACACAAAATACACAGCAAGTGAAAGCGAAGCAAGCAGATCGATATCATTAGGTCATAATAAAAATTCTTCTATTTGGTTAGGTGAGCCCCTTGATTTTGTATTCAGTGTGCTCACGAACGATGTAACCCTATTTGAGTTTTAATAAAACTAGGCATGATGGCCTTTCCTAAAGAAAACTTAGCAATTTTCAGAGTAATTCGGCTCATTGGGCTCATGCGAATACAACTTGGCGATCTACCTGACCATATAAATTTATAATTTCAGTTGGGTTGTGCTAATGTGAGTGCGTTGTTTATCAAAAATGACAAGAAATATGGTATAATTTCATTGCATGTCTCATAGATCAAGTAATGTTCGGTCCAAAATAGATACAAGACACACACATTTCTTAACGGTGCTATGTACCAGGTTACACGAGCATACCGGAAGTCCGGCCTACCAGGTCAGCCTCAAGGCGGTAGACCTCCTCAAGACGGCGCTAGCAACATGTACCCCAGGACCTGCATCTAGTATTTTTTTGGACGAAAAGAGACCTTTATTAAACTCAAACAATAGTTACATCGTTTGTGAGGAGGGTCAAACCAATCCCGAGCTCTAGAAGACGTAGCTACCCTCGCAAGCTCATGATCAATCTTATTGGTTTCCCTATTACAATGTTTGAAACTAGTGAGAGGGAAGTCACAAGCCATGTAGTAACAATCATCAAAAATAGCTGTCGCCGTGCCCGCATACTTCCCTCCATTCTGCATGATCTCAAAGACCCCATATTATCTAAGTTGATAACCAGTTGATTGCATTGCATGAGACACAATCCAAATCTTAAAGCCAAGGCCTCAGACATCAGAACATATGTACGCCAATCAATTCTTAAGTTTCCCAGCAATAAAATTACTTTTATCATCTCGCAAGACTGCAACAATTAACACATGGTCATATGCAACTTGCATACTAACAGCATCTCCAACATCAAAAGAAATTTCTGGCTACCTAAATCCAACTTTAGTTGAGGAGAGAAAAAATTTAGGTAACTAGTTTTTTTTTTTGCTTTTTCAACATGCCTAAAACTGGAGACCTAAAATATGATGGCAATGAAAACTTTGCAACATCACACCACACATAATCAACAACATTTCAAACCCCTGATATTTCAACTTTAAGTTAGAATTTAAGCCTAAAACCGCAAACATTGTGCATCACAAACACAAACAAAAGTGTGTGGAACATGAATGCATAGAGCTTTTCCTAGAACTAGATTCTTGCCTTCCTATCACTAATACAATGAGCAAGCGACCACAAACAAAGGAGGTGATGTGTTGCACCTAAGAGAGACAAGCAGAGTAGGCAAATATTACCGCATTGAACTTCTCCTCATGCACCAGATAAACAGCTCCATGGAGTGTCACGGCTTCCACCAGCTCAGGTACCAGGGCTCCAAGGATGGAATCATTGCATACGGCAATGTACCAGCTGTCCTGGTCCAGTCCAGTGCCGCCACAACCCCCCGCACTAGACCCGCCTCGCTCGGAGAAGATAGCTGCATCAGACGATCCAAGAATATAGTACCTGGCGGTGGCGGAGACCAACAGGAGCTTGATGCCAGGGTCCCACGCCTATGAACACTACTTGTATCTCTTGCATGCAAAAGAAAAAAAAATACAGAAGAAAAAAGTCTCACATGCAAATGGACTAGATGTGGTTCCACCACAGGGGAAAAGGTAAGGTGTTTGGGTCCTGCTCTTGGGCCAGGCGTGGTGCGGAAAGGGTGGGTTGCATTGGGCCATGTTCCTCCTGCCCGGAAGATATCGCCAGCCGCCTCGTCCGTCAGAGCTGCCGACGTGGGGTGGGTCGCCCCTCCACGTCTCGTCGGCGGCGAGGCACTCCGCCGCCCCTCTGACGGCGCTGAGTTCTGCTGCCGTAGAAGCAGAACCAACACTCAGCCGCGGCAGCGCCCCCAAAGATGGCGCCGCTGGCTGAGCGGATTCCTCCTATCATGTGATGCGAATCGGCGTACCTTCTTCTGCTTGCTCACTGCCATAGCTTCTGTATTTCCATCGGCTCCTCTCTGCATTTCAGTTATAAACATGCACTTCTTAAGTTAGTTTCTTGGTGAGCTTCGAGATACTACTGCTAGAAAGCTGAAATCGATTTGCCCCCTTCCTTTGAGATCCACCTCCTAGGCCTGGAGTAAATCAGTCTTAGGGGTACATCGGTTTCGCCTTCTGTCATGCTCAGATCTATCACTCCCACCTGTACAACTCATCAGGTCTGAATGCACAACTTAGCAGAGGTGCGCAGAAAGTCGGATGAAATTCATACGAAAAAACTAGACGGGGTTGTTTTCAAAATGGATTTAGAAAAGGTGTACGACAAAGTTAAATGGTCATTTCTTCAATAGGCCTTGCGTATGAAAGGTTTTGATCAAGCCTGGAGACAACAGGTAGAGTCTTTCACGCAAAAAGGGAATGTTGGAATTAGAGTAAATGATGACATAGGTCACTATTCTCAAACACATAAAGGCCTGAGACAAGGAGATCCGATGTCACCTATTCTGTTCAACATTGTAGTTGACATGTTGACGATTCTAATAGGTAGGGCGAAGGATGCTGGTCAAGTAGGCAGTCTGGTACCTCATCTAGTTGATGGAGGTGTATTTGTCCTACAGTACGCCGATGATACTATCATATTTATAGAGCATGACTTAGAAAAAGTGAGAAACATGAAGCTGGTGTTATGCTTATTTGAACAATTGACCGAATTAAAGATTAATTTCCACAAAAGCGAATTGTTCTGTTTTGGAAGAGCCAATGAGGAACATGAGGCATATAAGCAATTGTTCTGATGTGAATTAGGGGCTTTACCTTTCACTTATTTGGGTATACCAATTCACCATCGTAAGCTAACAAACAGAGAATGGAAGAGCATTGAGGATCGTTTTGAGAAGAAACTGGGATGCTGGAAGGGCAAACTGATGTCATATGGAGGCCGTTTAATTCTCATTAATTCAGTTCTCACAAGCATGCCCATGTTTCTTCTGTCTTTTTTCGAGGTTCCAGTTGGAGTTCGGAAAAGAGTTGATTTCTATCACTCCCGCTTCTTTTGGCAAAGTGATGATCTCAAGAGGAAGTATATAGACTCATGAAATGGGACATTCTTTGTCGGCCGAAGGACTAAGGGGGTCTCGGCATCGAAAATCTTGAGGTCAAGAACAAGTGTCTTCTCAGCAAGTGGCTGTATAATCTATCTAGTGAGACCGGGGCTACATGGGCACAGATTCTGCGTAATAAGTACGTTCATTCCAAAAATTTATCCCAGGTGACAGTAAGGACGATGGATTCTTCTTTCTGGAAAGGACTGATGAGAGTTAAATCGGTCTTTTTTAATCGGACAAAGTTTGTTATTGGAACGATACTTCTACGAGATTCTGGGAGGATACGTGGCTAGGGGATATGCCGCTCGCGCTTCAATATCCTTCTCCCTATAGCATTGTTCAACGGAGAGATGCAACCGTTGAGACAGTATGTCAGTCCACGCCTCTTAATATTCACTTCAGGAGAGCGTTAGCCAGAAACCGTTGGGAAGCCTGGCTCCATCTTGTGAGAAGATTGATGGATGTTCAACTAACTCAACGGCCCGATCAGTTGTGTTGGAAGCTAACTAGGAATTGAGAGTTTGCGGTTAAATCCATGTATTTGGATGTTATGAATTTTAGCTCTATTCCTATTTCGAAACATGTTTGGCATGTCAAAGTTCCCTTGAGAGTTAAAGTGTTTACGTGGGTTGTATACAAACCAGTCATTTTAACTAAGGATAACTTGATAAAACGCAACTGGAATGGATCCACTAGATGTAGCTTCTGTGATCAGGATGAATCCATCAAACACCTCTTTCTTGATTGCCCCTTGGCAAAAATTCTTTGGCAGTCTGTGCACATAGCCTTTAATATTACTCCGCCGAATAATATCAATACGTTATCTGGGACATGGCTTGATGGGGTTGAGCTCCAAACAGCGAGACACGTTCACGTAGGAGTATGTGCTTTACTATGGGCTATCTAGAATTGTAGAAATGATTTGGTCTTTTTTTTTAGCATCAGTACAGACACAAGCACTCATATACACGCGCATACACTCACCCCTATGAACGCACACACGCACACCCTACCCCTATGAGCACCTCCGAGAGACTGAGCCGGCATATCATCTTGAGATTTACGAAGTCACCGTAGGCGCCTCGTCGTCGACGGGAACGTCTCCTCCCACTGAAAGCGCATCACCGGAAATCCTGAAATAAATTCAGGAATAATGCGAGCACTAGGATTTGAACCCTGGTGGGTTGGGGATACCACTGTCCACCTAACCAACTCAACCACAGGTTGATTCGCAAAATGATTTGGTCTTTAACAAAACAACAAACACTCATTTTTTGCAGGTTATCTTCCGAGCTACGGCGTTGATCCGTATGTGGTCGCTATTCACTCCGACAGAGGCTAGGGATCGTTTGGTTACTGGATCTATCCGATTGGAGATGGTAGCACGGGATATTTTAAACCGGTTTGAATGGCGGTCATGTAATAGAATAGGCAATTAGTTTCCCTATCTTTATCTTGCTAGCCGGTTGTGGTTTGATTTTTGTTCTTTTGCTCTTTGTGAGCATTTTTTGTACTTTGTTGAGACTTTAAGACTGTCGTCGTACTTTTTTGCTTGGTAATAAAGGTGGGCGTATGCATCGTTCTAATGCAGAGGCCGGGGATGACCCCTTTTCGAAAAAAAAGCAGAGGTGCGCATCGTGCACATTGCTTGCTAGACCTATCTCTAGAGTTTCCTTGGCGCTACACTACAGGAACTACATGGCCAAGGAGAAGTTCGTATTTTTGTAGCACCTGCCTAACCATCCTTGTACAACCAATGCTGTAATCAGGATTCATTAACAGGCTCTGATTATAGGGCGCTGTTTTTTGTTGCGAGTAGTTTGCATTTTGCATAAAGTTTCTACCAGTTTGTGAAGCATTTTCTGGTTTATATAGGAAAGCTAAGCTTATAAATCTCTAATGTAGTTTGTATTTTTGTACTTTGTATTTTTGTCAACCTCACGCTACATTAGAGAGAGGGAAGCCTTGTAATGGCGCTCTTATAAATGCCAAAGCTTTAAACGGAGATATCGGCCACATTCCGCAACATAACTAGCAGGGCTAC
This sequence comes from Triticum dicoccoides, assembly GCF_002162155.2. Lineage (NCBI taxonomy): Eukaryota > Viridiplantae > Streptophyta > Magnoliopsida > Poales > Poaceae > Triticum > Triticum dicoccoides. The sequence goes on from NC_041390.1 coordinate 11,963,981, forward strand.
AATTTTCCCCCGTGAGCATTCTACCTACTGCAATGGCGATGCAAGTTGAAATCCAAATTTCGATGCTCTACTTCAGAGTTTTTTTCAGTTCGAATGGCTTGAAACACACAAAAGTTTTTCAGTTAGCATGAAGACCCCACAATGAATAGACATCATTGCAGTCTTTTATCTTTATCTTTAAATCCTGCAGCTAACACAATATATGAAACACCTAAATTAACCT
>NC_041390.1:11964563-11968938 GCF_002162155.2 Triticum dicoccoides
TGAAATGCTGACGCGTGGATGCCTATTGGTCCTAGTTGGTGCCACCAACCGGGACCAAAGGCCCTCCTGCCTGGGCTCGGCGCACCGGCCACGTGGAGGCCCATCTGTCCCGGTTCCTGTTTGAACCGGGACTAAAGGGCAGGGCATTAGTAACGACCCTTTAGTCCCGGTTCAAAAACCGGGACAAAAGGCCCTTACCAACCGGGACAGAAGACCCTTTTTCTACTAGTGCATGTTCAATGTACAGAGAAACAATGGATGTATACATTGATTTTCCCCAAAAAATTGATGTAATTACATGGCAACACGAAGAGGAATACAGAGAGGTAGAAACCTATGGAGAGGTCAGTCAATTTGGCTACATAAACCAAAATTCAAGTTAAACCTGCAATAGCAGGAGCAGTTGCAATGTGATCAACGATGCGACCATACTGGAATTGCAGGTGGTTAAAATAATTTAAAATTCTTGATAAAGAGTAAACATCATATTTTCAATTTAGCTACAAATAGTATATATGTCAGTGATTAAGTTAGCTCATATATTTTTCTTATGTTTCCTAGTTTAGAGTACTGTCTGTAGGCACAACTGTCATGTTTAGCTGACAATATTTGAATCATTATAAACATACATAGCTCGCCACTTTAAATATGGAAATCGAAAAAGGGCACTCTAATATCATAGCTAAAAATATATTATCATATCTTGTATACGTAGCATCCATAAATCTGAACCCTTGAACTTCAAAAGAAAGATCATGCATATATTGTTAGAAATGAACCTATAGAGTATGGATTCCATGATTGATGTAAATGTAGTTAACACACTCTCACTGCCGGGTGAAACTTTATGCGATGCAGACCACCTAGTTGGCTCTCATCTTCTCCCCCATATAATCTGATAAACAGAAGTGTTGAAAGATAGACATGGAAAAAGTAAGTTTTTCTTGATGAGACATTATGGATCAATATACGATAGGTGCAGAGATTATATGACCGCCTTGGAGGCTTGCTGCAGTTGATACGATTTGCAGTAGCAATTACACTAGTAGAAAAAGGGTCAAATGTGAAGCACATTAGTACCGGTTTGAATTTGAGCCGGCACTAATGTGACCATTAGTGCCGGTTCCAATGGCTAGGCGGGCGGACATCATTAGTACCAGTTCATGGTCAACCTCTAGTACCGGTTCATGCCACGAACCGGTACTAATGAGGCCAGTGCAGCTGTGGTCACACTGGGGCCCCCATGAAGACCTTTAGTACCGGTTCATGGCATGAACCGGTACTAGAGTTTCTTAGTAAGCTGATTTTTAGTCCCACCTCGCCAAGGCGCAATGCTCACCTGCACGTTGATAAGCTTCAAGCCTTTTGGAATAGCATATATTGCATTGAGCTATGTGCAGTGCAGTCTACACTATTCCGAAAGGCTTGAAGCAAAATAACCAGCATTGCACCTCTTTTTTATTTTTTAATAACTTATTTGAACTCCGGACTTCTTGCGTTCAGTATGCAGCATTCAAAGCGACGTCATCAATTTCCAACATGTTCTGACATCATTTGCTGTTTTTCAGTCATTTACCGAATTGTTTAAAGAGCTTAATGACCGTGAAATTGAAAATCACTACAAAATGAACTGTGAAAACGTTGAAATTTAGCATGGTATCATCATTTCACCCGCATAGCATGTGCGAAAGAGTAACATGTGTGAAAGAGTAGAGAGGGTCACGGCAAAAACTGGACGCACTTCGTGTACAAACTGGACAATCTCTTTCGGAGTATCAGGGTTTCGGACGAGAATTCATCTGTTACACGGGCACTTCAATGTTTTTAAAACTTATTTGAACTCCGGACTTCTTTTGTGTTCAGTATGCAGCACTCAAAGTGACGTCATCAATTTCCAACATGTTCTGACATCATTTGTTTTTCAGTCATTTACCTAATTGTTTAGAGAGCTAAATGACCGTGAAAATGAAAATCACTACAAAATGAACTATGAAAATGTTGAAACTTGGCATGGTATCATCATTTCACCCGCATAGCATGTGCGAAAGAGTAGAGAGGGTCACGACAAAAATTGGACGCACTTCGTGTACAAACTGGACAATCTCTTTCGGAGTATCAGGGTATCGGACGAGAACTCATCTGTTACACGGGCACTTCAATGTTTTTTAAACTTATTTGAACTCCGGACTTCTTTTGTGTTCAGTATGCAGCATTCAAAGCGACGTCATCAATTTCCAACATGTTCTGACATCATTTGTTGTTTTTCAGTCATTTACCGAATTGTTTAAAGAGCTAAATGACCATGAAATTGAAAATCACTACAAAATGAACTGTGAAAATGTTGAAATTTGGCATGGTATCATCATTTCACCCGCATAGCATGTGCGAAAGAGTAGAGAGGGTCACGGCAAAAACTGGATGCACTTCGTGTACAAACTGGACAATGTCTTTCGGAGTATCATGGTTTCGGACGAGAACTCATCTGTTACACATGCACTTCAAAGTTTTTTAAACTTATTTGAACTCCCGACTTCTTTTGCGTTCAGTATGCAGCATTCAGAGCGACGTCATCAATTTCCAACATGTTCTGACATCATTTGCTATTTTTCAGTCATTTACCTAATTGTTTAGAGAGCTAAATGACCGTGAAATTGAAAATTACTACAAAATGAACTGTGACAATGTTGAAACTTGGCATGATATCATCATTTCACCCGCATAGCATGTGCGAAAGAGTAGAGAGGGTCACGGCTAAAACTGGACGCACTTCGTGTACAAACTGGACAATCTCTTTCGGAGTATCAAGGTTTCAGACGAGAACTCATTTGTTACACGGGCACTTCAATGGTTTTTAAAATTATTTGAACTCCAAACTTCTTTTGCGTTCAGTATGGAGCATTCAAAGCGACGTCATCAGTTTCCAACATGTTCTAACATCCCATTTGCTATTTTTGAGTCAGTTACCTAATTGTTAAGAGAGCTAAATGAGCGTGAAATTGAAAATCACTATAAAATGAATTATGAAAATGTTGAAACTTGGCATGGTATCATCATTTCACCCGCATAGCATGTGCGAAAGAGTAGAGAGGGTCACGGCAAAAAATGGACGCACTTCGTGTACAAACTGGACAATCTCTTTTGGAGTATCAGGGTTTCGGACGAGAACTCATCTGTTACACCGGCACTTCAATGTTTTTTAAACTTATTTGAACTCCGGACGTATTTTGCGTTCAGTATGCACCATTCAAAGACACGCCATCAATTTCCAACATGTTCTGACATCATTTGTTGTTTTTCAGTCATTTACCTAATTGTTTAGAGAGCTAAATGACCGTGAAATTGAAAATCACTACAAAATGAACTATGAAAATGTTGAAACTTGGCATGGTATCATCATTTCACCTGCATAGCATGTGCGAACGAGTAGAGAGGGTCACGGTAAAAACTGGATGCACTTCGTGTACAAACTGGACAATCTCTTTCGGAGTATCAGAGTTTTGGACGAGAACTCATCTGTTACACCGGCACTTCATTTTTTTAAACTTATTATAACTCCACACTTTTTGTGCATTCAGTATGCACCATTCAAAGCCACACCATCAACTTTCAACCATCAACTTGGCATGGTATATAAAAATAAATGAATAGAAGAAAATAGATAAAGCCGAAAAGAAAAAATAGCAGAAAAGAAAAAAACTATATAAAAAACTACTCAGAAATAAATAGAAGAAAATAAATATAGCAGAAAATAAAAAACTATTCAGCAATAAATAGAAGAAAAAATAAACAGAAAAGAAAAAAACTATATAAAAAAATTTGGGGCGCTGCCCTATGGGCCTGCTAGACCATGGGCGTGCAATTTCAGGCCCACAAGGCCCAACAGACTCACAGGGTAGCGCATCGTAGTTAGGCCCAGAAGCCTGCTTTATAGAGGAGTTCGAAAGGGCAGACGCGGTTGGGTTTATAAACCAGTGCGGCTGCCCTTCGCCCGGCGAGGTGGGACTAAACTTTTTGCACCGCGGGTGGCAGCGCACCACCTTTAGTACCGGTTGGTGGCTCCAACCGGTACTAAAGGCTAGTCTTTAGTACCGGTTTGTTGCTCGAACCGGTACTAAAGGGTGCTCTTCCCGCCTCTTGACCTGACCAAAGTTGGCCTTTAGTACCGGTTGGTGGCTCCAACCGGTAATAAAGTCCTCTCCTATATATACAACACTTACGAAAAATTTCAGTTAGATCATGTTCGTCTTCGTCGGCGCCCCCGCCCCGCCCCGTATCGCGCCCCGTCCCCGTCGCCGTCGTCGCGCCCCGGGCGTCCTCGGCGTCGCGCGCCTCGGCCGTCCCCGTCCCCGTCGTCGCGCGCGCCTCGGCCGTCCCC
>NC_041390.1:11969789-11990549 GCF_002162155.2 Triticum dicoccoides
AGTTGAATTAATAGAACTAGTAAGTGTTTAATGTTTCACCTATATATGAACATATGTTAGATAATAATGTCAAATGTTAGATGAATTAGATATAAATTATATGTTAGATAAATATTTAATTTAGTTATATGAGATTTGATTATCTAATTAACATTTTATTATATAGAACTAGCTACCTTATTTTTAGTAAGAAAATTAATAGAACTAGTTTAATTGAATTAGTTGAAGTAGTTAGTTGAATTAGTTGAGCTACTTTATTTAGGTATATTTTCGTAAGTGCTTAGTTGCATTAGTTGAATTAATTAGTTGAACTAGTTGAATTAATAGAATTAGTTGAATTAATAGAAATAATAAGTATTTAATGTTTCACCTATGAACATAGGAATGTCGTTTGACGACGAACACGATTTCATTATGTGTGAATACTGCGAAGACCTGCGCGGCCTGTGCGGCAGAAATTTTCTATTTGCACTGGTGGAAAAAGGGCCTTTGGTCGCGGTTCGCAACTGCCATTAGTCGCGGTTGCGCAACCGCGACCAAACAGGCGCGACTAAAGGCCCCCCCCCTTTAGTCACGGTTTCTTAAGAACCGCGACTAAAGGCCCGTCCACGTGGGCGCCAGGCGGCCGTCGGGGCGGAGGACCTTTAGTCGCGGTTCTTCTGGCCAACCGCGACTAAAGGCCGCCGCAGGTTTAGGGTTTTAGCCCCCCCCCAAACCTGTTTTCTGTTTAATTTGTATTATTTTATTTCTTTTGTGCTTTATTTTAATTTTGAAGGAGTTTCACATATTCTACGGTACTACATACATGCAGATGAATGTACAATTTCAAACAAATTTGAAATTAGAACCAAAAAGAATTCAAGAGGAATATACAATATATATTCAATATCATCAGATGACCATATACAATTTTGAACAAGTTTCCATACATAATTTAATGCATATAAAGTTCTACGTCCTCGTAATGGTGTTCTCCTTTAGGATGGCGGACTTCCCTCCTGAACCATCCAGCTAGTTCCTCTTGAAGTGGTCGGAAGCGAGCTTCTGGACTAAGCATCATCCGGAGGTTATTCCTCTGAGCATTGGTATCACTCGGAACCCGCTGCTCAGAGGTGTATCTCCGGATCATCTCACAGACATAGTATGCACATAGATTGGTCCCCGCTGGCTGAATATCCTCACCATTCTTAGCCTTTGACCTTTTGAATTCTAGCTCTTTTTTGAATTCACCGACCTTTGTATCTACGAACCGTCTCCAAACCCTACGAGGCAAAGAAAATTAAATGAACAAGAGAGTTATTAGTTACTTGATATTAGGAAATGAACGAAATAGGCCGATCGATATAGAGCGCAAATGAATGAAAATAATTACTTCTGCAGCATTCTTCTCATGCCACCCCAAAGCTTTGGATCCTTATTCAGAGAGTCGTGGACGAGACATTCTGAGGTGTCAACTTTAATTACTAGCAGAATCCAGTGGAACCTGCGGACACGATACATGCACAGTACGTCATGCATAACTCATCGATTAGCCGGCCACATACCATGCATGGAGTAAACAAAAGAGAATGTGCTCAAGACAGAAACACTCACCCAAAATGGTAAGGAAATAGAATATCACTTTTGAGTTCCTGCTTTGTAAGAAACTGCCACAGGTCTGCCTCCATGTCGGCGGGGTGATGCTCCAACACATATCCATTAACGATGTGTGGGTCAATGAACCCAACATCATGGATGTTCCTTACTCTGCATTCCTTAATCTTCATTCTGCATGTATAATAGCGGACACAACAATATAGTTAGGACATATATATAGTGCAGGCAATATGAACGAGATGGGGTAGAAATAAATCACTTACAGAACGTAGCAACTGATGATAGATTTGTCGAGCTCGCGCAGATTGAAAAGCTGGAACAATTGACTCAGATGAATTTGTACATGGTAATGTTTGAAGTGATGCTCATATCTAACTTCCGCATAAATATATTCTTTGGCGTTTTTATTTTTTATGTAACCCTTGTACCATTTCAGCAGACCTTTCATTTGTGGAGGTAGATCCTCTTCCTGCGCAGGCTCGACGAGAGGCCCATTCTTCACATATGTAATTACTACCTCCTTCACTGGCGCCTCATCAAGGCCTAACAGTTCACGAAGAGTAATACCTAAGTTGGCCGCTTGTTCTCTGGCACTCGTTACAGTCAATCCATGTGCTGCCGCAGCTGCTATGATATCGGGGTCATCCGGACCGGCGGCTTTCACTATAAGCGGGGCAATCGATTGTTTACTTTGTTCCCCGAGCTGGGCAACTCGTTTCCCGCTTTTTTTACTTTCTAATTCCGTTTTCTCGGCCTCCTCCAAGGCTTTGTTCTCCTGGTTCTCCGCCCGATCTTTCTTCTCCTTCAACATGAGTGCCTGCCTACGAAGTTCACGTGCATAGTCGTCAGGCAGATTCTTCGCGGCTTGGGACGGTGTGCTCAAAAATGACTTAGCCCACTTCTTTTGCTCATTAGAAAATACTGGCTTGGGCTCGGGCTCTCTTTTCTTCTTGCAGTCCGCCTTCCATTTCTCATGATCAGCAGCCGCGGCCTCGGCAGTTTCCTCGGCACTACGTTCCCAAGGCCTTGTGGGGAAAGGCTTCAGTGATGGCTCCGGTACCTTTGTGGTCTTAGGTACATAAGGGTCCGGGTTAATAATCCAGGACTGCTTCTGCTTCTTTGGCGGAGGTGGATTGGGGGGCGGCGTCTGATCACCCGCCGAACGAGGACTGGGGGGCGGCGTCTGATCACTCGCCGGACGTTGTGGACTGGGGGGCGTCGGCTGACGTGACGGAGGTGTAGGTGAACCGCCACCAGCAGCACCACCACCACCACCGCCACCGCCACCACCACCACCGTAGGGGGGTGGACTTGTTGTCCTTGGCGCCTTGCCTGGAAACTTGATAAACTTCTTTTGCCATAGAATGAAATGGCGCTTGACATCTCCAAGTCTTTTCTCCCCTTCAGGTGTAGCAATGTCAATCTCCAGGTCCTCAAACCCTTGGACTATGTCCTCCACCGTGACACGAGCATAGCCATCTTGAATGGGGTTGTTGTGGTGGAGTGCTCCAGGTAAACATGGTAAAGCACTGCCGATGGCTACCTTCATGGACATGTTCCCGATAGGATAATACAGATGACATTCTTTCATCTCCTTTATATCATCCACGGGGTAGCGAGGAGGCTCCGGTGCAGTAATTTCGACCACCAGAGGCTCCAGAGCAGTAATTTCGACCACCAGATGCTCCGGTGCAGTAATTTCGATCGTCGGTGCATCTGCACCAGCCGATGGGGCCTCCGTGGAAGCCACACTGCTTCTCCACTGCTGGCTTCTGAGATCCGCTGGATGATCTTCATGCTGCGCCCGAGCTGCATCTCTTTCGGCTACTAGTACACTCACGGTTTTCTTCATCACATCCATTTCCGATGCCAACCGCGCCACAACATCTGCTTCCCGATCCATCTTTCTCTTCCGGCTTCTGTAACCGTACGGGTCATCGTTCTGGGGGAACCCTATTTTCCACGGAATGTGCCCCATGCCTCGTACACGTCCTCCGTGTTCAGGATTCCCGAGGGCTTTTGTCAGCGCGTCATTCTCTCTGTTGAACTTGATCTTCCCCTCTTGAGCATCCCTCATTGCGTCAATAAGGGCTTGGGTGGGTTTAATTATTGTGCCCCGGTAAACACACTCCCCTGTCTCCGGGTTCAGCGTTCCCCCATGCCCGTACCACCAGCTTTTGGCCCTTGGGTCCCATCCCTCCGTACCTGGACGGATTCCTCGCGCCCTCAGCTCGTTCTCCATCTTCTCCCACCTAGGCTCCCAAAGGCGATACCATCCTGGCCCCATAATATGATTGTACTCCTTCTTAGCCGCATTTTCCTTATTTTTTTTTTATATTTGAATGAACTGCTCCGATTTCTTTTGCTTCACAAATTCTGGCCAATCATGTTTCAGTTTCTCATATTGTCCTTTGAAATCCGGAGTCTTGTTCTGCTTGACAAAGTCATGGGCTAGATTTTGCTTGAATTTCCGGAATGCGTCGGCCATCTTATGAAGAGCGAACTGTTTGACTAGCCTCCTCCTCTCCTTGTTTTCCTCAATCTTGTTACCCTCCTCATCGAATTTGTTGTATTCTGGAGGTAGAACGAAATGTTCCATAAGCTTCTTGAAGCAATCTTTTTTTGTTCTCTTATCGACAAAAGTGAAACCAGCAATTCGTGCCTTCTTTGGCTTATTCCACTCCTGGACGGTGATCGAGACGTTGTCTCTAACAATGGCTCCGCATTGGTTGACAAACTTGGTGGCGTTCTTGCGGGGCTCCAGCGGCCTGCCGGTTGCACTGTCGACAACCTCGATGGTGCATGTTTCTCCTTGTTTCATCGTCTTGGTTGCGCCACGCTTTGACGACGTACTCGATTGTTTCGACGATCCGGACGAGGGCTAAAATAAGAAAGAGAGTCGCGCGCGTTAGTACACACATATTTATTCAAATCAGTTAGTTTGTATCACCAGAGGCTCAATGTATATATATACCTCGGCGCCGGAGGTGGTTGCTACTTCCATTTGAAGATCGTCGTTTATCGACGTTTGTTCGGCATCATCTTGCTGACGGCGCCCTTCATCTTCACCGTCAAGGTTCAGATAAGAAGAGATATCATCTTCTTCTTGTCCGGTCGGCACATATAGAATATCGTCGTTTATGATGCCGAACATATGTGCTTCACCGTCCGGATCATAGTTGTCCATAATCGGGTCAGCTCTATCGTCCGCCATTATGTCAGTCCGGGCATGGGGGAACGCTGAACCCGGAGACAGGGGAGTGTGTTTACCGGGGCACAATAATTAAACCCACCCAAGCCCTTATTGACGCAATGAGGGATGCTCAAGAGGGGAAGATCAAGTTCAACAGAGAGAATGACGCGCTGACAAAAGCCCTCGGGGTTGTATTTGTTGTATTTGTTGTATTTGTAACCTTTAGTCGCGGTTGGCCAGACCAACCGCGACTAAAGGGGTTTCCCGCGCGCAACGACCTTTAGTCGCGGTTGGGCAGGCCAACCGCGACTAAAGGTATTTTTCAAAATACTTTTTCTTTTTCAAAATCTTAAAAATAGAAATAATATATCAAAAAATTCAGAAAAAATAAAACTAATTCAATTCAATATGTTAAAAACACAAATATTATATCAAAAAATTCAGAAAAATAAAACTAATTCAATTCAAAATTCTAAAAATACAAATAATATATCAAAAAATTAAGAAAAATAAAACTAATTCAATTCAAAATGTTAAAAATACAAATAATATATCAAAAAATTCCGAAAAATAAAACTAATTCAATTCAAAATCTTAAAAATACAAATAATATATCAAAAAATTAAGAAAAATAGAACTAATTCAATTCAATATGTTAAAAATACAAATAATATATCAAAAAATTCAGAAAAATATAACTAATTCAATTCAATATGTTAAAAACACAAATATTATATCAAAATATTCAGAAAAATAAAACTAATTCAATTCAAAATTCTAAAAATACAAATAATATATCAAAAAATTAAGAAAAATAAAACTAATTCAATTCAAAATAATATACCAGAGGCCAGCCGTCGGCTATGGTGGTACGGCCGGACTCTGCAGAGCGTCATGGACTACATCACGGCCGGCGATATCCCCCGCCTGCGCTACCCTCAGTTCGAGCCACGAGCGCCGCCCGACGACAGCGACGACAGCAGCGACGACGACGGCGGCAACTTAGAAGGCGACGACTACCAGTACAACGGCGGCGGCTATGAAGACTACGAGTATGCATATTATACGCCTAGGCAGGAGTATGACTAAATCACTCCAAATTTCATGTATCATCAGTGGTATCTCGAATCATTCGAAAATGGACACCAAACACATCACGGGTAATATAATTCACATGATCCATTCAACAAAGTTTGGTACAATAAATTATTACACATCATTTCTTCCCTTGTGTCCCTGCTTGCTTACGATTGTGCCGTATCCATGGAGCATCCTCATCATTTAACTTAATGCTTGGGTCGGTGTTCACTTTGAAGGGCGGAATTTCAGCAAACATATTATAATCTTCTGACATGTCTGTCTTGTCCTCCACTCCCACGATGTTTCTTTTCCCTGAAAGAACAATGTGGCGCTTTGGATCATCACATGATGTACTGATCATTTTCTTATCTTTCCGTTTCCTCGGTTTGCTACTCATGTCCTTCACATAGAAAACCTGAGCGACATCTTTCGCTAGGACGAATGGTTCGTCAAGGTAACCAAGATTGTTGAAATCCACCATTGTCATTCCGTATTGCTGGTCCACCTTTACCCCACCTCCTGTTAGCTTGAACCATTTGCACCGGAACAAAGGGACCTTAAAGGAGGGTCCATAGTCAAGTTCCCATATCTCCTCTATGTAACCATAATATGTGACCTTTTTCCCATTCTCGGTTGCTGCATCAAAGCGGACACCACTGTTTTGGTTGGTGCTCTTTTTATCTTGGGCGATCGTGTAAAATGTATTCCCATTTATCTCGTACCCTTGGAAAGTCGTTATAGTCGAAGATGGTGTCTTGGCCAACATGTACAGCTGATCTACAACATCATTGTCATTCATTAAATGTTTTCTCAACCAACTGCCGAAAGTCTCCATGTGGGTCTTCCTAATCCAGGATTCAGGCTTCCCCGGGTTGTCCGAGCGTAAAATATTCTTGTGTTTCTCAAAGTACGGAGCCACCAAGCTGGAATTGGTCACTACAGTGTGGTGTGCTTCAGTCAGAGAATGGCCGTCCATACATATCGTTGATTTCCTTCCGATCGTGCCTTTTCCACTTAGTCTCCCCTCGTGCCGCGATCGAGGAAGACCAATCGGCTTAAGGTCAGGAACAAAGTCAACACAAAACTCAATTACCTCCTCATTTCCATAGCCCTTGGCGATGCTTCCTTCTGGCCTAGCACGGTTACGAACCTATTTCTTTAATACTCCCATGAACCTCTCGAAGGGGAACATATTGTGTAGAAATATAGGACCGAGAATGAAAATCTCTTCGACTAGGTGAACCAAGAGGTGCGTCATAATATTGAAGAAGGATGGTGGGAACACCAACTCGAAACTGACAAGACATTGGATCACATCATTCTGTAACCGTGGTAGATCTTCTGGATTGATTACCTTCTGAGAGATTGCATTGAGGAATGCACATAGCTTCACAATGGCTACTCGAACATTTTCTGGCAGGAGCCCCCTCAAAGCAATCGGAAGCAATTGCGTCATAATCACGTGGCAGTCGTGAGACTTCAGATTTTGGAACTTTTTCTCCGCCATGTTTATTATTCTCTTTATATTGGACGAGAATCCAGACGGGACCTTCATACTGCTCAGGCATTCAAAAAAGATGACCTTCTCTTCTTTGGTCAGAGCGTAGCTGGCACGACCTTGAAACCATTCCGGATGCCGGTCATCAGGGTCTTTCAAACGTTGCTGGTCCTGCCGTGCTTCCTTTGTATCATTTGTCTTCCCATACACGCCCAAGAAGCTTAGGAGGTTCACGCAAATATTCTTCGTAACGTGCATCACGTCGATTGCAGAGCGGAGTTCTAGGACTTTCCAATATTCTAGCTCCCAGAATATAGATTTCTTCTTCCACATGGCTGCGTGCCCGTCAGCTCCCTTCGGAACTGATTGTCCGCCAGGACCCTTTCCAAAGATGACTTTCAAATCCTTGACCATATCAAATACCTCAGCACCAGTGCGTTCCGCAGGCTTCGGTCGGTGATCTACCTTGCCGTTGTAATGCTTGCCTTTCTTTCTTACTAGATGAATTTTCGGAAGAAATCGACGATGCCCAAGGTACACATTCTTCTTACAATTTGGCAAATGTACACTTTCAGTCTCATGTAAGCAGTGCGTGCATGCATTGTATCCCTTATTTGACAGTCCCGAAAGGTTACTAAGAGCAGGCCAATCGTTGATGGTTACGAAAAGCAACGCTCGTAGGTTAAATTCCTCTTTTTTGTGCTCATCCCACACACGGACACCAGGTCTGCCCCATAGCTGTAAAAGTTCATCAACTAATGGCCTTAGGTACACATCGATGTCGTTGCTGGGTTGCTTCGGACCTTGGATGAGCACTGGCATCATAATGAACTTCCGCTTCATGCACAACCAAGGAGGAAGGTTGTAGATGCATAGAGTCACGGGCCAGGTGCTATGGCTGGAGCTCTGCTCGCCAAAAGGATTCATGCCATCTGTACTTAGACCAAATCTTATGTTCCTTGCGTCAGCTGCAAAATCTTTGAACTCTCTGTCGATCTTTCTCCATTGCGTTCCATCTGCGGTGTGTCTCAACTCCCCGTCCGACTTACGGTCCTCTTTGTGCCATCGCAACAACTTGGCATGCTCTTTGTTCCTGAACAGACGTTTCAACCGTGGTATTATAGGAGCATACCACATCACCTTGGCGGGAACCCTCTTCCTGGGTTTCTCGCCCTCAACATCGTCACCAGGGTCATCGCCTCTGATCTTATAACGCAATGCAGTGCATACCGGGCATTCATTCAAATTCTCGTATTCACCGCGGTAGAGGATGCAGTCGTTGATGCATGCATGTATCTTCAGAACCTCTAAACCTAGAGGGCAGACAACCTTCTTTGCTTCGTACGTACTGGCGGGCAACTCGTTATTCTTTGGAAACATATTCTTCAACATTTTCAGCAAGTTTTCAAATGCCGAGTCAGCTACACCTGCATGTGCCTTCCATTTCAGCAAATCCAGTGTGCAGCCCAGCTTTTTCAGACCATCATCGCATCCGGGGTACAACGACTTTTTGTGATCCTCTAACATGCGATCCAAATTCTCCCTCTCCTTTTCAGTTTCGCAGCGTCTCCGTGCATCAGCAATGGTCCGACCAAGATCATCAACGGTCTCATCACGTGCCTCTTCTTCACCTTCACCTTCCCCTTCACCTTCCCCTTCACCTTCAGCATCCTCCATGAAAGTATCACCGAAATGAGCAAGATAGCTTTCATCGATGAAATCATCCCCTTCTTCATCTTCTTCCATTATAACCCCTCTTTCTCCATGCTTGGTCCAACAATTATAGCTTGGCATGAAACCGTGCCGAAGCAGGTGCAGGTGAACTTCTCTTGAGGAAGAGTAACCCTTCTGATTCTTACAGTCAACACATGGACAGATAACAAAACCCTTCTGCTTGTTCGCATTAGCCACTACGAGGAAATCTTTCAAACCCGTAGTGAACTCGCGGGATAGTCGGTTACCGTACATCCACTGCCGATTCATCTACATTATTATAATATAAAATATATAATTAACCATCATGCATTTGTTAAACTAACTAGCTATAAACAATAGAAATTAAACAATGAACAACACACATGCATATTTTATCAATGACACACATGCATGAAAGGTTCAAGTTGCTAACCGCGATCGAGGAGGAAAAAATAAATGAGGAACCTCAAGTGTGGCTCCAACACTTCATATCATGTTTGTTTCACCCTCTTGGGGCATTTCATCAAACACCTTGTGTGCATAAGAGGAACCAAAAGCAAACCTACACCCCCTTGTGAAGCTTGTGAAGAGAAGTGTCACCAAATGGCTAAGTGAGCGTGCTGAACTGGTATATATAGGGGAGGAGCTTTAGTCGCGGTTGGCCTGGCCAACCGCGACTAAAGGCCTTTGTGCACCTTTAGTCTCGGTTGGCCTGGCCAACCGCGACTAAATCCCCTCACGTGCACCAGCTGACCACCGAGCGCCCTGGGCCCAGGCCTTTGGTCGCGGTTCGTCTGCCGAACCGCGACTAAAGACTTCATTAGTCGCGGTTCCTACAATTTCGCGACTAATGGGGCTGGACGGAAGCCTCTTTTTCTACCAGTGTTGATGATAGACGCTTCAGCATCAAGCTGGACGAGAACTTCGAAGTGGATACAGTAAGTCACAACGACAAGTCTTTTTTCGTCATTAAGTATGACTTATGCTTCATTTTCTTCAACTTTTAATTTTAATTTTTCACTATTCACTACTAGGAAAACGGCTATAGATGAAATGGTCACTAATGGCGCATCACGTGTGTGGTGCGCCATTAGAATATAGCAATGGCGCACCAGATACAGGTACGCCATTAGTAATATATTACTAATGGCGCACCTGGTGTGCGGTGCGCCATTAGAAGTTAAAAAAAATAAAAACAAAATTTGTTACTAATGGCGCACCGTGGGTGTGGTGCGCTATTACTAGTTAACATAGTAATGGCGCACCACACCCACGGTGCGCCATTAGAAGTTTTGAAAAAAAAGTAAAAAAAATTTGTTAGTAATGGCGCACCAGTGGACAGTGCGCCATTACTAAGTTCTTTTAAAAAAAATAAAAAAAAATCAAATTTTTTTATATTTTTTTTCAAAACTAGTAATGGCGCACTGTGGGTGCGGTACTAGTTTAACTACTAATGGCGCACCGCACCCACAGTGCGCCATTACTAGTTTACCCGGCTTCCACCGAATGCACCCCCCCATGTGGACCACCTTTTTAGTTTTAAAAAAAAATAAAAAAATGATAAAAATGTCAAAAAAATAAAAGAAAATAAGTTTGCCATGTGATATGTGGTCTAGTTGTTGGGAAAATTTACAAATATAAATTTCGACTTTATTTGCAAAATCTCTCTCGAAATTTGTAAAATGGGCATTACTTTTGCATACGAACTCGGATTAAAAAGTTTTATATATGAAAAATCATCTACTCAAAAAGTTACATCCGAATTTAACCGGGGGAATCCTGTTAAACATTTTCAAAATCCCAAAAAACCTAACACAAAAAAAGTTACGGGGCTTTCAAGATCTAGAGGCAAAAAAATTCAAAAAAAAAGGTTTTGAATTTTTTTTTCAAAAAATGATACGTAATATGACCGGGAAGTTTGAAATATTTTTCAAAGTTTCATCATAGTCATGAACATGAACAAAGTCCTAGACATCAACAAGGTATAATAGGATCGATATGCTAGATATATCAACAAGTGCCTGTGAAGTGAGCTGTTGCTGGAGTTGGATAGAACTCTGAAGTTAAGCGTGCTTGGGCTGGAGTAGTGTGAAGATGGGTGACCTTTTGGGAAGTTTGACCATGGAGTGCGATTTGACTTGAGATTAAGACATAATGACCTGAGATTAAGAAAAAAACAAAAAAAATTGAAAATTTTTGAAAAAAATTAAAAAGAAATTCTGGAAAAAATTTAAAAAAAATTGTTACTAATGGCGCACTTCTATGTGGTGCGCCCTTAGTATACCATTAGTATACCACAGGTGCGCCATTAGAATCTGGTATACTAATGGCGCACCACATAGAAGTGCGCCATTAGTAACAATTTTTTTTCAAAATTTCTTTTTAATTTTTTTCAAAAATTTTCATTTTTTTTCGTTTTTTTCTTAATCTCAGGTCATTATGCAGGTGCGCCATTAGAAAAAAATTCTAATGGTGTGATGCTAGTGGCGCACCAGTAGTGCGCCATTAGTAGCGAAAATAGGTGCGCCACTAGCAGCCCTTTTTCTGGTAGTGATTTTACTAGCGTATCCCCTGCCATGCAAGAATTTTTGTCTTGGATAAGATAGGTTTCAGTCCTAACGTAACTACGGAGGTAAAAAGAGTTTACTTGGAGACCGAGCATGGTTATACCTTCAACATCAAATTATACAATGCAGACACATACACCTATTTTGAATGCAAAACTTGGCAAGCACTATGCAAGGCTTATGCATTTGAGCCTGATATGGTTATCACCTTTGATATTCGTCCGAAAGATGATATTGAAGGTAATAGAGACATCTGGGTCGATGTGCAGACGCCTCCAGTTCTACCATTATGTGAGTTTCTCAACCATATTTATGTCTTTGATATTGTTTATTCAAAAAGAGTTGACAAGTAATTTATATTGACAGCTTATTTCCAATCAAGCAAACATGTCCGACGCTTGATAGACAGGACCGTCCACTGTCCCGGGGCTGAACTAAACTGCGAGGAGACAAGTCATTATGTTTCATGGCTTCAGGATCTTGATGCTGTCAAGACAATTTTTTTTCCTGCACTTAGAAATGTTAGTACTCAAAACGTGCGACCAATAGTGTTCATACTGAACTACGGTCACATATATTTAGGAAAGATGGTAAGATTTCTACTATTTCTCCTCAGTGCATCTTTTGCATACATTATTTTTTTAAGCTAAACTTCATTGCTAAGTATGTTACTATACGATGTTCTTCAACAGGGACTCCTGATGAATGTTGTGCCTGATTGGATCGAGACTAAAGGTACCATGAATATTGTTAGCTTACGGCCAAGATATCCTACAATGAACTTTAGTGCATTCAAGATTTCTAATAGCGAGGAATGCTTAATTGTAAAAGACTGGAGCAAAATTCTGAACGATCGCAGAGAAGTACTAGGGGGCAGCAATCAGAAGCGCAACCCACGATTAGGAGACATGTTCATCTGCATGCTTCATAATGATGAATCAGGAAGTCTATACATGTTCTATGCTATTTTACCCGAGAGAGAGCAGCAGGAGTGATTAGCTAGTTCATGCTCTTAGTACTTATCCTCTCATGTCCGTGTTCTTCGTCCTGAACTTAATCTCAAAGAGTGATTTGCTTTTGTGGTGTTATGAAACACTTATAATATCATTACCATGTTGAACTCAATGATATCTTGGCTTCTGGTACAAGTGAATGTTTCTTCTTTAAGCTAGTGTTGGTGGTGATTAGATAGCGGTAATGATTATATGATGATTAAGTAGTGGTAATGAGACGACTATTATATGATGATTTTTAGCTAGTTATGAAAACTGTTGTTAGTGATGATATATATGATGCAAGAGTTTTTATATTAATATGATGATGATGATGATGAGTTATTATATCATTTATGAAAGAAACTGCAGATTAGTTTCAACTGGATGGATTCTAGCTAAGTGATCAAGTATATGCCATATCCATATTACCTCGATCACTTAATTAGGTGATCAAGTATATATAATATGGATATGACATATACTTGATGACTTTGCTAGGATCCACATGCATCCCAGTCAAACTAATCTGCTTTACTTTCACCTAATGATTTAACAACTCATTATAATGTAAAATAATCACTAAATTAAATTGAAAACACAAAATTAAAGTAAAAAAAAACAAAACACACCCAAACATTTAGTACCGGTTGGCGTTACCAACCGGTACTAATGTCCTACGGGCCCCGGGAGCTGGCTCGTGCCACGTGGTTGCCCTTTAGCACCGGTTCGTGCTGAACCGGTACTAAAGGGGGGGCCTTTAGTGCCCACACTTTAGTGCCGGTTACCGAACCGACACTAAAGGGCCTTATGAACCGGTGCTATTGCCCTGTTCTGCACTAGTGTTACCATGGTAGTAGAGCACAAAGCTAGGCAAACGTGAGAGCACACATGGGTTAATGTGGCACCTGGCACGGGCACCCTGCAGTGCAGTATCGACCGTGTAATAGCCATTGGCTATGGCAGCCATAGGCTATGGCAGCCATAGCCTCAATTAATCGATGGCCTGGACAGGAAGTAGTGCAAGGATCCTCTTGTCTATTGAAAACATGAATTACAGGACAACATGAGGTTCCCAATCCTTGTGTTCCTCTCTCTTTTCACTACAGATTAATCACAGTTAAGCCAAATCTTTCTTCCGAAGTCGTGCCGAGCAATGATTCTAGCTCAATTTCATTATTTATTGGCGACTGTATTCGTTTACATGACAGATGAAAATCACAGAGCAAACTAACTGTAAGTGAGTCAAAGTTCTTGTGAACCTGTGATTGGATGAATGGCTGAAAGCACCTGCCCGACAACCTATAGATATCTACAACATCTGACGCCTAATATATCAGTGCAACAGAAGAGAACTAAACTGAAAAATCTGAAACGGGGAACGTAGAACTAAAACTGCTCCGTTCAAAATCATGTATCCTAGAAAGTGCAAATAATGAGTGATACGTCTCCAACGTATCTATAATTTTTGATTGCTCCATGCTATATTATCTACTGTTTTGGACTATATTGGGCTTTATTTTCCACTTTTATATTATTTTTGGGACTAACCTATTAACCGAAGGCCCAGCCCAGAATTGTTGTTTTTTGCCTATTTCAGTGTTTCGGATAAACAGAATATCAAACGGAGTCCAAACGGAATAAAATATTCAGAAACATGATTTTCTCACCGAACCTGATCCAGGAGACTTGGACCCTACTACAAGGGGTCAAAGAGGTGGTCATGAGGGTGGGCCCCCCCCTAGGGCGCGCCCCCTGCCTCGTGGGCCCCTTGGTGCTCCACCGACGTACTCCTTCCTCCTATATATACAGACGTCCCCCAAACGATCAGAACAGGAGCCAAAACCCTAATTCCACCGCCGCAACTTTCTGTATCCACGAGATCCCATCTTGGGGCCTGTTCCGGAGCTCCGCCGGAAGAGGGCCGTCATCACGGAGGGCTTCTACATCATCCTAGCCCTCCGATGAAGTGTGAGTAGTTTACCTCAGACGTTCGGGTCCATAGTTAGTAGCTAGATGGCTGCTTCTCTCTCTTTGAATCTCAATACAAAGTTCTCCCCCTCTATTATGGAGATCTATTCGATGCAATCTTCTTTTTGCGGTGTGTTTGTTGATCAAGTCTATCTATGAATAATATTTGAATCTTTTCTGAATTCTTTTATGCATGATTGGTTATCTTTGCAAGTCTCTTCGAATTATCCGTTTGGTTTGGCCAACTAGATTGGTAGTTCTTGCCATGGGGGAAGTGCTTAGCTTTGGGTTCGATCTTGCGGTGTCCTTACCCAGTGACAGAAGGGGCAGCAAGGCACGTATTGTATCGTTGCCATCAAGGATAACAAGATGGGGTTTATTTCATATTGCATGAATTTATCTCTCTACATCATGCCATCTTGCTTAAGGCGTTACTCCGTTTTTAACTTAATACTCTAGATGCATGCTGGATAGCGGTCGATGAGTGGAGTAATAGTAGTAGATGCAGAATCGTTTCGATCTACTTGTCATGGATGTGATGCCTATATACATGATCATGCCTAGATATTCTCATAATTATGCACAATTCTATCAATTGCTCAACAGTAATTTGTTCACCCACCATAGAAAACTTATGCTCTTGATAGAAGCAACTAGTGAAACCTATGGCCCCCGGGTCTATTCTCATCATATCAATCTCTATCACTTTTATATTGTTTTGCTATTTACTTTTCTTTTACTTTTTACTTTGCATCTTTATATCAAAAATACGAAAAATATTCTATCTATCAGATCTCACTCTCGTAAGTGACCGTGAAGGGCTTGACAACCCCTAATCGCGTTGGTTGCGAGTAGCTATCGCTTTGTGCAGGTACGAGGGATTTGAGCGTGGGCTCCTACTGGATTGATACCTTGGTTCTCAAAAACTGAGGGAAATACTTACGCTACTCTGCTGCATCATCCCTTCCTCTTCGGGGAAAACCAATGCGAGCTCAAGATGTAGCAAGAAGGATTTCTGGCGCCGTTGCCGGGGAGTCTACGCAAAAAGTCAATATACCAAGTACTGATCACAATCCCTATCTCTCGCATTACATTATTTTCCATTTGCCTCTCGTTTTCCACTCCCCAATTCACCCTTGCCGTTTTATTTGCCCTCTCTCTCTCTCCCTATCCTCCCTCTCTATTTGCCTCTTTTGTCCGCTTGCTTTTTGTTTGCTCGTGTGTTAGATTGCTTGTTTGTCGTGATGGCTCAAGATGCTACTAAATTGTATTGCTCCTCTTACCGATGCTGAATCTTGTGAAATTAATACTGCTTTGTTGAATCTTGTTATGAAAGATCAATTCGCCGGCCTTCCTAGTGAAGATGCCACTACTCATCTGAATAGCTTCGTTGATTTATGTGATATGCAAAAGAAAAAAGATGTCAATAATGATGTTGTTAAATTGAAGCTATTTCCTTTTTCGCTTAGAGATCATGCTAAATCTTGGTTTTCGTCTTTGCCTAAGAATAGTATTGATTCATGGAACAAATGCAAAGATGCTTTTATCTCTAAGTATTTTCCTCCCGCTAAGATCATCTCTCTTAGAAACGATATAATGAACTTTAAACAACTTGATCATGAACATGTTGCACAAGCTTGGGAGAGAATGAAATTAATGATACGTAATTGCCCTACTCATGGTTTGAATTTTTGGATGATTATACAAATTTTTTATGCTGGATTGAATTTTGCTTCTAGAAATCTTTTAGATTCGGCCACGGGAGGCACTTTTATGGAAATCACTTTAGGAGATGCTACTAAACTCCTAGATAATATTATGGTTAATTATTCTCAATGGCATACTGAAAGAACTTCTAATAAAAAAAGTGCATGCGATAGAAGAAATTAATGTGTTGAGTGGAAAGATGGATGAACTTATGAAATTATTTGCTACTAAGAGTGTTTCTTCTGATCCTAATGATATGCCTTTGTCTAATTTGATTGAGAATAACAATGAATCTATGGATGTGAATTTTGTTGGTAGGAATAATTTTGGTAACAACGCTTATAGAGGGAATTTTAATCCTAGGCCATATCCTAGTAATCCATCTAATAATTATGGGAATTCCTACAACAACTATTATGGAAATTATAATAAGATGCTCTCTGATTTTTAATCTAATATTCAAGAATTTATTTCTTCGCAAAAGAATTTTAATGCTATGATTAGAGAAAAATTACTTAAGATTGATGATTTGGCTAGGAACGTTGATAGAATTGCTCTTGATGTTGATTCTTTGAAACTTAGATCTATGCCACCTAAGCATGATATTATTGAGTCTCTAAAAGCCCTGAGAATTTCAATTGATGAGTGTAAAGAAAGAACCGCTAGGATGCATGCTTCCAAAGATGCCTTTATTAAAGCGTGTTCTTCTAATTCCTATGAAAATCAAGATGAAGATCTAAAAGTTATTGATGTGTCTCCAATTAAATCTTTATTTTGCAATATGAATCTTGATGAAACTGAATATGATCTTCCTTTACCTAGAAGGCGCTCTAAAAATTTGGAGTGTTTAGATCTTAATGATGAAATTGATGAAAGTGGGATCGAAAGAAATAGAAATCTAGATGTTGCTAAACCCACTATATTGGATTTCAAGAAATTAAATTATGAAAATTGCTCTTTGATTGATTGTATTTCCTTGTTGCAATCCGTGCTAAATTCTCCACATACTTATAGTCGAAATAAAGCCTTCACCGAACATATTGTTGATCCCTTGATGCAATCTTATGAAGAAAAACTTGAGTTGAAAGTTTCTATCCCTAGAAAACTCTATGATGACTGGGAACCAACTATTAAAATTAAAATTAAAGATCATGATTTTTATGCTTTGTGTGATTTGGGTGCTAGTGTCTCTACTATTCCCAAGACTTTGTGTGATTTACTAGATTTCCGTAATTTTGATGATTGCTCTCTAAACTTGCATATTGCGGATTCCACTATTAAGAAACCTATGGGAAGAATTAATGATGTTTTTATTGTTGCAAATAGGAATTATGTGCCCGTAGATTTCATTGTTCTTGATATAGATTGCAATCCTTCTTGCCCTATTATTCTTGGTAGACCTTTCCTTAGAACGGTTGGTGCGATTATTGATATGAAGGAAGGGAATATTAGATTTCAATTTCCATTAAAAAAGGGCATGGAACACTTTCCAAAAAATAAAATAAAATTACCATATGAAACTATCATGAGAGCCACTTATGGATTGCCTACCAAAGATGGCAATACCTAGATCTATTCATGCTCGTTATGCCTAGCTAGGGGAGTTAAACGATAGCGCTTGTTGGGAGGCAACCCAATTTTATTTTTATTCCTTGATTTTTGCTCCTGTTTAGTAATAAATAAATTATCTAGCCTCTGTTTTGGTTGTGTTTTTTTGTGTTTAATTAGTGTTTGTGCCAAGTAGAAGAAGACTTGGGGAAAGTCTTGTTGAACTTGCTGTAAAAAACAGAAACTTTAGCCCTCACAAGAACTGCTGTCATTTTTATTTGAAGAGTGATATTTAGTTAATTATTTTTGAAGATGATTAATAGGTAAATTCCGCACGTCCAGCAATTTATTTTATAGTTTTTGGGGTTCCAGATGTTGCGCTAGCTACAGATTACTACAGACTGTTCTGTTTTTGACAGATTCTGTTTTTCGTGTGTTGTTTGCTTATTTTGATGAATCTATGGCTAGTAAAATAGTTTATAATCCATAGAGAAGTTGGAATAAAGTAGGTTTAACACCAATATAAATAAATAATGTGTTCATTACAGTACCTTGAAGTGGTCTTTTGTTTTCTTTCGCTAACAGAGCTCACGAGTTGTCTATCCTGAGTTTTGTGTTGTGAAGTTTTCAAGTTTTGGGTGAATTCTTTGGATGGATTATGGAACAAGGAGTGGCAAGAGCGTAAGATTGGGGATGCCCATGGCACCCCCAAGATAATCCAAGGACACCAAAAAGTCAAAGCTTGGGGATGCCCCGGAAGGCATCCCCTCTTTCGTCCACTTCCATCGGTAATTTACTTGGAGCTATATTTTTAATCACCAACATGATATGTGTTTTGCTCGGCGCGTCTTGTCTTATTTGTGTCTTTTTTTGTTAGTATGCCACAATCATCCTTGCTGTACACACCTTTTGAGAGAGCCATACATGAATTAAAATTTGATAGAATACTCTATGTGCTTCACTTATATCTTTTGAGCTAGATAATTTTTCTCTATGTGCTTCACTTATATCCTTTGAGCTAGATAATTTTCCTCTATGTGCTTCACTTATATCTTTTGAGCGTTATAATTTTGCTCTATGTGCTTCACTTAGATCTTTTAGAGCACGGTGGTGGATATGTTTTAAAGAGACTATTGATCTCTCATGCTTCACTTAAATTAATTTGAGAGTCTCTTAATAGCATGGTAATTTGCCTAATAATAATATGCATGGTATTCAAGATTTGTGAAACTTTCTTTTGAGTGTGTTGAATACTGAGAAAAGATTGAAGCATGATAATTGTTTTGAGATATGGAGGTCATAATATTAAAGTCATGCTAGTTGAGTAGTTGTGAATTTAAAGAATACTTGTGTTGAAGTTTGTGATTCCCGTAGCATGCACGTATGGTGAACCGTTATGTGATGAAGTCGGAGCATGATTTTTTTATTGATTGTCTTCCTTATGAGTGGCGGTCGGGGACGAGCGATGGTCTTTTCCTACTAATCTATCCCCCTAGAAGCATGCGCGTAATACTTTGCTTTGATAACTTCTAAATTTTTGCAATAAGTATATGAGTTCTTTATGACTAATGTTGGGTCCATGGATTATACGCACTCTCACCCTTCCACCTTTGCTAGCCTCTCTCATACCGCGCAACTTTCGCCGGTATCATACACCTACCGTATACCTTCCTCAAAACAGCCACCATACCTACCTATTATGGCATTTCCATATCCATTCCGAGATATATTGCCATGCAACTTTCCACCATCTAGTTCATCATGACACATTCATCATTGTCATATTGCCTAGCATGATCATGTAGTTGACATAGTATTTGTGGCAAAGCCACCGTTCATAATTCTTTCATACTTGTCACTCGTGATTCATTGCATATCCCGGTACACCGCCGAAGGCATTCATATAGAGTCATACTTTGTTTTAGTATCGAGTTGTAATCATTGAGTTGTAAATAAATAGAAGTGTGATGATCATCATTCAATAGAGCATTGTCCCAAACAAAGGAGAAAGGCCAAATAAAAAAAGAAGGCCCAAAAAATAATAAATAAAAAGGGGCAATGCTACTATCCTTGTTTCCACACTTGTGCTTCAAAGTAGCACCATGATATAGCAAGTCTCATATATTGTGCTTCAAAGTAGCACCATGTTCTTCATATAGAGAGTCTCATATGCTGTCACTTTCATATACTAGTTGGAATTTTATGTTATAGAACTTGTCTTGTATATTCCAATGATGGGCTTCCTCAAATTGCCCTAGGTCTTCGTGAGCAAGCAAGTTGGATGCACACCCACTAGTTTCTTTTGTTGAGCTTTCATACATTTATAGCTCTAGTGCATCCGTTGCATGGCAATCCCTACTCACTCACATTGATATCTATTGATGGGCATCTCGATAGCCCGTTGATACGCCTAGTTAATGTGAGACTATCTTCTCCTTTTTGTCTTCTCCACAACCACCATTCTATTCCACCTATAGTGCTATATCCATGGCTCAGGCTCATGTATTGCGTGAAGATTGAAAAAGTTTTGAAAAAGTTAGAGTATGAAACAATTGCTTGGCTTGTCATCGGGGTTGTGAATGATTTAAATACTTTGTGTGGGGAAGATGGAGCATAACCAGACTATCACTACTAGGAAAAGGGTTATAGATGATATGGCCACTAATGGCGCACCAGACATGTGGTGCGCCATTACTATATACTAATGGCGCATCATGTGTTGGTGCGCCATTAGTAATATATTACTAATGGCGCACTTGGTGTGTGGTGCACCATTAGTAGTTTAAAAAAAATGTTACTAATGGCGCACCGTGGTACAGTGCGCCATTACTAGTTGACATAGTAATGGCGCACCACACCAACCGTGCGCCATTAGTAGTTTTAAAAAAAAAAAAAATTGTTAGTAATGCCGAG
>NC_041390.1:11991163-12094408 GCF_002162155.2 Triticum dicoccoides
CTGCGCCAGCACCGCCCCCGGAGCCAGGCTCGCCGCGGGCCCCTGTGTCTGCCCCGCGCCCCCCCGGAGCCAGGCCCGCCGCCGCTACCCTAACCGCGTTCGTCCACCACCACCCTTGCCCCCGGAGCCAAGGTGAGCATTTTTTTGTTTTTTTCTACTGTTTTTCTTTGTTGTTTAGGATTAATTAGGTTATTGATAGGTTTAGGTTAGTGGTTGGTTTAGGTTAGTGCTAGATTTATGTTTAGATAATTAGAAGAAGAATAAAGTTGAAAAAAGAAGAAGAAGTAGAAGAAGAGGAAAAAGGAAAAAAAAGGAAGAAGAATAAGAAGAAAGTTGAAAAACAGAACAAGAAAGGAAGAAGGAGAAGAGGAGGAGGAGGAAGGAGAAGAAAGAAAAACGAGAACAAGAAAAGAAGAGAGGTGGAGAAGAAGAAGATGGAAAGGAAAAGGAAGAATGCATCATTGTTTAATTGTAGAGGCTGATGATCGAAAAGTTGACCTTTCTTAGGAGTAGCATCTTCAAATAAGTAACCCTTCATGTCTTCAAATAAAATAACAGAACAACATAACTCAGAACGGTAATATAACCAAGAATGCATCTTCGAGGATGAGAGCTTTTTTCAAGTGTTTATTTGCTGCTTCCTCATAAGCAACGAGACATCTCT
Source organism: Triticum dicoccoides (assembly GCF_002162155.2). Lineage (NCBI taxonomy): Eukaryota > Viridiplantae > Streptophyta > Magnoliopsida > Poales > Poaceae > Triticum > Triticum dicoccoides. Next base: position 11,991,828 of record NC_041390.1, read on the forward strand.
AAGGACAGAACATCATTTTAGTAGGATGTAACAATCATTAGTCTTCAAGAAGAATGATATTAAATAACATAGTGGCCTGTGATGTATTTTCGTACCGAAAATGCATTTGGCACTAGTCCTCGCTTAACAACATCATGGGTGGGAAGCGGGAACTTCGAAAGTGCATTAGTGTAGTTGATTATCTTCTGCTCAAAATTTATGCTGCTATAATGTTGTATGATAATGTTGTAAGGGTACTAATTGGCCTCTTCTGCTGCTTATCAGAGATGGGGGGAAGCAGCCACCGCCGCTGTGCCTCACCGGAGTACGAGTTGGATGCTTTTGAGTTCTTCAGTATCATACTTGGGACTTCAGTATCAGCCACGAGGCAGGTATATAAAACAAGAGATCTCCCCTTCACCCATCTCATTATGATAACTCTGTTGTTTGCTACATCACTCCTTGTCCCAAATTGCAGAGGCTGCCTGACACTTTTATAAACATGCTGGGTGAAGATCCGCCAGATAATGTGAAGCTCCGACCGGCCGGCAACGGGGTTCGCAGGCTGAGGGATGTGCAGTTGGTGATCGAGGAGGGCCACATGTACCTGTGCCGTGGCTGGGAGAAGTTTTACAGTGCCTACGACCTGCGGACCGGGTACTTTCTTCTCTTCAGGTACGACGATGATGCCACAATGCTCATCATGAAGGTTTTCAACGCGACTATGTGTCACATGCGCTACACTGACGATGAAGATGCCAGTGCGTTCTGCCTCTTCTTATTCCTCTACATTTGGCTTTGTCTCACATCGAATGTTAATGGTCATTGTTGCATTTGGACAGGCAATGGGAGCAGCAGCAGCGACACTAGCTACAACCAAAGCAGCATCGATTATGGCTATAGCAAAAGCAACAACGATTCTGGCTTTAGCGAAAGTAGCAGTGATTCTGGCAGCAGCAAAGACAACAAGAAGGATGATCCGGACTGGAGTGCGGGAGAAGAGGAGCAGAGTGGGGATGAGGAGCTGCAGGATGACGATGGGCATCAGGCTGAGGATGACCTAGCACTGGTGGTGGCTGACCAATGGCAAGAGATGGTGGTGGCTGACCATGGGCAAGAGATGGTGGTGGCTGACCATGGGCAAGAGATGGTGGTGGCTGAGGATGACCTAGCGATGGTCGTGCCCGTCCTGCCTGAAGGTGGCCTCGCGATGGTGGTGGTGCCTGACAATGACCACGCACCGGTGGTGGCGCCGGCGATCCCACAGCTGGGCGACATGACCACGCCAATTGTGGTAGAAGACTACATCCCACAGCTGCCTCCACCGCCTCGCCGCTCTTGGCGCATCAGGTTGAGGAAGGAGAAGGAGAAGAACAATGAGAACTGAACTATGTCAGGTATGTCACATCTGCAAAATGATATATATATATATATATATATATATATATATATATATATATATATATATATATATATATATATACTTAGTTACCTATGTTATCTCTAATATGCTTAGTTTCCTATAGGTTAGCTCCAAAATTACTTATGTTAGCACAAAATGATCAAGTTTACATAATAAGCTTATAGTCTTCTTCTTATTCTTCTTCTTTTCCAAAATGACATATTTTAGCTTCATTTTACCTAAGTTGGCTCTAATATGCTAACTTAGAGCTTATATGCTTAGTTTCCTATAGGTTAGCTCCAAAATAACTTATGTTAGCACAGAATGATCAAGTTTACATAATAAGCTTATAGTCTTCTTATTCTTCTTATTCTTCTTCTTTCCGAAATGACATAGGTTAGCTTCATTTTACCTAAGTTGGCTCTAATATGCTAACTTAGAGAGCTTATATGCTTAGTTTCCTATAGGTTAGCTCCAAAATTTCTTATGTTAGCACAAAATGATCAAGTTTACATAATAAGCTTATAGTCCTCTTCTTATTATTCCTATTCTTCTTCTAGTATTCTTCTAGTGTTCTTCTAGTGTTCTTCTTCTTCTACTATTCTTCTAGTCTTCTTCTTCTTCTTCTCTTCTTCTTCTTCTTCTTCTAACTTCTTGTTTATCATTTTGCAGATTTGATTTAATTCACGGAAGCTTGCATGGATGGAGTGCTTCTTTTCCATTTGTGTTTTTATTTTGTATCAATGTGAAACTTTTGTGAATTGATGGATAACGGTGTTGGATGAACAATGTGAAACTTTTGTAATATGTAACGATGGAACCATGTGTTGGCTATGTATGTATATATGATGAAACTTGTGTGTTGGATATGATTGTTATATAGATGCTTGTTGTATATATATGTGTTGGATATCTCATATGTGAAATAGTGACATGAGATTAAGAAAAAACGAATTTTTTTTAAAAAATTGTTACTAATGGCGCACTTCCATGAGGTGCACCATTACTAAAATATTCTAGTGGCGTGGTACTAATGGCGCACCTGTAGTGCGCCATTAGTAGCCAAAACAGGTGCGCCATTAGTAGGCCTTTTCCTAGTAGTGTATATGATTTTCTAGGGATAACTTTCTTTGGCCATGTTATTTTGAGAAGACATAATTGCTTTATTAGTATGCTTGAAGTATTATTGTTTTCTATGTCAATATAAACTTTTGTCTTGAATCTTTCTAATCTTAATATTCATACCACAATTAATAAGATTTGCATTGAAATTATGCCAAGTAGCACTCCGCATCAAAAATTCTCTTTTTATCATTTACCTACTCAAGGACAAGCAGGAATTAAGCTTGGGGATGCCTGATACGTCTCCAACGTATCTATAAATTTTGATTGCTCCATGCTATATTATCTACTGTTTTGGACTATATTGGGCTTTATTTTCCACTTTTATATTATTTTTGGGACTAACCTATTAACCGGAGGCCCGGCCTAGAATTCCAGTTTTTGCCTATTTCAGTGTTTCGGATAAACAGAATATCAAACAAAGTCCAAACAGAATAAAATCTTCGGAAATGTGATTTTCTCACCGAACGTGATCCAGGAGACTTGGACCCTACTGCAATGTATCAAAGAGGTGGACACGAGGGTGGGGGCGCCCCCCCTAGGGCGCGCCCCCTGCCTCGTGGGCCCCTCGGTGCTCCACCGACGTACTCCTTCCTCCTATATATACACATGTACCCCCAAACGATTAGAACAGGAGCCAAAACCCTAATTCCACCGCCGCAACTTTATGTATCCACGAGATCCCATCTTGGGGCATGTTCCGGAGCTCCGCCGGAAGAGGGCCGTCATCACGGAGGGCTTCTACATCATCCTAGCCCTCCGATGAAGTGTGAGTAGTTTACCTTAGACCTTCGGGTCTATAGTTTGTAGCTAGATGGCTTCTTCTCTCTCTTTGAATCTCAATACAATGTTCTCCCCCTCTCTTGTGGAGATCTATTCGATGTAATCTTCTTTTTGCGGTGTGTTTGTTGAGACCGATGAATTGTGGGTTTATGATCAAGTCTACCTATGAATAATATTTGAATCTTTTCTGAATTCTTTTATGCATGATTGGTTATCTTTGCAAGTCTCTTCAAATTATCCGTTTGGTTTGGCCAACTAGATTGGTAGTTCTTGCCATGGGAGAAGTGCTTAGCTTTGAGTTCGATCTTGCGGTGTCCTTACCCAGTGATAGAAGGGGCAGCAAGGCACGTATTGTATCGTTGCCATCGAGGATAACTAGATGGGGTTTATTTCATATTGCATGAATTTATCTCTCTACATCATGTCATTTTGCTTAAGGCCTTACTCTGTTTTTAACTTAATACTCTATATGCATGCTCGATAGCGGTCGATGAGTGGAGTAATAGTAGTAGATGCAGAATCGTTTCGATCTACTTGTCATGGACGTGATGCCTATATACATGATCATGCCTAGATATTCTCATAATTATGCACAGTTCTATCAATTGCTCAACAGTAATTTGTTCACCCACCGTAGAATACTTATGCTCTTGAGAGAAGCCACTAGTGAAACCTATGGCCCCCGGGTCTATTCTCATCATATCAATATCTATCACTTTTATATTGTTTTGCTATTTACTTTGCATCTTTATATCAAAAATACCAAAAATATTCTATCTATCAGATCTCACTCTCATAAGTAACCGTGAAGGGCTTGACAACCCCTAATCGCGTTGGTAATGAGTAGCTATCGCTTTGTGCAGGTACGAGGGACTTGAGCGTGGGCTCCTACTGGATTGATACCTTGGTTCTCAAAAACTGAGGAAAATACTTACCTACTCTAGTGCATCATCCCTTCCTCTTCGGGGAAAACCAATGCGAGCTCAAGACGTAGCAATGAGTCAATTTCCAACGCTATGAGGCTGAGACTGTTCTGAAATATCATCTAAGCCATTAGTAAATGTACAAAATGTAACTAAAACTTAATGAAGATAGCAAATCAAAGTTTTTCCAAACTTTTTAAGTCACACAGGGGATAAAATTTCAAAGCGCATTAAGCTTGCAAGTAGAAGACAAAGTAATTAAATGAGTAGCTAATCCATACATACATTCGATTTTGAAGGAAAATATAATAAGGTGCTTGGAAGTTGTTTCGGCCTCCTTTGCTGGGTGCTCGACAGTTGTTCGGGCGAGATGCCGGAAGCCTTTAGCTTTGACTAACATCTTGGTCCAGATGGCCTGATTTCTTGCGCCCTCACATCATTGTTATGGGAGTATAATATATTATGGAAATTCTGAAGGTAGTTGAGAAGGTCGCGAGCTTGTATCCATGACTTGCACAGTTGCAGCAAAAGATATGCGCTTGTGATTGGATCTACGCCGGCATCTTCCATAGCCACAAGTTGAACTCGAGACATTGGTTGCTCCTTCCCGACCACGGGACCCTCCAGAATTGCATAGAGATGGCGATAAAGGAATCTGCGAAGAGAAAATATTGAGCATGGGAGATGAGAGATTAGACCGAGATTAATTACATGCTATATAAGGAAAGCTAGTCCTTTAAGATCTCTTTCTTTTTCTCCCAAGATTCTGAGAGAACTGATGGCCTCAATCGTGTCCTTCAAGGATGGGCGATGAACTCGATTAGGGCCTGGAGGGTGACCTCCAGTGCCACCAGTCCAATGCGATTCCTCAACTCGGGACCCTCTATGGGAGACATAGGAGGGAGGGCCAGTATAGGAGGCAGAGGAGGAAGATAGCCCAACGGGGCAGAAGAGCTTTGGGGAATAAGAGTTTTGTATTGATAGGGAATTCGTGGGGACTCCACAAGGGATACAACACGTAGATTTTTTTTAGGCTCATAACACGCAGATTCGAGGGACTCATAACACGCAAATTAGTTGTGAAGATTTTCTAATGACGTGGGAATTTAGACTGAGAATTATATGATTGATTGATCTCCACCATTATAACACGGTCCCACCAGTTGTGAAGATTTTCTAATGACGGGTTGATCTTCACCGTTATAACTTGGTCCCACCAGATTAACGGTTTTTAATTACTGATTAACGTGGGAATTTATTGGGAGTCTATAATTAGTATAGGTATAGGTATAGATAGATTAATGTGGGAATTTATTGGGAGTCTGTAATTAGTATAGGTATAGATTTTTTTAGTTGAGGTATAGATAGATAAATAGATATTTAGTTATGAATTTAGCTAGGTTTTTTCTTCAAGTTCTATATTTTTCTTCCTTTTATATGCAAATTTGAAGTGGACATGTGATATGTGGACATGTCATATTTGGAATTTGGACATGTCATTTGGACATGATGATTATGTGCAGGGTAAATGATCCGAGTGGCCTATGTTACGTCGGAATGTTGATTCATTTCCATTCCAATGAATTTCAGGCGCTCGATATGTCCATTTTTAGCAAAGGTCATGCCAAAATTTTCCGTGAATTTTGGCATCATTTGTGCTAGATAGTAGGCATATAGAGTGCTGGGAGTTGCTGGGAAACGACATTCCGGCAAACATAGATTTCTTTTTTATGTCATGTCTCATTTTTTCATAGTTTTAGAATTAAACGAGGAGACTCAATCATAGAAAACATGTCGAACAACGAAGAAACTGGGCCTTCTGACCAAGGTGCAGACGAGATGGATTATGAGGGTGAACAAGAGTACCTCAACTATTTGACTGCTAAGCAATTGCAAAGTCAAGGTTTGCAGGTCGGCCTCGATGATGGTACTGACACCGACATCGACATCGACGGCCCGGCACCGATGGCGGCGTCTAGACCGGCGGGGAAGGTACTGGCAGGGAAGATACCGGCGGGGAAGGTACCGGCGCGGATGCCGCTATCGAAAAGAAGAAGCAGAAGAAGCAAAGGATACGAACACCTAACAAACTAGGGATTGGACGACTGGTGATCACAAAGATGGCACCTGGCAAGTTTGAGCCATTAGAGCCGGAAGAACCTCGCAAGTGCTATGGGAACCAAGTAGGATGCATCATACGGGAATGCGCGAGCATCAACGACGATGACTTAAGGAGTAAAGAACGTTTGACGCAGTTGCTCCTAACGAAGTTTCATAAGAGATTCAAGTTCCCCGACCGGGAATGTAACACAGAACAACCGTGGGATGATCCGAAGATGAAAAAGATTAACAATCACGCCATGGGCATGTTCAGCAATGATTTGGCCTCCTGGAAAGGAAGGGTGAAATGAGCTATTGAGGCTAAGGAACTGCTACGTCTTGAGCTTGCGTTGGTTTTCCTCGAAGAGGACGGGATGATGCAGCAGAGTAGCGTAAGTATTTCCCTCAGTTTTTGAGAACCAAGGTATCAATCTAGTAGGAGCCCACGCTCAAGTCCCTCGTACCTGCACAAAGCGATAGCTACTCGCAACCAACGCGATTAGGGGTTGTCAATCCCTTCACGGTCACTTACGAGAGTGAGATCTGATAGATATAATATTTTTGGTATTTTTGGTATAAAGATGCAAAGTAAAAAATAAAAGCAAAGTAAAAAAGCAAAGCAAAATTAAAGTGATGGATATTGATATGATGAGAATAGACCCGGGGACCATATGTTTCACTAGTGGCTTCTCTCATGAGCATAAGTATTCTACGGTGGGTGAACAAATTACTGTTGAGCAATTGACAAAATTGAGCATAGTTATGAGAATATCTAGGCATGATCATTTATATAGCCATCACATCCGTGACAAGTAGATCGAAACGATTCTGCATCTACTACTATTACTCCACTCATCGACCGCTATCCAGCATGCATCTAGAGTATTAAGTTAAAAACAGAGTAACGCCTTAAGCAAGATGACATGATGTAGAGAGATAAATTCATGCAATATGAAATAAACCCCATCTTGTTATCCTCGATGGCAATGATACAATACGTGCCTTGCTGCCCCTTCTATCACTAGGTAAGGACACCGCAAGATCAAAACCAAAGCTAAGCACTTCTCCCATGGCAAGAACTACCAATCTAGTTGGCCAAACCAAACGGATAATTCGAAGAGACTTGCAAAGATAACCAATCATGCATAAAAGAATTCGGAAAAGATTCAAATATTATTCATAGATAGACTTGATCATAAACCCACAATTCATCAATCTCAACAAACACACCGCAAAAAGAAGATTACATCGAATAGATCTCCACAAGAGAGGGGGAGAACTTTGTATTGAGATTCAAAGAGAGAGAAGAAGCCATCTAGCTACTAACTATGGACCCGAAGGTCTGAGGTAAACTACTCACACTTCATCGGAGGGCTAGGATGATGTAGAAGCCCTCCATGATGACGGCCCTCTTCCGGCGGAGCTCCTGAACAGGCCCCAAGATGGGATCTCGTGGATACAGAAAGTTGCGGCGGTGGAATTAGGGTTTTGGCTCCTTTTCTGATCGTTTGGTGGTACGTGTGTATATATAGGAGGAAGGAGTACGTCGGTGGAGCACCGAGGGGCCCATGAGGCAGGGGGCGCGCCCTAGGGGGGCGCCCCCCACCCTCGTGACCACCTCTTTGATCCCTTGCAGTAGGGTCCAAGTCTCCTGGATCACGTTCGGTGAGAAAATCACGTTTCCGAAGATTTTATTCCGTTTGGACTCCGTTTGATATTCTGTTTATCCGAAACACTAAAATAGGCAAAAACAGGAATTCTGGGCCGGGCCTCCGGTTAATAGGTTAGTCCCAAAAATAATATAAAAGTGGAAAATAAAGCCCAATATAGTCCAAAACAGAAGATAATATAGCATGGAGCAATCCAAATTTATAGATACGTTGGAGACGTATCAGGCATCCCCAAGCTTAATTCCTGCTCGTCCTCGAGTAGGTAAATGATAAAAAGAGAATTTTTGATGCGGAGTGCTACTTGGCATAATTTCAATGCAAATCTTCTTAATTGTGGTATGAATATTTAGATTAGAAAGATTCAAGACAAAAGTTTATATTGACATAAAAATAATAATACTTCAAGCATAGAAACAAAGCAATTATGTCTTCTCAAAATAACATGGCCAAATAAAGTTATCCCTACAAAATCATATTGTCTGGCTATGCTCCATCTTCACCACACAAAGTATTTAAATCATGCACAACCCCGATGACAAGCCAAGCAATTGTTTCATACTCTAACTTTTTCAAAACTTTTTTAATCTTCACGCAATACATGAGCGTGAGCCATGGATATAGCACTATAGGTGGAATAGAATGGTGGTTGTGGAGAAGACAAAAAGGAGGGGAAGATAGTCTCACATCAACTAGGCATATCAACGGGCTATGGAGATGCCCATCAATAGATATCAATGTGAGTGAGTAGGGATTGCCTTGCAACAGATGCACTAGAGCTATAAGTATATGAAAGCTCAAGAAGAAACTAAGTGGGTGTGCATCAAACTTGCTTGCTCATGAAGACCTAGGGCAATTTGAGGAAGCCCATCATTGGAATGTACAAGCCAAGTTCTATAATGAAAAATTCCCACTAGTATATGAAAGTGAGAACATGAGAGACTCTCTACTATGAAGATCATGGTGCTACTTTGAAGCACAAGTGTGGTAAAAGGATAGTAACATTGTCCCTTCTCTCCTCATTTATTTATTTATATATTTTTTGGGCCTTTTCTCTTTTTTATGGCCTCTTTTTATTTGGGCTTCTTTGGCCTCTTATTTATTTATTTATTTATTTTCCGTCCGGAGTCTCATCCCGACTTACGGGGGAATCATAGTCTCCATCATTCTTTCCTCACTGGGATAGTGCTCTAATAATGATGATCATCACACTTTTATTTTTCTTATAAATCAACAATTACAACTCGATACTTAGAACAAAATATGACTCTATGTGAATGCATCCGGCGGTGTACCGGGATATGCAATATGACAATGATGGAGTGTGTCATGATAAACGGAATGGTGGAATGTTGCATGGCAATATATCCCGGAATGGTTATGGAAATGCCATAATAGGTAGGTATGGTGGCTGTTTTGAGGAAGGTATATGGTAGGTGTATGATACCAACGAAAGGTGCACGGTATTAGAGAGTCTAGCAAAGGTGGAAGGGTGAGAGTGCGTATAATCCATGGACTCAACATTAGTCATAAAGAACTCATATACTTATTGCAAAAATCTAGAAGTTATCAAAGCAAAGTATTACGCGCATGCTCCTAGGGGGATAGATTGGTAGAAAAAGACCATCGCTCATCTCCGACCACCACTCATAAGGAAGACAATCAATAAATAAATCATGCTCCAACTTCATCACATAACGGTTCACCATACGTGCATGCTATGGGAATCACAAACCTTAACACAAGTATTCTTTAAATTCACAACTACTCAACTAGCATGACTTTAATATTATCACCTCCATATCTCAAAACAATTATCATGCTTCAATATTTTCTTAGTATTCAACACATTCAAAAGAAAGTTTCACAAATCTTGAATACCAAGCATATTATTATTAAGCAAATTACCATGCTATTTAAGGCTCTCAAAATAATTTAAGTGAAACATGAGAGATCAATAGTTTTTTTTAAAACAAATCTACCACCGTGCTCTACAAGATCTAAGTGAAGCGCATAGAGCAAAATTATAACGCTCAAAAGATATAAGTGAAGCACATAGAACAAAACTACTTAGCTCAAAAGATATAAGTGAAGCACATAGAGCAAAACTACTTAGCTTAAAAGATATAAGTGAAGCACATAGAGTATTCTATCAAATTTTAATTCATGTATGGCTCTCTCAAAAGGTGTGTACATCAAGGATGATTGTGGCATACTAAGACACAAAGACACAAATAATACAAGACGCTCCAAGCAAAACACATATCATGTTGATGAAGAAAAATATAGCTCCAAGTAAATTACTGATGGAAGTGGACGAAAGAGGGGATGCCTTCCGGGGCATCCCCAAGCTTTGACTTCTTGGTGTCCTTGGATTATCTTGGGGGTGCCATGGGCATCCCCAAGATTAGGCTCTTTCCACTCCTTGTTCCATGATCCATCAAAAGAATTCACCCAAAACTTGAAAACTTCACAACACAAAACTCAAAATAGAAAACTCGTGAGCTCCGTTAGCGAAAGAAAACAAAATACAACTTCAAGGTACTGTAATGAACTCATTATTTATTTATATTTGTGTTAAACCTACTGTATTCCAACTTCTCTATGTGTTATAAACTATTTTACTAGCCATAGATTCGTCAAAATAAGCAAACAACACACGAAAAACAGAATCTGTCAAAAATAGAACTGTCTATAGTAATCTGTAGCTAGAGAAAGATCTGGAACCCCAAAAATTCTAAAATAAATTTCTGGACGTGAGCAATTTATCTATTAATCATCTGCGAAAAGAATTAACTAAATATGACTCTTCAAATAAAAATAACAGCAGTTCTCGTGAGCGCTAAAGTTTCTGTTTTTTTACAGCAAGTTCAACAAGACTTTCCCCAAGTCTTCCCAACGGTTCTACTTGGCACAAACACTAATTAAACACAAAAACACAACCAAAACAGAGGCTAAATAATTTATTTTTTACAAATCAGGAGCTAAGAGCAAGGAATAAAAATAAAATTGGGTTGCCTCCCAACAAGCGCTATCGTTTAACGCCCCTAGCTAGGCATAAAAGAGAGGATAGATCTAGGTATTGCCATCTTTGGTAGGCAGTCCATAAGTCGCTCTCATGATAGTTTCATATGGTAATTTTATTTTCTTTCTAGTAAAGTATTACATGCCCTTTTTTAATGGAAATTGAAATCTAATATTCCCTTCCTTCATATCAATAATCGCACTAACCGTTCTAAGGAAAGGTCTACCAAGAATAATAGGGCAAGAAGGATTGCAATCTATATCAAGAACAATGAAATCTACGGGCACATAATTCCTATTTGCAAAAATAAGAACATCATTAATCCTTCCCATAGGTTTCTTAATAGTGGAATCCGCAAGATGCATGTTTAGAGAGCAATCATCAAAATTACAGAAATCTAGTAAATCACACAAAGTCTTGGGAATAGTAGAGACACTAGCACCCAAATCACACAAAGCATAGAACTCATGATATTTAATTTTATTTTTAATAGTTGGTTCCCACTCATCATAGAGTTTTCTAGGGATAGAAACTTTCAACTCAAGTTTTTCTTCATAAGATTGCATCAAGGCATCAACAATATGTTCGGTGAAGGCTTTATTTCGACTATAAGCATGTGGAGAATTTAGCACGGATTGCAACAAGGAAATACAATCAATTAAAGAGCAACTTTCATAATTAAATTCCTTGAAATCCAATATAGTGGGTTTAGCAACATCTAGATTTTTATTTCTTTCAATCCCACTTTCATCAATTTCATCATTAAGATCTAAATACTCCGAATTTTTAGAACGCCTTCTAGGTAAAGGAAGATCATATTCAGTTTCATCAAGATTAATATTCAAAAACAAAGATTTAATAGGGGACACATCAATAACTTTTAGATCTTCATCTTGATTTTCATAGGAATTGGAGGAACACGCTTTAAAAAAGGCATCTTTGGAAGCACGCATCCCAGCGGTTCTTTCTTTGGACTCATCAATGGAAATTCTCATGGCTTTCAGAGACTCATTGATATCATTTTTAGGAGGAATAGATCTAAGCTTTAAAGAATCAACCTCAAGAGAAATTCTATCAACGTTTCTAGCCAAATCATCAACTTTAAGAAATTTCTCCTCAAGCAAAGCATTAAAATTCTTTTGTGAATTCATAAACTCTTTAACACCATTCTCAAATTCAGAGGGCATCTTATTATAATTTCCATAAGAGTTGTTGTAGGAATTCCCATAATTATTAGAAGGATTACTAGGATATGGCCTAGGATTAAAATTCCCTCTATAAGCGTTGTTACCAAAATTATTCCTACCAACAAAATTCACATCCATAGATTCATTATTATTCTCAATCAAAGTAAACAAAGGCATATCATTAGGATCAGAAGAAACACTCTTAGTAGCAAATAATTTCATAAGTTCATCCATCTTTCCACTCAACACATTGATTTCTTCTATCGCATGCACTTTTTTATTAGAAGATCTTTCACTATGCCATTGAGAATAATTAACCATAATATTATCTAGGAGTTTAGTAGCATCTCCTAAAGTGATTTCCATAAAAGTGCCTCCCGTGGCCGAATCTAAAAGATTTCTAGAAGCAAAATTCAATCCAGCATAAAAATTTTGTATGATCATCCACAAATTCAAACCATGAGTAGGGCAATTACGTATCATTAATTCCATTCTCTCCCAAGCATGTGCAACATGTTCATGATCAATTTGTTAAAGTACATAATATCATTTCTAAGAGAGATGATCTTAGCGGGAGGAAAATACTTAGAGATAAAAGCATCTTTGCACTTGTTCCATGAATCAATACTATTCTTAGGCAAAGACGAAAACCAAGCTTTAGCACGATCTCTAAGCGAAAAAGGAAATAGCTTCAATTTAATGAAATCATTATTGACATCTTTTTTCTTTTGCATATCACATAAATCAACGAAGCTATTCAGATGAGTAGTGGCATCTTCACTAGGAAGCCCGGTGAATTGATCTTTCATAACAAGATTCAACAAAGCAGTATTAATTTCACAAGATTCAACATCAGTAAGAGGAGGAATCGGAGTGCTAAGGAAATCATTATTATTGGTATTGGTGAAGTCACACAATTTAGTATTATCTTGAGCCATCGCAACAAACAAGCAATCTAACACATGAGCAAACAAAAAGCAAGCGGGCAAAAAAGGCAAATAGAGAGGGAGGATAGAGAGAGAGAGGGCGAATAAAACGGCAAGGGTGAATTGGGGGAGAGGAAAACAAGAGGAAAATGGCAAATAATGTAATGCGAGAGATAGGGATTGTGATGGGTACTTGGTATGTTGACTTTTTGCGTAGACTCCCCGGCAACGGTGCCAGAAATCCTTCTTGCTACGTCTTGAGCTTGCATTGGTTTTCCCCGAAGAGGAAGGGATGATGCAGTAGAGTAGCGTAAGTATTTCCCTCAGTTTTTGTGAACCAAGGTATCAATCCAGTAGGAGCCCACGCTCAAGTCCCTCGTACCTGCACAAAGCGATAGCTACTCGCAACCAACGCGATTAGGGGTTGTCAATCCCTTCACGGTCATTTACGAGAGTGAGATCTAATAGATATAATATTTTTGGTATTTTTGGTATAAAGATGCAAAGTAAAAAGTAAAAGCAAAGTAAAAAGCAAAGAAAGATTAAAGTGATGGAGATTGATATGATGAGAATAGACCCGGGGGCCATAGGTTTCACTAGTGGCTTCTCTCAAGAGCATAAGTATTCTACGGTGGGTGAACAAATTACTGTTGAGCAATTGACAGAATTGAGCATAGTTATGAGAATATCTAGGCATGATCATGTGTATAGGCATCACGTCCGTGACAAGTAGATCGAAACGATTCTGCATCTACAACTATTACTCCACTCATCGACTGCTATCCAACATGCATCTAGAGTATTAAGTTAAAAACAGAGTAACGCCTTAAGCAAGATGACATGATGTAGAGAGATAAATTCGTGCAATATGAAATAAACCCCATCTTGTTATCCTCGATGGCAACAATGCAATACGTGCCTTGCTGCCCCTTCTGTCACTGGGTAAGGACACCGCAAGATCGAACCCAAAGCCAAGCACTTCTCCCATGGCAAGAACTACCAATCTAGTTGGCTAAACCAAACGGATAATTCGAAGAGACTTGCAAAGATAACCAATCATACATAAAAGAATTCAGAGAAGATTCAAATATTATTCATAGATAGACTTGATCATAAACCCACAATTCATCGGTCTCAACAAACACACCACAAAAAGAAGATTACATCGAATAGATCTCCACAAGAGAGGGGGAGAACTTTGTATTGAGATTCAAAGAGAGAGAAGAAGCCATCTAGCTACTAACTATGGACCCGAAGGTCTGAGGTAAACTACTCACACTTCATCGGAGAGGCTATAATGATGTAGAAGCCCTCCGTGATGACGGCCCTCTTCCGACGGAGCTCCGGAACAGGCCCCAAGATGGGATCTCATGGATACAGAAAGTTGCAGTGGCGGAATTAGCTTTTTGGCTACTTTTCTGATCGTTTGGGGGTACGTGTGTATATATAGGAGGAAGAAGTACGCCGGAGGAGCAACAAGGGGCCCACGAGGCAGGGGGGCGCATCCTAGGGGGGGCGCCCCCACCCTCGTGACCGCCTCTTTTGTTCCTTGGAGGAGGGTCCAAGTCTCCTGGATCACGTTCGGTGAGAAAATCACGTTCCCGAAGATTTTATTCCGTTTGGACTCCGTTTGATATTTTGTTTATCCGAAACACTGAAATAGGCAAAAAACAACAATTCTGGGCTGGGCCTCCGGTTAATAGGTTAGTCCCAAAAATAATATAAAAGTGGAAAATAAAGCCCAATATAGTCCAAAACAGTAGATAATATAGCATGGAGCAATCAAAAATTATAGATACGTTGGAGACGTATCAGGAACCCCTGTCTAAGATTCTGGAGGAAAATCCGACACTTACGGAAGAAGAGTTCGAAAAGCTCAAGGACACTTGCGCTACCGAGGCAGCCAAGGCTAAGGCTGCAAAATTCAAGAGCCTTCAGCAAAGTAACACGGGGAAGCATCGCCTCAGAAGCCATGGCTACCTCGGTAAAAGGCCCATATGGGATATGGAGGACGCGGAATGTGAAGCCGCGGGTATCCCAGACCCCTTCGCGAAGTTCACCACCCCCTTGAAGCGTGACTTCATCAGGGCCCGCTACAAGGGGGACAAGGAAAAGAAGGTTTTTTACACAGACCAGATCACGAGGAGATTGATTAGACTACTGGTAATTATTCTTTTACCACCTTACATTTATCTCCAGATCTAGTCGACTACACAATCCTAAACGGTTCACGCTCCTTCTGCAGGAGAAGCAACACCAGCTTGCAGCCGAAAGCCCTACTTCTCCGATGAGGCCCAAGTGGGACACCCCTCTCAAGCGGGCCTTGAACGAACTTAAGGGACTCCCTTTGGGTCAGCGGCCGCAATATAGTCGTGTGCACGGCGCTGGAGATGACGCCACGTGGAAGGTCTTTTACAACGAGGGCTCGGAGGCCAAGAAGCAGAAAAAGAAGTTTAGTCAGGCGGACATCAACAAGAAGGTGAAGCTTGCAGTTAAGAAAAAAGCAGCCGAGGACGCGAAAAAAATAGCCGAGGAGAAAAATGAGTTGCTACAGCAGGTAGTCAATGCAGCTGTAACTGCCTGTAGAAATGATTTCGCTACTAACTTGGTTCCAGCTATCATCAACTGGACGAAGGAAAATCCAGAAGAGAAGGTACATGATTTCCCATTACCCAGTTTCGTCGGGAGCAACTCCGTGAACAACAACACCACCGCACCATCACTTGCTCACGCAACCGAGCCTCCTCTCGCAGTCGCTCCCGCTCATAGCAGCCCGTCCTCAGTCTCTGGTGCGCTAGGTGGGCCTTCGTCTTTGGCTGAGCTCGACGCCCTCACGGTAATTACATGTCGCACCAATGTATATTCCATTTTCATTGCCTTTCAGATGTTTTACGCCACAAACATGTGTTTGTAGGCCGAAGAAACCCCGTGCACCATACTCTACTTGATCAAAGGCCAGAAGGTGGACGTGGGCAAGGGGATGATAATGAACCCCTTGCAACCCACGTTCCACAACCAGCCGATCCTCGCTGGGCACTTCAGGGTTAACTTGTCCAGTGTGAAATCGGGGCACGAGGATTTTCCTCCTCCAATACGGCATGTGGGAGAGCACGACGAGACCCCGCCGTGGATTGGAAGCTGCAAGGGTTGGGTGCTGCTATGGCCGAAGAATGTTATTTGTTTGGAGCCGGCTGAGAGCACACCAATAACCACACATCAACAAGCATGTGCGGAGACCACCACCCCGCCTACGCAATTACTAGCTCCTGTAGTGCCGGGTGAGAGCGGCGGACGACGTGATGAAGGGGTGCAATAGTACTGGTTGATGTAATCGGTCCTGTAGAACAGAGAATGGATGATGAGATGGAGGTCGACCCAATTGGCTTTCCTCAATACAAACACGTATGAGTGTGACTTGGATATGATGAGTCAACTATATGATGAATCGGGCTATCAGCATGCTAATGAGGATATGGATGATCTGCCTGGGCAGGAAGGTCGTAGCAGGGATTGCAAAAAGTCTCTCTTCATGAAATCCTCACAGGACACGCCTGAAGATGCCGCCTCAACACAGGCTCAACTAGCCGGGGGTCGTACAGTGCTTAGCCCGGGAACACTGGGGCATGGGTTAAGGAAGGGTCTGGAAGGTGTGCCCAAGAAAAAGGAGAGGAAGAGATCAGCGAAGATAGCTGCCTCCAAACAAGTCAAAGCACATAGCAGTTAGACGATGGATTCTGAAGAGCGTGTACCCGTGAAAGGTGTGGCCATGTTCCATCTCACGGGCGAGCCGATGATACCGCCGAAACCACTGGAGGCACTATCAGGGGATCTCAGGAGACTGCACAACCATGTGCTGTCGACTGAGAAAAGCCTACTAGCCTCGAAGGATCCAGGATATCCGACATACGCGGCTCGTGTGCCTGGGGGGAAGTGCTACGTCGACACACGGCCCGCGGAGGTGTTCTTCCTGCGGTTTGACCATATCTTTGAGATGTTTCTGACAAGGCGGCTTGATTTTACAATCGTCTGCCTATTTGCGCTACATATGGGCTCCGTCATGAAGAGAGAAGAAGTCTCGCAAATCTGTGTGGTGGATCCGTAATACATGCACGAGTCTTTCTTGAGTCTCGGCGACTTTGAGCGTGAAACTACTAGAGACTACCTCCAAAACTTCATGGTACAGAATAAGGACCAGGAAATTGTCCTCCTGCCTAATCATCCAAAGTAAGTCAGTTCCGGACAACCCTTTCGTACATTTCAATCATTCCTTCTCGCTCATATGGAGAATAATTTGAGGTGTCATTTCCCCGCAGCAACGGGCGCGCCGTCCTTATCGTTCTTTACCCGCGAGTCTCCGACGCTGTTTATTTCAACCCTTCTAGAGACTACGAGAAGAAGGACTACACCCACATAATGAATATTCCAGATGATGCTCTCCAAGGCTTCAGCATTAGAGGTGGCCACATGCAGATCAGGAAACAAAGGAGTAAGAAGATGGGTTTCACGCATAAAACTAACTTCTGCTACATCCATGTCCCAAAGCCAAGCAAGAAAGATGGATTCTATATCCTCCATCTCATGATTGAGTTCAGCACGGATCACCAAAAGCTTCGCATGACAACCAGAAATGATGATCATATCCACAAGTGGGTAGAATCTCATGGATAAGTGGATTATAAACTTAGAGATGACTTCTTTCGCATCCAAAGGGACCTTGCGACGATCATCATGAAAGAAGTTGTCGAAGAGAAGGGGATGTTCCACCACGGCCCTATATCGCGAGCTGACGTCCGAACTCGCATAGGCATGCAACGTCATGACCTCACGCTATTCAAGAAGCTAGGGTCCATCCTCGATGATATGAAAGGATGGAACTTCTAGTGATTTACGATGCCGATGATGATGATATGTGTCGGTTGAACTTGTATACTTTCTGTAGCGATGAAACTTTGTGATGTCCATGGTCCCTACCGAACTTGCGTAACGCTACTGTGTTAGTTTGGGTACGATGACCTGTGTACCTCTAGTTAATTAGTTTGCGTACTGTATGTTGCATCTAGTTGCTAACGCTTTCTTTTTCGTGTTGCTCTAGTGTATTTTGTTGCATATGATTGTACATCCTCGTGATGAAGATGCATATCTAACAGGTATATGAAGTGCTATGTCGTGTACAAAGGGAAGGTTCCGGGGTGTACAACGAGTGGCCTGAGTGTCAGGCGCAAGTGAATAGGGTCTCGGGCACCAGCCATAAAGGCTTCAAAAGCAGACAAGAAGGAGAAGCTAGTTACTTGAGGTTCACGCTAGCGCGAGAGAGGACTCGTAACCGCTGCCTCATGTACTGCATAGTTCCGCTCTCACTCATAGTGATAGCTCTTCTCGTGTATACCATTGTTTAGATGGATGACATTGTAGTTGCAAGTATTCGAGACTTGCATGTATCGCTATTTTCAAGATGATGACGAGATACCACTTTGTGTTGGATGATGATTATGATGAGACTATTTGTATGTATATGCTATGATTACATTTGTGGTCTCACAGCCATTTGTATGACATTTGTATCTGCTAAAGATTCTTGTATAAAGCCTGTTCAAATACGAAACAAATATGCAGAAAAAAAAATCAAAGACTACTAAAATTAGCAGTAGCGAGTGGAGAAAAGTTAGCAGCAGCAAGATAGTAGCAGTAGCGCGTCCAACCAAAGTGTGCTAGAGCTATTAGTAGTAGCGAGCTTCCACGTAGCACGCTGCTGCTACACTTGTATAGTAGTAGCGCAGGCGTGCACGCGCTGCTGCTACAAGTTAGCCGTAGCGCCTTATTAGTAGCGTCGGTCCCCGCGCTACTGATATACCTAGAACCCGCGCTGCTACTAGGCTTTTTCCTAGTATTGCCACGGAGTCCTTCCCATCCTTTCCACCTCTAATCACGATCGGACCTGGATTGGAATTGATGAACGCCGAAGTTTTGGCCTTCAGCCGCCGCCACACACACTGCTCCGGATCTCGCGCTCGCTAGAGGATCTCCCTCCCCTGCCGCTTGAAGGTGCTCCAATCCACAGAGGAGAGGCCACCCAACTCACCGGCATCCGCCTCCCAAACCTGTGCCCGGTGGCGCCGCCGCCATGGCCCCCTACCCCTCAGTCCGCCTTCCCCATCTGCTTGACAACAATGGAATTAGCAAAGCACTAGACGACTATGGAACAAATAAATCAAAACTTAAAAATAGAATATTGATATAATTAAGGCTCATTTAGTTGTTGGGGATGGAAAAACCTATAAAACACCATTCTATACCTACTAATAAAGTAAGGTGCGTTTCTCCAATTTTTTCATCCGTTCACCATTAATTTTTTTCTATCCGAGGTGGTACTAAACTTTTGACGTCGTCTGTTAGCAAAGGAAAAACGATTTCTGTAGAATTACGTGCATGGGCCCCGCGCGCTATGGCCCAGTAAAGTCAGCCCAGTTTTCCCTGCTCACGCAGCAATAAAAAAAATCATATTTTCCGCACAATGCGACAAATAGTTTCAGCTACGGACAGGGCGCCCAAGACTCGGCGGCCCATTTTTGCTCGTGTTCTGTTTCAATTTTTAGTTTTCTGTTTCTTTCTCTTTGTAGTTCCTGTTTATTTTTTATTTTTTTCACATTCTAAGTCTATTTTTTACTTTTCTTCTGAAATTCGAAATTTTCAAAAAAATGTTTGCAATTTCAATTTTAATTTAAAATTCTTAAAAAGTTACGAATTAAAAACGTGTTCCTATTCTAACAAATGTTTGGATTTTTTTGTCATGCCAATAATTTTTCAAAATTTGAAAAATATTCCCATTTTTCCAAAAAATGTTGTTATTTTCCAAAAAAATAAAGATTAAAAAAACAATTGACAAATGTTCCAAATTCGAAAAATATTTTGTTTTAGCGATATGTGCAAAAACTGAAAGTAATGTTGGCATTAAAGAAACACATTTTCTAAAATTCTTCTGAATTTTCAAAACATAATCTAATTTCAAAAAATTGTTCGCAACTTAAAAATGTTCATATTTTCTATAAAGGTTTATGTTTTTAAGAAATTTGTGTGAATTTCAGGAAATATTCCGTTCAAATTTTTATTCTTGCTTTGTCTTAAAATCTATGGAATTTTCAAAAAATTGTACATGTTGCCAAGTATATTCGGTAGTTCATGTTACGAGTTCCAAAATTGTGTTCATTCTAAAAAATATTTACAATTTAATTTCTTTTGTCATTCTGATTTTTTATGAATTTTAAAAATAATTCCAATTTTTTGGAAAATATTTAGTTTTTTCGAATTTGTGGAAGATTTAAAAAATGTTACAAATTTGAAAAATATTCTTGTTTTTGTGATATATTGAAAAAGTTGAAAATAATGTTTGCATTAAAAGGCACATTTTCTAAATTTCTTCTATGTGTTCAAAATATGTTCCCATTTCCTAAAATTGTAAACAAATTAAAAAAATATCTTAATTTATAAACTCTCCATGCTTTTAAGAAATGTTTGTGAATGTCAACAAATGTTCCGCTCAAAAAGAAATCGTGTTTTTTAAATGTATGGAAATTTAAAAAAAAAATCATAATTTGGAAAATTGTTCACGTTGCCAAGTATATTTGGCAGTTCATAGATATCAGTTTCTGAAAAGTTCAAAAAAAATGTTTTGAAGTTGACGTTGCATTATGTTCTTTAATGTTCGCGCTGACCATTGGTTAACAAGACGTGTTTGTCTGAGTGGCTAGCAACATGTGGTCGGGTTTTTGAGGTCGTGAGTTCGATCACTCCCATACTGGGCCTGCTCCGTATCTGGACATCGAGATAAGTCAGCTTGTTCAGATTAAGGGACACCATAAATTATTAACGGTGATAGCTTCCATGTGCCAATAAAAAAGAATGTGCAGGTTAATTATAATTGAAAGAAATTATGGGCATGTGCCAGTACAACAGAAAATACTGGTTCGGCTCTAATTAAAGGGTGCCATGTTGAACTAGAGAATATGGTCATGTGAGGGTCTTGATCCATTCTTATATTAAGCAAGAGGCATGTAATTTTGTCATCCCGTAGCAACGCACGGGCATGTGTGCTAGTACCTACTAATAAAGCAGTGCGTTTCGTCGATTTTTTCATCCGTTCACTACCGAAAATAATTTTTTTTCTGTCTGAGCTGGTACTAAATTTTTATATGTTTGTCTGCTAGGAAAAGAATTTTCGTACGTGCGCCGTGCGCTGTGGCCAGCGAAGCAAGCCCCCTTCTTTTTCTTCCCACGCAGCTGAGAAATTTTTATTTTCCACACCCGGCGATAAATAGTCGAAGTTTCGTACGTGACAACCTATAATGGGCTCGCCCATTTTTCTTTATTTATGTGTTTTACTTCTATTTTTGTTCTCTTTTCCGTGTCTCTTTTTCCCTTCCAAGTTTATTTTTCTTTTAGAATTTATTTCATAAATAAAAAATTCTCAATAAACTTTGAAAATTAAAGAATTTTTTTGGAAAATGTTTAGAATTCCGAAATTTTGTTTCATTTTGAAAAATATTCGAACCATGCAAAAAAAAATCCTTTTTCTCATTTTTTGTCAAAATTGTTTGAGAATTCTAAAAAGAAGATGGCATTTCAGAAAATGCTCTAGATTCAAAAAGTATTCTTGTTTTAGTGAAATTTTCACAATTAAAAATAATGTTCATGTATAAAAGATAGATATTTTTTAAAAATCTTATGAATTATCAATACATGTTCCCTTTTTAAAAAATGTTCATAAATTCAAATAATGTTCATGTTTTTATAAAAAAATTTGGTATTTTCAGAAACTGTTTGTGAATTTTATAAGATGTTCCCTTTCATATTTTGTTCGCGTTTTTCCAAAAGTGTACATAATTTTTGAAAAACTATTCAAGATTTAAAAAATTCTTCATGTTTCCGAGAATGTTTAGAAAGTTCATACCTTAAAATCCTCTTAATTGATAGGATTGAAGGGCCTTCTCTGGCATACGTAAATGCACTCGATCAATGAATGGGAACATAGTGGATGGATTCCTTCACACGCGGCGAAACCGAGAAGCTAAGGGCATGTTTGGTTCTGAGCCCAAATTTGCCATGCCTAAGCTTTAGTCATGGCACTACATCTTAGGCATGTGTTTTGTTCATTACTACACTTATGGCTTCTGACACTTCTCTAGTTATATGATCCACATGTCATAGGCTTAATTTTTTTGCCAAATCTTGCCACACTTGTGGTGGCCATTTTGTTAGCCACACTTTTTGTGGCAGCCATACTTTGTCTATGGTTAGTTGTGGCAAAATTAGTCACGAACTAAACATGCCATAAATGTTCTTTTTTTGTGTGCTCACAGAGTTTTACTTGCGCATATAATTCTCACTGATTTTAAATGCATATTATTTTATCTCCAGTTGCAAAACACGGGCATATGTGCTAGTAAGTCCCTATGTGTAATTTCCCTGATGACATGGGAACCACTCCCACCATGTGGAAGATTTCCACCTATCCCGTTGGCTATTTGTCAACAGTGGGAGGTAAACCCAGGGAACACCATATCATTAACAAGTAATTTGAAATACACATCAATCATAACAGCTATCCAGCGGCACCCATTTCAGACCGACATTATTTTCATCGCAAGCTTTCTGACAAACACATAAATGTCAGTTTCTCATCAGCAGGCTACTCAAGAAAAGTAACCACATTGGAATAAATGCAAGCATACAATTGTCCATGCACGTCTCCAATACACTCCGAGACATACAAATTATTAGATCCGGATTAACTGAAACTAAAATATTCAACAGATTAAAACTTAGATAAAACTAACCGTGGCTCAGAACATAGGATAGGAGGTGCTCAAAGAAAAAAAAATGAGGTGCATACGACACTAGCTGGCTAGAACTTGGAATAGACCATGCTCTCAAACTTGGCATACAACAAACGCTTGAACTCCTTGAGAATTGAAGCCTCTATACACATGACTAGGCGTATGCTGCCATCCCCATGCGCGCTGTCAATCAGGTGCACATAGCCTCCGCGGTTTGATTCAGCACGCAACATAGCCAATGGCTTTCCCCAACTGAAATCCACATCATACACCGGCATGCCAAGCCAACTAACCACTCTCATATCTGTCGCTGGCAAACTGCCTGTAGCAGGGCGGTTGTCCGTCTTTGCTAGCTCGAGGTAGTCGACTGCAGAATGCACTAGCTCATCGTCCACCCGGCTGAGGCTGTCTCTAATCCGGCGCACTATGTAGGCCAGGTCACCTGAGGCGATGCCCCGTGCTTCGTTGGCAACACTTACATATGTTATCGCGTTGCCGAAGTAGCCGTCCGGAACAGGCGGCGTCATACTGCGCCGAACATTGGCCGGGAACACGAGGCGCATCATGCAGTTCGGCGGTAGCCGCCGGGCCAAACACATGCACTGCCACATGTGGGCACTCACGACACTAAAGGTGCTCATGTCGCCACCGCAGATGCGCTTGAGAGTGGAAACTTGGCCCTTGCCAAGGGTGAAAACCTCGTTGACAACCGGCCCCGACAGCTGTGACATGTTTACCTTGAGGCAAAAAATGGAGAGGGTGTCGGGATGAACAAAGGGTGGGTTGCGCGCAAACAAGAGGCTGCGGTCGTGGTAGGGGGTCTTCACCACAGCCCAGTCGCCCTCCCTGGAGAAAGCAGACCATGTCTGGAAGAAGTGGAACGCGGCAGTGCCATCCATAGCGCCATGGTGCACTGCCGTCCCTAAGGCCACCCCACCACACTTCAAGAATGTCACCTACATATATGAATTTGTGGCACATATTACTTGCTTGTTACTATATGTTTGCACTATTATAGTGAGTTTGTTAAACAGAAAGACAAAAAGAAACCTACTCCCACCGTTCTAAACTAATTGAAGTTCTTTTGTCCCAACTCAAACTTTTTTAAGTTTGACCAAGTCAGTAGTATAATAGATCAACATGTAGAACACCATATTAGTTTCAATAGATTAATCATACAATACATTTTCATACTATATATATGCTTCAAGCTATCACCAAATTTGATATGAACATGTTTTTCTATAGACTTGATTAAAATTTTAAAAAAAACTGACTTAGGACAAAACCAAAACTTCAAATCACTTGGAACAGAGGAAGTGGCCAATTAAGAAGAAATCAGACATACCTGAGTGCTGCACACGATGCCCTCTGAGTCGTCGGTGTGGGGAACAAACAACCCCCTTAACCTTGGTGATGGCTTGAACTCGCTAAAGTCATCAACGGTGAGGTGACAGTGAGCCACGAGGAAGGGCATGCCCTCGCCGTTGCAGTAAATTGTAACCTGCCGTCGGCGTCGGCCCTGAGGCGGCCGGCCATGGGGTAGAAGGGCACGAGGGCCTTGCCCAGTGCTGTCTTCAACTTAGCCACGTCGAAGAAGTCGTCGACGGAACATCGGCGGCGATAGAAGTGGACGAGTGGGGTGTAGCCTCTGTTGGCTAGCATGAGGAGGTCGAGTGGTGACAGCCGCAGTGCTTTTCGCGGCGTGTCCCTGGCCGGCGTTACAAAGCAGGACTCTACCACCTGCACCTCCTCCTCACCGGCCATTCCGCAGTAGCTGTTTCTCCTTCCTGCTTTCGATGTCCCGTTCTCTTTCTTTCTTCTAGTGCTAGCTACTTCGTTAGACATGGGCACTGAGCATCAATTATTTAAAGAGAAGGATCGCATTTCAAAAGCAGCAATTATTTAAAAGCATCTTTCTTTTGACATATGATCAGAATCAACCAGGACCAGACAATTAAAGGTAGTAAATAGAAGTTTATGGAGACATTCATGGTGATATGGAATCCTATCGGTTTCTTTACCCACAGCTGTAGTACGGTACCATGATGCTGTCTCCCATTGATGGAAATCAAAAGACATTGGTGGCCCATCTCCATCGTCAACTACTGCTACTTCAGTGTCTCGGTTAACTTACGAGCCCCCCACACACAAAAAAAATTATAGTAACATGCATATGTTAGTCTACTCCCTCCGTCCAGTGAAAAGTGTATGTTTGACTTTAAAATTTGTCCATAAAAAATATACATTTATCTTGCCAATACACATTAAAGTAGAAAAAAATTGCTTCTCTGTCATCACACGGTAATCAAGAACAATAGGTTTCTACACATGGTCTCTTTAATTTTTTCATGCACTTAGGTCATTGGGGCTAGGATAATTCAAAATGAGAGAGATGGCGGCTTGCATCTTTCCAATGCATTTTTGATTCCACTCCATAATTTGTCCTAAAATTTCTATATGTACACTTTTCACCGGATGGAGGGAGTATGATACTACCTCAATAGTGAGGAGTAAGGCTGGTCATAATGGGGTATCATAAGTGGTATCATATAGATCCTGAATTTCCGAGGATACTGCCCTAGAAATGCGGCAAATGTCCCGAATATGGCAAGCGTGGGCTCCGAGAAAGGCCGGGACCTTGCATGCGCTTTTGGATTGTTCTCCGTTGACCCAAGAGAGAGCATCGATGAAAATGGAGGAACGGGCAGCATTCATTGCGCAAACCGGACATGTTACCTCAAGGTAGCTAGATCCAAACCATGCACCCCCGCCGTCTAGACCCACATGGTGCACCACTGAGACACTAGACCCACATCACTTACGCCGGCCCCTAAGCCAACCATTCCCCATGTAGACTCATATGCCGCACCCCGCAAAATAGCTTAGCACAAGACTTCCACCCCGATTTCCACAACATGCACCACTACATGTAAGTGTTCAAAAAATGGACTATCGCATTATCAACATTTTTTTTGCCAAAACAAGTAAGTTGTTTTTAAATTGCTTGAAAATAGCAAGGTTTCTGTTAAATTATAATTTCATTAATTACACATTACAACGTGCATTTGTTGTCCCTCAAAAAGGGGTGCATTCCTTTTTGTAAACCCACAAAATTACTTCCTTTCCCTCAAAAAAACGAATCCTTCTTCACCCTCTCACGATCATGTTCACGGTGGCCTCGCCCTATAATCTAGGAGTGGTCGTTCCAATCTCCCCACGGGGGACAACTTCCATGCACTATCTATCTTGGTTGGTTGCAACCATCTCGCCATCACGGTTTTTTATGGGAAAATCACATTCTTTTGTTTTTCCTTCCAAAGATATGTGGCGAAAAAACATGGAACAAAAATTGTAGAAGGCATGGTGGGATACGTGCACATGTTGTCTTTTTGTACTACAAGTGCACTTGTTGGCAAGTTGCATGTGCACGTGTCATGTTTCATATTTTTATTGAAAATTATGTTGTACACCTTCACATAGATGCTTGAATTATTGTTTTTGTATGTTAATAATTCCTAAATATTGAAATTCAGCATGCACATAACACATGGTTTCCAAGCTTCGTCAGCGACCGCTTGGATTTGTGTGGTATATGCCCACTGTCTGGTATTGGGCAGGGGAATGTGGATCCATGCGATGCCATGCGTTTCATCTGG
This sequence comes from Triticum dicoccoides, assembly GCF_002162155.2. Classification (NCBI taxonomy): domain Eukaryota; kingdom Viridiplantae; phylum Streptophyta; class Magnoliopsida; order Poales; family Poaceae; genus Triticum; species Triticum dicoccoides. Next base: position 12,018,431 of record NC_041390.1, read on the forward strand.
ACCCATGTCATGCACCCCCAACCAATCGGGCCGACATCATGTGCCGCTAGGCTTCTCGATCCTAACCATGCGCTTGTGTCCATCATTTTGGCTAGCACTAGTAAATGACGTCGTATCTCGGTGTGCAATATGTGTAGTCGCGTGTTGCTTTGACATACCTAAAATGCCGAGGGAAGGGACTCGTGTCGGAGGTCCAACGAACCGAGGAGGGGTCAATAATGGATGGATGGTGTGGGTGAACCTGGCAAACGGTTCACGGTTTGAGTGAAGCTGGCTAGGTGTGCATGGCTGGGTGCTAGATGGCTAATGAGTGCGCATGCGTCTTGTGTACATTGTCAAGGTTCACCGGTGAGTGTCTACTTGGCCACGCATGCATGCATGGTGTGGGTCCAGTTGGTGTGTGGCGCACGGGACGAGCCTTGGTTGCTAGGGTCCACATCTTGCGGCACAGAGTTCTGAAGCAGATGAAGGGGCAGGCCCCGCACACCATTCATAGGCCAGACTCGTTTCCTCTCAACGGACAATGGCTCCGAGGCGGCCCTTCTCTTTGGTGGCACATGGCCCATATATATGGACCAAAGAGCTTAGCATGTGATTGTTACCCCATTCCCTGCTATGATTTCATGTGGCCACGGTATAGATCGTGAATTCCCGATGATACTACCCTAGAAATACGGCAACTGTCCCGAATATGGCACGCGGGACCCAAGAAAGGCCGGGACCTAGCATGCGCGTTTGGATTGTTAGACTCATATGTCGCACACCACAAGATAGAATTAGCACAAGATTTCAACCCCGATTCACCAGGTTACTACCTTGTGCACCCCTAGCCAGCATGATACACTGCATGCACCTAGAGCCACCTGGGACCACAGCATGCACCACTACACGTACGTGTCCACAAAACGAACTAACCCATAATCAACTTTTTTTGCCAAAACAATTTATTTATTTTTATAATGGCTTGAAAATAGCAAAGTTTCTGTTAAATAATAATTTCCTTAATTACAATAAGGTCCATTTTGTAACCACACAAAATTCTTACCTTCCCTCGAGAAAAAGATTTCTTCTCTCACGACCAGGATGGCCTCACCCTATAATCTAGGAGTCGATCCAATCTCCCCACGGGGGCCAAGTTGCACGCAGTGGATATTTTTGGTTGGTTGCAAATTTCTCTCCAAAACGGTTTATTATGAGAAAATCACATTATATATTTTTTACTTCCAAAGACATGTGGCGACAAATGCATGGAACAAAATCGTAGGAGGGACGGTTGGATACGTGCACATGCTGTCTTTTTCTACTACAACTGGACCTGTTGGCAAATTGCATGTGCACGTGTCATGTTTCAATTTATCTTGAGATTTATGTTGTACACATTTACATAGGTGATCGAATTGTTGTTTTCATATGTTAATAATCCCTACATATTGACCACGTGACACATGTGGTAAGCAATCCAAACAATTCAAAAAAATTCATAAATATTGAATTTAAGCTTGCTCCTAGAAATTATCAGTCATAGAACCAACATCTCTTTCGTAGAGATTAAGGTACTTCCACATTAAATCTAATACAATAGATTCAAAGGATCAACTTAATACATTAACAACACATAGGGATGTAGCCCAAGAATCCAACGAGTAGAGAGAAAAGGAGGAACAAAAGCTGGAAGAAGAAGGACCACCCAGCAGCAGCGCCATCAGCCTCCTAGCCTCACAACTCTAGGTCTCCAGCCTTGTGAACTCCAGTTTTTTTCCTGCGAAACACGAATGGCAAAGTTGCTGTTACATGTTAGGACTTAGTGAAAATTACAGTTATGTTGAAACAGTTATAATGACAAACAGTTTTGACATGATGGTTACAACAAGCAAACAAAACCAAGCTCACAAGTGCAACTTACTTTTAACATCAAACAATTATATTAACATGGCCACTTTAGAGCAAGATTTTACCATGCAACATAAACTTGTCATAGCAACAAAAGACATGGCATGAAAGTATTGACAACATAATGCAAATAAATTTTAGGAAGCATGGCCATAGAAGTTATATTTTTAGTGGCAACCTTCAAGCAAAGTTGCATAGTTTTATAACAGAAAGGGCTGTTGTTATTGGTAGAGGCACACTGAGGTTGGCTAGCCATCGAGGATGACCAGTGGGCCAGGGGCCACATGACTGGGAGCATTTGTGTGTGTGTGACTGCCGTGGGACCCGGATGTCAGTGGCTTACTTTGAAAACAAAAGGGGGATTTATAGTTTAGTGGGAACCATCAAGCAAATTCACAAAGTTTCATAGCTGACACATTTATACTTGCTGAGATGCACAGAGTAAAATGATGGCATGTTGGAGGCAATAAATAAATATGCTACATGGCTTGTCATGGCATCTAATTGCACAGAATGCCAAGTACAAATAATGGAGAACAAGACATACAACATGAGCATCTCCATAAGAGCTGGTAGCCCTACCAAAAAGAAATCAACAACTCAAAAAAAAGTTCAAATATAGTATCAAGAACTTAATAATAGAAAGACACATAACAAATTTTTGGAGTAGAAGTGCAGGTGAACATGAAATACTACCACTACAACAGTACAAATTTAGCCTAGGGTTCATATAAATCATAATCCAGCCCCCAAAAGCATGTACTCAATCACTACCACCGCAACTGTAAGCACGAGCAGTAGGAAGATTAGGAGTGGGGAAGCTTACCCTAAACAACGGTACTGCCGCCGTTCAGACGAGGGGAGCGGCGAGGGAAGCGTGGAGAACGGCGGGGATGTGATGTCGCGGCCACTGTCCTCCTCCTCTTGCGCTTCGGAGTCATCTCTGACTCGGCTGGAGGCTCCACAATCTGCAACGGCACCTCGTGCACCGTGGGTTCCTGATCCAGTGGATGTTCTACCCTGGATCTTAACGCCCACCACCTGCGCCTGTCCCACGGGTTGGACGAATTGGCCTGCTCCATCGCCCACAGGAGGATCTCGATGTCGTGCCTCGGTTGTGCGGGTGGGAGAAAAAGCTTTTTCTTCTCCCTGGATGTCATTTCCCTCAAAGTGGCCCTTGCCGCCCAGTGCAACTGCCTTATGTTGTTAAACCAAGAACGGATCTCCATCAACCTGGCCATCTTTACCTTGTCGCCACTGGCGATCTCCACGAAGTCAGCGTTCTCGCCGCCGGCGATCTGCTCCTCCATCGAGGTTCTTGCGTGGATGGAAGAAGGGGGTGGGATGTGGAAGAGGAGACGAGCAAAGTTGCGGCCGCGAGAAGGAGGAGAAGGAGAGGGAGTAGATGTTGCGGTTATAATGGCGATGGGTGAGGGGAAGGACGAAGGCGGCGGTGGTTCTGCATTAGATGAGAGGGGCGGCGGTTCTGCATTGGATGAGAGGGGCGGCGCGTGATTGTTTTCTTCCTATGACTTTTTTTGAGACAATTTTTTCCTATGACTAAAATGCCAGAGATTAAAACGGTTCCAAAAAAGCCCAACCACTGTAAAACTTTGTATAATAAATATAGATAATTCGGGCCAACCAAAGCCCACAACATGAATTAATAGTACGCTTACAACTTAAATAACACCAAGTCAAATATAGATAGACAGATTTTTTAGCTAAAAAAGATAGATAGATAGATAGATAGATAGATAGATAGATAGATAGATGGCCGCCGCTTCTCCACCAGGCTCCTCCTTGCTCCTCCTCCGGGCACCCTTCACTGCTCCTCCGCGGTGTTGTTGATGGGGTATGGCAGAGTGTGCATGCGCTCATCGGTGGGGAAGACGTTGTCATAGTCCGTGAAGATCTTATGGGTGGTGAAAGCTATGAACTCGCAGCCACACCAGAACACGCGGCCGAGGAGGTAGAACGCGTCGAAGGGGTTAGTGAAGTGGGCAAGGATAGCAACCACAACCCTGTTGTGGATGACCTCCTCGACTCGGTACATCCTTGGAGATCCCCGAGGGAGGTGCCCGTAGCCGGCCCGAAGGAAGAAGTCGGTGAGCCCCTTGCACCCCTCCACCTTGACATCGCCCACACACGAAGGGTGCTCTCGACGTACACCCCGGCGGGGTAGAGCATCTCCGGCACGGTGGGGGGGAAGTAGTAGGTTGGCACGGTGTACGGCATGGCTGCGGCGGGCTGGTTCTTGGGGCTGTTTGTGGTGAAGAAGAAGAAGGGCAGGCGCAAAATGTAGGTGGGAGAGTATGGGAGATGGATGAAGGGTGTGAGGGGAAGAGGAATGAGGGAGTCCTGGATTAGGGGGTGTTCGGGTAGCCGGACTATACCTTTAGCCGGACTCCAGGACTATGAAGATACAAGATTGAAGACTTCGTCCCGTGTCCGGATGGGACTTTCCTTAGCGTGGAAGGCAAGCTTGGCGATGCGGATATTCAAGATCTCCTACCATTGTAACCGACTCTATGTAACCCTAACCCTATCCGGTGTCTATATAAACCGGAGGGTTGTAGTTCGTAGGCAATCAACTCCATATACAACAATCATACCATAGGCTAGCTTCTAGGGTCTAGCCTCCTTGATGTCGTGGATAGATCTACTCTTGTACTACCCATATCATCAATATTAATCAAGCAGGATGTAGGGTTTTACCTCCATAAAGAGGGCCCGAACCTGGGTAAAACATGGTGTTCCCTGCCTCCTGTTACCATCCGGCCTAGACGCACAGTTCGGGACCCCCTACCCGAGATCCGCTGGTTTTGACACCGACATTGGTGCTTTCATTGAGAGTTCCTCTGTGTCGTCGCCTTTAGACCCGATGGCACCTTTGATCATCAACAACGATGCGGTCCAGGGTGAGACTTTTCTCCCCGGACAGATCTTCGTCTTCGGCGGCTTCGCTCTGCGGGCCAATTCGCTCGGCCACCTGGAGCAGATCGAAAGCTACGCCCCTGGCCATCAAGTCAGGTTTGGAGGCTTAAACTACACGACTAACATCCCCGGAGACTTGATCTTCGACGGGCTCGAGCCACGGCCAAGTGCGCCGCACTATCTCGAGGGGCATGATCTAGCTCTGCCCCCGGACAGTGTCCTGGAGGCCGCACACGCATCGGTTGCGACCCCTAACTCGGAGCCTATTGCGCCAATCAAGGATGAGCGGTTGGACGTCACCTCGGGGGCTGCGATCCCGAAATCGATCGAGCCGAACGCTAGCCCCGCACTCTGCACGACCCGTGACTCCGAGGATCCGGACTCCTCCCAAGACTCCGAACCCCCCGCGCCCCTGCCAATCGAATCCGATTGGGCACCGATAATGGAGTTCACCGCCGCAGACATCTTTCAGCATTCGCCTTTTGGCGACATCCTGAATTCTCTTAAGTCTCTCTCTTCATCAGGAGAGCCCTGGCCGGACTACAGTCAGCGAGGGTGGGATACGGACGATGAGGAAATTCAAAGCCCACCCACCACCCACTTTGTAGCCACTGTCGACGATCTAACCGACATGCTTGACTTCGGCTCTGAAGACATCGACGGCATGGACGACGATGTAGGAGACGAACAGGAACCAGCACCTGTAGGGCGCCGGAAGGCCACCTCGTCGTATGACATATATATGGTGGATACTCCAAAAGATGGAGATGGCGATGGAACAGTGGGGGATGACGCCCCCAAGAAACAGCCAAAGCGTCGGCGTCAGCGGCGCCGCTCTAAATCCCGCCAAAGCAAAAACGGTGATTCTGGCACGGGAGATAATACTACCCTGGATAGCGCTGAAGAACACCCACCTCAGCAAGATTCGGCACAGGAAGATGGAGAAGCCAGCCCTCATGAGAAAACGGCAGACCAAGAGGTCGAGGATGATAACTATACGCCTCCCTCCGAAGACGAGGCAAGCCTCGATGACGACGAATTCGTCATACCATCAGACCCTGCCGAACAAGAGCGTTTTAAGCGCATGCTTTTAGCCACGGCAAGCAGCATCAAGAAAAAGCAGCAACATCTTAGAGCTGCCCAATATTTGCTAGTTGACAGATGGAGTGAAGTCCTTGCGGCCGAAGAGTATGAACTCGAACGCCCCTCCAAGGTTACCCGAGGTCTTCATGAGCAAGCAAGTTGGATGCACACCCACTAAGTTTCATTAGTGAGCTTTCATACACTTACAGTTCTAGTGCATCCATTGCATGACAATCCCTACTCCTCGCATCGATATTGATTGAAAGGCCTCTCCATTTCCTATTGATCCGCCGAGTTGATGCGAGACTTTCTCCACTTTTGTATTCCCCTATATTCCTACCAACATATTCTATTCCACCTGCAATGCTAAGTCCCTGACTCACGCTCATGTATTGAGTGAAGTTGAAAATGCTGAAGCGCATGAAAAAGTATGATACATTGCTTGGATTGACACCGGAGTGCTCATGATTTTTTACCTATGTTAGGAAGATAGTGTCATGCCATGCTTACATAATTCAATAAGTAGGGATAACATTCGTTAATCATCGTATATTTTGAAGAGTAATGATTATGTTCTTGTATTCATGGTGATGTAGGTGCTTACCCCGATCAGAGGAAGAAGCACCTACATCACCAGCGCATGACATGGCAGACCGGCCACCTCGCGGCCGCGACAGAGAGGCCTCTCGGCCCTCCACACAAGCCATGCCCCGACGCCGCTCAACTAAGGCACGGGAAAATGCGCCCGACCTGCGAGACATACTGGAAGATAAGGCAAGACAAACAAGATCGATCTACGGATCATGCAGGCGCCCTACGGCATGTGACAATGATCTTCACTCCGGATACAACAAATCCGGCCGGGCCGAACACAACATACATAGCTCTTCCGAGCTGCGTCGTGATATAGCCCAGTACAGAGGCGCCGCACACCCGCTATGCTTCACGAATGAAGTAATGGATCATAAAATCCCAAAGGGTTTCAAACCCGTAAACATTGAATCATACGATGGCACAACAGATCCGACGGTATGGATCGAGGATTATCTCCTTCACATCCATATGGCACGCGGCGATGATCTACACGCCATCAAATACCTCCCGCTCAAACTTAAAGGACAGGCCCGGCATTGGCTTAACAGCTTGCCAGCAGACTCAATCGGTTCTTGGGAGGAACTGGAAGCCGCATTCCTCGACAACTTGCAGGGCACTTACGTGCGACCACCGGATGCCGACGACTTAAGCCACATAATTCAGCAGCCAGAGGAATCGGCCAGACAATTCTGGACACGGTTCCTAACAAAGAAAAACCAGATAGTCGACTGTCCGGACGCAGAGGCCCTAGCAGCCTTCAAGCATAACATCCGCGACGAGTGGCTTGCCCGGCACCTGGGACAAGAAAAGCCGAAATCCATGGCAGCCCTCACGACACTCATGACCCGCTTTTACGCGGGGAGTAGACAGCTGGCTAGCTCGCAGTAACAACTTATCAAAGAACCCTAGTAATTCGGATACCAAGGACAAAAGTGGCAGGACACGTCGGAATAAGCAAAAACGCCGCGTTAGCAGCGACAACAATGAAGACACGGCAGTCAATGCAGGATTCAAAGGCTATAAATCCGGTCAGCGGAAAAAACCATTCAAAAAGAATACTCAGGGCCCGTCTAGTTTGGACCGAATACTCGATCGCTTGTGCCAGATACATGGCACCCCCGAAAGGCCAGCCAATCACACTAACAGGGATTGTTGGGTGTTCAAGCAGGTAGGCAAGTTAAGGACCGAAAACAGAGACAAGGGGCTGCACAGCGACGACGAGGAGCCCAAGCCGCCGAACAACAATGGACAGAAGGGTTTTCCCCCACAAGTGCGGACGGTGAACATCATATACGCAACCCACATTCCCAAGCGGGAGCGGAAGCGTGCGCTATGGGACGTATGCGCGATGGAGCCAGTCGACCCAAAGTTCAACCGATGGTCCTCCTGCCCGATCACTTTTGATCGAAGGGACCATCCCACTAGCATCCGTCATGGCGGCTTCGCCGCATTGGTTCTCGACCCAATCATCGACGGATTTCATCTCACAAGAATCCTCATGGACGGCGGCAGTAGCCTGAACCTGCTTTATCAGGATACAGTGCGGAAAATGGGCATAGATCCCTCAAGGATTAAGCCCACAAGAACGACCTTTAAAGGTGTTATACCAGGTGTAGAAGCCAACTGTACAGGCTCAGTAACACTTGACGTGGTCTTCGGATCCCCGGACAATTTCCTAAGCGAAGAGTTAATCTTCGATATAGTCCCGTTTCGCAGTGGCTATCATGCCCTGCTCGGACGAACCGCATTTGCAAAGTTCAATACGGTGCCGCACTACGCATATCTCAAGCTCAAGATGCCAGGCCCTCGAGGAGTAATTACAGTCAACGGAAACGCCGAACGCTCCCTCCGTACGGAGGAGCATACGGCGGCTCTCGCAGCGGAGGTACAAAGTAGCCTTCTCAGGCAATTCTCCAGTCCGGCCATTAAAAAGCCAGACACTGCCAAGTGCGCCCGGAGTAACCCACAGCAGGACCGCCTGGCACACTCTGAGCAAGCGTAGCAATGCGGCCCCAACCCCAGCTTTCGCGACATAGCGAAACCAGTACCTCGTGTACATAACTACGCCCTTGAAATACCATGGGCACAGGGGAAGGGGCACAATAACGGCACACCCAAAATACGGCTTAAAACGTACTAGGGGCTGCCGGATTCTTTTTTTAATTTTTTCTTACTTTCAGGACTCCATACTTCGGACGACCGGTTCGGCAATTCGACTGCCGCACAAACGATGCAAGATCCAGGGAGGCAGACAAGCCATGCCGCATTATGGAAATCCTAGGTGGTCTCTGTTACGAGTGGCATACCTGTTTTAAATACAATCCCGCGGCCTGCCCCTGGTCAGGACATACTGAATAGTCCAATATCTTTTGCTTACCGCACTATTTGTATCGTTCGGCTTTGATAAATAGTCTCTCTATAAACAATGCTTAGCTTCTTGTCTATTTTTTGCATTATCTTCTTTTCACATTTATGTTTATTAAATGACATGATTGCACCCGTACACCATGGTACGGCAAACACGCCAGGGGCTTCAGTACCCCTCATAATGGTGTGAGAAGTCCGTACACTTTCACAAGTGCGGCACCCCGAACTTATAGCACTATATGCACCGGCTCCGAATCATGATTTGGGTCAATAGTTGGGTTTGGCCGGCTCCTATGTTTTGGTGCCTTATGTTCCGCTCTATCGGCTAAGCTAGCACTAGGAGAACCACTGCGATTGTGCCCCGGTTCAGCTGGGTTAAGCACCTCAGTGGAGAAAGCTAAAACTGACTGTCATGATGTGGCGAGAGACTGGTCGCTGTTCGAGAAGTTTTTCGAGTCCCTAAAGGCTTATGCCGCTTTGAGCGAGGAGCTGGCTTTGTCTGGCCAACGCGTGGATAGCGCCCCGAACTCGGTCTTCCGAACTAGGGGCTTCGCCAAAATTTAAAATTATAGAGTTCTATGGTAAGTGAGAGTGTTCAAGCATTATAGTCCGATTGCCTGGTTCGTTGTGCTGAGCGCCTCCCTCGAAGGACCCAACTATGGGAAAAAGAGCGCTCAGGTTTATCCCGAACACCCCAGCACTAGTGGCACGGGGGCAGAAGCCGACGACTGGCTATCTCTCAATTTTTGATAAACGGCCGCATAGAAAGTAATATTTTAAATTTAATAAGCATTGCTTAGCGCATATGAACAAGTTTTCAGCGCACAGGATAAACACGAGCGAGTTCATTCAAATATCACATCCTCGGTACATTCATCCGCCACAAGGCGGGCACCTGCAAGAACATCCTTGTAGTAGTTCTCGGGCTTGCAATGCTCCTTCCCCGGCGGCGGCCCGTCCTTCACAAGCTTCTCACCATCCAGCTTACCCCAGTGCACCTTTGCACGGGCAAGGGCCCGACGGGCACCTTCGATGCAGACGGAGCGCTTGATGACCTCAAGCCTCGGACAGGCCTCCACCAGCTGCTGCACCAGCCCGAAATAGCTCCCAGGCAGGGCCTCTCTGGGCCACAGCCGAACTATGAAGCCCTTCATGGCCTGCTCGGCCGCCTTGTGGAGCTCGACCAGCTATTTCAGCTGGTCGCTCAAGGGCACAGGGTGTCCGGCCTTAGAATACTGAGACCAGAACACCTTCTCCGTCGAGCTACCCTCTTCAGCTCGGTAGAATGCGGCGGTGTCGGATACGCTGCGGGGAAGATCTGCGAATGCCCCTGGAGAGCTCCGGATTCGGGTAAGTAACAGGTAGTTCACTTTTATATTTCTGCTTTGCATAAAGAATGCCTTATCCGCTGCTATCTTCCTCATCTCCTCCAAATCTTGGAGGGCCTCTTGGGCCTCGGCCTTGGCAGACCTGGCAGCCTCTAGGGCCGTTGCAAGCTCGGATGCTTGCGCCTTCGATTCCAGCTCCAAACTCACATGTTTTTTCATGAGAGCCTGAAGCTCTTGCTGCACCTCGCCGACCTGAGCCCCAAGTCTGTTTCGCTTGGTGCGCTCCGCGGCCGTTTTCTTTTCAGCCTCAGGCAGCGCCTGCTTAAGGGTCGCCACCTCAGTCGTGGCCCCTACAATAAGCAGTAGAATCCTGTTACTCTTTTTGCAATCAAGCCTTTCTATAGGCACTTTTCCTGTAAGGTATTTCTTACCTTCTTCCTCCTTGAGCCGCCGCTTGGCAAGGCCGAGCTCTTGCTCGGTCCGCTCGAGGTCCTGCTTCAGGACACTCACCTCCGCAGTCAGTGCAGCGGTGGATAGCAACGAAGCCTGCATACGCATATTGACTCTTTTTTTAGACTCCTGCGAAATTTAATAGATCCTCTATTCGGCTTTTCTTTCCGAACGCCAAACAATGCATCAGGGGCTACTGTCTATGTGGTAATATTTTTACATATTTTTACTTACCTCGAATCCTGTTAGAAGGCTAGAGCAAGCTTCAGTCAGTCCGCTCTTGGCGGACTGAACCTTCTGGATCACCGTACTCATAATAGTACGGAGCCCCTCGTCGATGGAGGCGTCGTCAAGCACCTCCAGCAGATTGTTCGGCACCTCCGGTTGGACGGAGGCCGCCGGCTCAGAAGGCTTGCTCCTCTTGGAAGGAGTTCGCCTACCGTGGTCCGGAACTGTGGAAGATTCCGGCGCGGTGTCCGGCACAAAGCCGGACTGAGAGCCCTGGGGAGCCTTATCCCCTTCACTCCCGGAGTCCGGGAGGTTTCCTTGCGGCTCCTCCGGGAACACCTCCTCCTGCCCCGGAGCTTGTCACGACGCCACTTCGGCGTCGTCTGCAGTGTGGGGGGAGACAGCGGGTGGAACTGAGTTCACGTCCGATGAGTCCAGGGAGCCTCCCGACGATTCGTCAAATTCGGCCCGGGGCGGACTGCATAATTACATTCGACATTAGGGAAAGCTGTGCAACAAAGGAACATCACGAGTTACTCTGATATCCGAACTTACGATTTCGCCGGACGCTTGGCCCTGTTTGGCCACTCCTCTTTGCCCTCTTCGGCGTTGGGGGCGTAGTCCGGCGGAGGGGTCTTCCTTTTCCTAGACCCCTCGGCCTCCCCCGTTGGGGCGGCCTTCCTCTTCTCTCCTCCCTCCGCTGGGGGGGAGAGTTTTCTTCTTCCTCCTCCTCGTTTTCGTGGGAGGAGGGCGTCTCGGACTCGTCAGATGACGAGTCCGACACCACCACGTTGCGGGCACTCTTTCGAGTCCCCGTGGTCTTCTTCTTCTTGGCCTTATTCTCCGGCACCACATAAGGCGCCGGAACCAGCAGCTTTGCTAGTAGAGCTGGGGCTGGGTCTTCGGGCAGCGGAGCCGGACAGTTAATCGGTCCGGATATCGCCTGCCAAGCCTGTCAAAGGTAAGGGAGTTTAGATCCCGCATAGTGTCAAACTATGAAAAAAGCTTAAACATCCTATAAAAGGTGTAGATGGCATACCTCGCTAGCGTGACGCTGCGAGCTGTATCCGCGGTCCTCGGAAGCGGATGCGGGAGCCTCGGCGCCCTTGAATAGCATCTTCCAGGCATCTTTATACGTCGTGTCGAAGAGCCTGCTGAGGGTTTGATGCTGCGCCGGGTCGAACTCCCACAGATTAAAATTCCGTTGTTGGCACGGGAGGATCCGGCGAACGAGCATAACCTGGATTACATTAACAAGCCGGACTGGCTTGTTCACCAGGGACTAGATGCATGTTTGCAATCCGGTCACCTCTTTTTCGTCACCCCACGACAGGCCCGTCTCTTTCCAGGACATAAGCCGCGTGGGGGGTCCGGATCGGAACTCGGGGGCTGCGGTCCATTTCGGATCGCGTGGCTCAGTGATATAAAACCACGGCATGTTAGCCATCTTGCCCGCCATGGCGCCTCCGCACTCCGCCTGGCTGCCGTGCACCACCTTGGGCTTGATGTTGAAGGTCTTGAGCCAGAGGCCGAAATGAGGGCGGACGCGGAGAAAAGCCTCGCACACGACGATAAACGCCGAGATGTTGAGGATGAAGTTCGGAGCCAGATCATGGAAATCCAGGCCGTAGTGGAACATGAGCCCCCGGACAAATGGGTGGAGTGGAAAACCCAGTCCGCGGAGAAAGTGGGGGAGAAATACTACCCTGTCATGGGGCCTTGGGGTGGGGAGAAGCTGCCCCTTTTCGGGAAGCCGATGCGCGATGTCCTTGGACAGGTATCCGGCCTTCCTTAGCTTCTTGACTTTGCCCTCCGTGGCGGAGGAGGCCATCCACTTGCCTCCCGCTCCGGACATTGCTGGAGAAGGTTGAGGTGGGAAGTGCGGGCTTGGGCGCTGGAGCTCGGGTGCACAGGAGATGGATAGGCAAAGGAGGAAGAAGGCGTAGGTAAAAAAGGTGGATCCTTGTCCCCTTATATGGGCGGATGCGGTTGTGCATCCCCACCTGCCTAGTAAAACTCGCTTGACTCCCAAGCGCCGTGATAAGTGGCGCGGTTGGGTTACCCACGTCCGTATTGATGAGAATCCCGTAAAAGGGGGGGTACACGATCTCTGCTTTGACAAGACGTGCCAAGGAAACCGCCTCGCAAAACACGCTGAGGTGGAAAAGTGAAAACGATTCGAGTGAAGGACTTGGCTGTAGTGTGATGACGCACTGCGGAATATGTCAGCAGATCTGATTTGTGTTAATATTATTATCTCTATGTCAATATGTGGAAGCTTATTTTGCAGAGCCGGACACTACTCTTGGTGTTTACAATCTTCTATGAAGGACTTGGAGGAGGAACCCTCCTTGCAATGCCGAAGACAATTTGCGCGCCGGACTCGTCGTCATTGAAGCCTGGTTCAGGGGCTACTGAGGGAGTCCTGGATTAGGGGGTGTTCGGGTAGCCGGACTATACCTTCAGCCGGACTCCAGGACTATGAAGATACAAGATTGAAGACTTCGTCCTGTGTCCGGATGGGACTTTCCTTCGTGGAAGGCAAGCTTGGCGATGCGGATATTCAAGATCTCCTACCATTGTAACCGACTCTATGTAACCCTAACCCTATCCGGTGTCTATATAAACCGGAGGGTTGTAGTCCGTAGGCAATCAACTCCATATACAACAATCATACCATAGGCTAGCTTCTAGGGTTTAGCCTCCTTGATCTCGTGGTAGATCTACTCTTGTACTACCCATATCATCAATATTAATCAAGCAGGACGTAGGGTTTTACCTCCATAAAGAGGGCCCGAACCTGGGTAAAACATCATGTTCCCTGCCTCCAGTTACCATCCGGCCTAGACGCACAGTTCGGGACCCCCTACCCGAGATCCGCCGGTTTTGACACCGACAAGGAACATGATAGGTGGCTTAAATAGCCACCGTGGTAGTAATGGGGTCAAATGTGAAAAACATTTCCACCCACCGCGGCATCGGGAGTGTACACGCGTGGAAAACTATAGTGTGAATCAAAATGCGAAGTTTAAGTGCTGGCCTATGTGCCGTCGGTCGGGTCAACCGGGGACGGCTCTACGGTGCGTGCTCCTTCGCGTATGTTGTCGGGACCCCGATCCCATGTCACATCGATCTACCTGGTAACACCTCATATCACTTTGCGGCCTCACGCACGATATTCCCACGAGTGTCGCCTTACCCTGACCCGGGACCGTTTGCGCCTTTTGGCTCACGTATATGATTGTGTCGCTAGCATCCATATGACAGAACCCGGGCCGACATGGCTAGTCGTGAACCCAAAGCGGCAGTAACCTATGGGGACAGACATACATGATTCACATCGAGCATGTCGGTCAGCAGCGTGTGAATCCGGGCTGTAGCACTGGGCTAACAGGACTCTGGGGAACCCGGGCTGTAGCAGGCTAGGCAGGACTCTGGATGTCACCGCGTGACATTTCCCCGAAGGGACAGACACAGGAACAAGGTGAAACACATGCCGGCCAGTCAAGTGTCCTGAGCAGTAGTGCTGGGCTAGCAGGACTCCGGTGAACTGGGCTGTAGCGGACTACTATGGCTCAAGGAAGCACTAAACTACATTTCCCCATATGAGAGGCTGCCAAGGATAAACAACTAGATTGTCGGATCCCACACATAGCAATACACGTCACACATACGCATAACATGCAAGTATGTGATGTACAACATGGCATCACAACATAACGCAACTCATATAGATAAAGGCCCAGAAGAGCCGCATAGCATTAAATACAAACAGGGGTCACATGACCCATCATTCGGAGCATACAAGCAACAGAAGCATTACATGTCTGAGTACAGACATCTACAAAATAAAAAGGCTAAGAAGCTTGACTATCTACAAGTCCCTCCCAAGGGTACAAGATCGTAGCTGAGGTGCAAGCTACTCGTCGAAGTCCAAGTAAAACTAATAAGACCGAAGTCTCCGCTGCAAGAACATAAATAAAGCAACATGAGTACAAAGGTACTCAGCAAGACTTACATCAGATCCTATCATAGATGCATTTGTATCAAGAAGGTAATGTGGGGTTTAGTTGCAGCAAGCCAGCTTTTACTCAGTGGCTATCCTGTTCTACGACAACGAGTCCACTAAACACCACATCAAATACACTACTATGGATTCATCCTCGTCTCCTTAGAGAAGGCCATCCATAGCACTCACACTTTTCTTGAGCATTTTACAGTATCCACTTTAAGTTGTCTATGTACCACGTAAGCATCCAAGAAGTCCATAACCGAGGACACGGCTATTCGAATAGATCATGATAACCCTGCAGGGGTGTACTTCTTCACACATGCTCTCACCACTTATCACCATGTACACGTCATGTATCTCGGCAACCTTCAAGCGGAAGCCTGGCGAGGGTGTCGGCCACGACCTGACTAACCATACAAGACTCTTGTCCAGGTTTATCGCCTATTCAGGTTCCATCCGTAAGGAGATCCGGCCGGGGTGTCACTCACGGCCCCAAACGATATGTGCAGGGTTCCCAAGCCCACCTCGCCGGATGGATCTACGCTTGGTACACCGTGCCACATGTGCCTAGTCTGTCCCAAGTCCACCTGGCCGGGTGCCACTTGGTAGACTACTAACACTACCTACAAACACCAGAAACTACTTGCGACTCCTGGACAGATATCAAGTTGGCTAATAAGTCGAGAGAGGCACTTAAGCATTCCAATGTGCGGTAGTAGGTAGTCATTGGACAACATACACAGAACTCAGTTCTTAAGGACGGTTCCAGTGATACAACCCACCATGTACTCCTACATGGCCTCTCACTGCTACCATTAACAAATCGTGTTCACGCGCTTAAGTCTCAGCACCAGAACATACCGTACCACTCCAATTCATTCCTGATGAATCAGACCTGACACAAATCTAAGCAATAGCAGGCATGGCATGGCAAGAACACAACATGGCTCAAACAACTCCTACACATGCTAGTGGGTTTTAACTATTTACTGTGGCAATGACAGGTCATGCAGAGGAATGGGTTCAACTACTGCAACATAAAGTAGCAGTTGAATCGTTGTTGTCCTAAAGCAATAAATGAGAGGAGGAGCGAGAGAGTAGGATTGTATCGGAATGAACAAGGGGGTTTTCTTGCCTGGTAGATCAACTTGGGGGCACTGCTCCTCAGACAGGTACTCTAGATCGGTCTCCGGAGCAGGACCTATCGAGAAGGAACGGTGTCGATAATCAAACACAAGCATATGCAACAATATGATGCATGATCATGGCATGAGTATGTGATGTGCTTTGAGCTAATGCATTTAGCATTCTATTTGGAAGAGGTCCATTTGAACCAAAGGTTCAAATGCAACTCTAAATTAAATCTTTATAAATGCCATTTATATGTTTTCACCTATACAGCAAGTATAAGTTGGTTAGACATGCATGAAACAGGTACAGATGGATATATTGAATTTTTCTGATAATTTTTCATATATAAATTATTTCAATCTGAGCTACGGCTGAATTTCTATGAATTTTTGAAGTTTATAGCATTTTCTGGAATTCTCTGAATTATTTAAAATCCAGAAAAAATCATTATAGCGTCAGCATGATGTCACAGAAGCGTCAGCAGGGCTGACTAGGTCAAACCTGACGTATGGGGGCCACACGACAGTGACACCGGGGCTAAACCCGAGTCAAACCGAGCTGACCAGGGTTTGACCGAGCCCTGGGGCCCATAGTCAGTGGCTTAGGGGGTGGATTAAATGGCAGGGTTAGCAGCTAATCACGCGCCACGTCAGCTGCCGGAGTTTCGCCAGCGATGACCTCGAGCCACGGCAGAAGTTCGCCGGAACGAGCTGGAGGCCATGGTTTGGCACACGGAGGCCACCGGCGGGTAGCCCATGCACGGGCGCATCCAGCTGCGCTCAGGGGAGGCCGGGGGAACGGTGGAGCTCGCCGGAGTAGAGCTCGCAGTGGCGGACGGAGTCGGGTGTGTGCGGTTTAGGTGCTGCGGGGCACTAGGGGGCTGCGGTTCGGTGCAAACGACGCGCGGGAGAGCATTGGGAACAGCGCTGAGCTCGGTTGCGAGCTGTGGCAGCTGTGGCCACGGCGGCGACATGAACGGCGGAGCCGAGCTCTCGGCCAAGGTGGCCGACAGGGCTAGGGGGGCGCTCTAGCTACGGGGCTAGGGGGAGGAGGAAGGGGAGCTCACAGCAAACTCGAAGGCGTCATTAGTGAGCTCGGGGAGGACCAGTCGGCGACGAATTTAGCGGCGGCGATCCGCGGCTCCGGTGAAGGGGATGACGGTGGTGGCGATGCTGCAGTGCTCCTGGCATCGTCTAGCTCGACGAGGAGGCATAGTCGAGGGTGGCGGTGCTCCTAGATAGCAGCAAGGGATGGGGCGGTGGCGATGGCCGTGGTGGCTCACGGCGACGTGCTGCGGTAGCGTTCGGGCGCGGGAGAGAAGATGAGCAGAGGAGAGGAGAGAGCTCGGGAGAGAGTGAGGAGAGGCCAGGGGGCTCGGTGGAGCTCTTTGGGGTGGACAGCGCCGAGGGAAAGGGGGGCAGGCAGGCAGGAGCGTGGCGTGCATGCGCGCGCTCGTCGTGCCCTCCTTCGCCTCCTCTTGGCAAGGAGGAGGATGACTGGCTTGGCCAGTTGGGCCGGGTCAGGCCGCACAGTGCTGGGCCAACACAGGAGCTGGCCGCAGGTAAGGTCCAGGTAGGTTTTTCCATTTTTGTTTTTCTTTTCTATTTTTCTGACATTTTTTTGGTTTAATAAAAATACTAAACATTTTATTTTCTTATGCCAATTTTTGCAGGGGCTAGTGGTGTTATTCCAGAGCTCCTCAACTACTGGCATAATTTTTGGACATATATTATATATATCATATATATATCCAAGCAAATAATTATTGCATTAATTCCAAATGGCCAAAATAAATACTTATGAGTTCCTAAAAATATTGGATTGATTTTTACCTCTGACCAATATTTTCAGAGAGCAACATTAACATTTTCTTGGACCTTTTTGGAGCAATTTTTATCTGGGTTATTTCCAGAAATGATTTCTGAGGGTTTCACAATCCCCATTTCAAATTTAAATGGAATTTGAACATGATGCACAACTGACTAGCTGGTCTAGGTCATACCAGAACTAGGGATGTGACAACTCACCCCCACTCGGAAGAATCTCGTCCCGAGATTCAGGAGTCGGCGGAAAGAAAGTGAGGTACTCAAGTCGAAGACGATCTTCACGCTCCCAAGTAGCTTCTCTCTCGGAATGATGAGATCACTGAACCTTGAGAAACTTGATGTTATGACGTCGGGTGACACGCTCTACTTGATCAAGGATGCAAACTGGGTACTCTCGATAAGTGAGGTTATCTTGGAGATCAAGCATTTCGTGGCCCACTCCGCGGATGGGATCCGAGAAGCAACGCCTGAGTTGAGAGACGTGGAAGATATCATGAACTCGAGAAAGATGTGGGGGTAGTTCCAACTAGTAGGCAACCTCTCCTTGTTTAGCGAGAATGCGAAAAGGACCAATGTAACGTGGAGCCAACTTGCCCTTGATACCGAAACGATGGGTACCCTTCAAAGGGGTAACCCGAAGGTAAGCCTTGTCGCCAACTTCATAAGACACTTCCTTATGACGACGGTCATACAGGCTCTTTTGACGAGATTGGGCTGTTTTCAAATTCTCACGAATGATGCGAACTTGCTCTTCTACCTCCTGGATCATATCCGGTCCAAAGAATTGTCTTTCACCGATTTCTGACCAGTTCAAAGGTGTTCGACATCTTCGTCCATACAAAATCTCAAAAGGAGCTTTCTTGAGACTGGATTGGTAGCTATTGTTATAAGCAAACTCGGCGAAGGGAAGACACTTCTCCCAATCCATACCGAATGAGATAACACAAGCTCTAAGCATGTCTTCGAGAATCTGGTTGACCCTTTCCACGTGACAACATGATTGAGGGTGTAAAGCGGTACTGAAGGAAAGATGGGTGCCCATGGCAGTTTGGAAACTCTCCCAGAAATGAGAAGTGAAAAGACTACCACTGTTTGAATTGATCTCTAGTGGAACACCATGAAGTGACACTATTCGAGAAACATATAAGTCAGCGAGCTGACCAGCAGTGATCCTCTCTCGAACAGGTAGGAAGTGAGCCACTATGGAAAGACGATCAATGACTACGAAGATAGCATTATTCCCTTTCTTGGTCCTGGGAAATCCGGTGATGAAGTCCATACCAACTTTATCCCATTTCCATTCAGGAATAGCTAAAGGCTTAAGGGTGCTAGCAGGTCTTTGATGCTCTGTCTTAACGCTACGACAAACGTCGCAGTTGGCAATAAACTGAGCAATGTCTCTCTTCATCCTAGTCCACCAAAACCTCTGGCGCAGGTCCTGATACATCTTAGTACTACTGGGATGAATTGTGAAAGGAGATTCATGGGCCTCCTTAAGAATCAGTTGTCGCAGATGTTGATTCTTGGGAACCACCAAGCGACTCTCAAAGAAAACAACACCTCGATCATCCATAGAGAAACATCCACCAACTCCCTTCCTAATGTTTCTCTTGATGCGGATAACACCCCTATCAAACTTCTGATCAGTAAAGATCTGATCCTCAAGGGTAGGTTTCGCCACCAAGGTAGAAAGGAATCCATGAGGAGCATTGTGAAGGTTAAGCTTACATAATTCCTCATGGAGAAGTGGCTAGCCCTGTTGCAACATGAGATTGTTGCAATAGGACTTACGACTTAGCGCATCAGCCATGACATTCCCCTTGCCTGGGGTGTAGGTAATTCCTAAGTCGTAATCTGAGATCAACTCCAACCAACGTCTTTGCCTAAGGTTCAAATCTGGTTGGGTGAAGATATACTTGAGACTCTGGTGGTCGTCGTATATCTCGCAACGTTTACCGAGAAGGTAATGTCGCCATGTCTTAAGTGCATAGACTACGGCTGCAAGCTCTAGATCATGTGTAGGATAATTCTCCTCATGTGGATGCAACTGTCGAGATGCATAGGCAATCACATGACGATCCTGCATTAGAATGCAACCTAGTCCCTGTCGTGAGGCGTCGCAGTAGATAACAAAGTCTTTAGTGAAATCCGGTGGCACAAGTATGGTAGCAGAAGTGAGGCGTCTTTTCAGTTCCTGAAAACTGTGCTCACACTGTGGGGACCACTGAAACTTTTATCCTTCTTGAGAAGTTCTGTGAGAGGAAACTCCTAACTTCCTTAACCCTTTCAGGTGGAGTCCAATCAAGAACGGCTTGAACTCTCTCGGGACTGACAGCAATGCCCTTACCAGAGATTACGTTGCCGAGATAGGTCACTTCTGGCAACCAAAATTCGCACTTGGAGAACTTGGCATAAAGGCGGTGTTATCTGAGTTTCTCTAACACAAGCCTAAGATGTTCGGCATGCTCTTCCTCATTCTTCGAGTAAATAAGAATATCATCGAGGTAAACCACGACGAACTTATCTAAGTACTCCATGAAGATCGAGTTCATCAAGCGAGAGAATGTAGCTGGAGCATTGGTTAGACCAAAGGACATGACGGTGTACTCGTACTGACCATAACGAGTGACAAAAGCCGTTTTAGGAATGTCCCCATTTCTGATCTTGATTTGGTGGTAGCCTAACCTCAAATCCATATTGGAGAAGACTGAGGATCTAGCGAGCTGATCATACAGATCGTTGATCCTGGGGAGCGGATAGTTGTTCTTTATCGTGACCAAATTAATGGGGCGATAATCTACAACCATCCGGTCCGTACCATCCTTCTTCTTGACAAAGAGGACGGGGCAAGCCCAGGGAGAAGAACTAGAACAGATGAAACCCTTCTGCAAGGAATCATCAAGTTGTTTCTTAAGTTCAGCTAGCTCTAAGGGTGCCATCTTGTAAGGTCTCCTAGAAATTGGGGCGGTTCTGGGGATAAGATTTATGACAAACTCTACATCTCTGTTAGGTGGAATACCTGGCAGTTCCTCTGGAAAGACATCCGAAAAGTCACGGACTACCGGGATATCTTCAAGGTCAGGAAGAGGGCTGGCATTTAGAGAATAGAGTTGACGCTTTGCAATTGTGGTGGAGACAGTGACTATCTTGCCAGAGGGGTGTGTGAGCTGAACAGACCTGGTGTAACAGTCAATCTTGGCATAATGAGCTTTCATCCAGTCCATACCCAAGATGATGTTAATATCTGAAGACTTAAGGGATATCAAGGAAGCTAGGAATACAAGTCTGTCAACATGTATTTCATTGCCATAACTTATCCTAGAAGTTTGCCACTTGGATCCAGGAGTTTGAATGAGTAGTGGGGAGGGCATATCACAAAATGACATGTCTTGCAAGCGTGCATAACTTTCGGAAATGAAGGAGTGAGATGCTCCAGTATCAATAGAACCGAAGCTGGATGACAGTTGACAAGGAGTGTGCCAAGAATGACATCTGGATCATCATGAGCGTCTTTAGCTGAGACGTGATGCACACGTCCAAGTTCAGTGGGAGCTGACTTGGCACTGATCATCTTGCGTGATGGCTTACTACCACGGCCAACAGACTTCTCGGGCTGGGGTGGAGCAACACGGGTCTGAGTGCAATTACGGGCAATCTGGCCTGGCTCTCCGCACTTGTAACAACTCTTGGAGGTAGGACAAGTACCCGCAATGACAAGTGGTCTACCAATAGGC
Source organism: Triticum dicoccoides (assembly GCF_002162155.2). Lineage (NCBI taxonomy): Eukaryota > Viridiplantae > Streptophyta > Magnoliopsida > Poales > Poaceae > Triticum > Triticum dicoccoides. The sequence continues at coordinate 12,040,011 of NC_041390.1, forward strand.
ATGGGTGTAGCATACGGTTGAACTGGGTGAGGTGCCACACAATAAGGCCTTGGTGTATAACGGGGTGGAAGAGCGGAGTTCGGAACCCAAATCCGGTGCTTCTGAGAACTAGAACCGGAGGAAGAACCCAAATCACGAGTGTGCTTACGAGACTCCTCGTAAGTGAATTGAGTTGTCTCTGCATTAATGGCCTTATTCACAAGAGCCTGGAATGTATTGCAATGGTGCAAGTGGAGATCACGACGCAACTTGGGGTTGAGACCCTTCCGGAACCTAGCCTGCTTCTTGGTGTCTGTGGACACCGCTTCTGTAGCATAGCGGGCAAGGTTCTCAAATTCCCTATTGTAAGCATCAACAACCATCTTACTCTGGGTGAAACTACAGAAATCTTCTCTCTTGCGGTCAATGAGAGCCTGAGGAATGTGATGCTCGCGAAAGGCCTTAGTGAAATCTCTCCAGGTGGTTATCTGGCCAGCTGGAAGCATAGCCTCATAGTTCTGTCACCAAAGACTAGCAGGACCTTCCAGGTGATATGTAGCATAGGTGACCTTGTCACTGTTAGCTACGTTCGCAGAATGCAGCTTGTGAGTGATACTATGAAGCCAGTCATCTGCATCGAGTGGTTCGATGGAATGATGGAAGGTAGGTGGTTTCAGACCAATGAAATCATAGATGGTCGCTGACTCTTTGTGCTGATGGGAGGTGTTCTCCTCAATACAAGCTAACAGGCGGTTAGACTCCCGCTTGTTCTTCTCCATCTCTAACATGAACTCTGCCAACGAAGGCTGGTCGGGAGGATCCTCATCCCTACCATCTCCGTGGTTCCGGTTACGAGCAACAGAATTTCGGTTAACCGACAACATCCTGAAGAACGAAACCAAGGAAACAAGGATGGATTCAGCATCATCATAAGGATGTAGAATATAGTACGAGGAAAATACTATCTCTTGGACTCCTAGGACAATTCTGGCAGCATAACGGCAGTAGAATGCTCAAAATAAAACATTCTGCAAGGACGGGGTAGCACCAAACTCAACATCATCACTCAGGGTTCTGAGATATTACTAAGCAGACTACACCGGTAGTACTTGAAAACTGGAATATGACTCTGATCGACCAATCCTATGGGACTACAGAGTAGTAACACGTGATCCTGATAAACAGAAGAGGAATCCTAGTTCCTTAACCCCGCAGGATGATGACTCAGATCAGAAGGCCAAAAGGTGAAAGGAGTAAAAAGAGCCTTACGTTCCCTTCCACAATGAATTCCCTTAAATAACTAAAGAGTTTCTAGACTCAACTTCGACCAGGTTGGCTTGGAAATCCTACAGGCAGTCAGGCTCTGATACCGAAGCTGTCGGGACCCTAATCCCAAGTCACATCGATCTAGCCGGTAACACCTCATATCACTTTGCGGCCTCACGCACGGTATTCCCACGGGTGTCGCCTTACCCTAGCCCGGGACCGTTTGCACCTTTTGGCTCACGTATATGATTGTGTCGCTAGCATCCATATGACAGAACCCGGGCCGACATGGCTAGTCGTGAACCCAAAGCGGCAGTAACCTATGGGGACAGGCATACATGATTCACATCGAGCATGTCGGTCAGCAGCGTGTGAATCCGGGCTGTAGCACTGGGCGGTGCTCCTAGATAGCAGCAAGGGACGGGGCGGTGGCGATGGCCGTGGTGTCTCACAGCGACATGCTGCGGTGCCGTTCGGGTGCGGGAGAGAAGACGAGCAGAAGAGAGGAGAGAGCCCGGGAGAGAGTGAGGAGAGGCCAGGGGGCTCGGTGGAGCTCTCTGGGGTGGACAGCGCCGAGGGGAAGGGGGGGCAGGCAGGCAGGAGCGTGGCGTGCATGCGCGGCTCGCCGTGCCCTCCTTCGCCTCCTCCTGGCAAGGAGGAGGATGACTGGCCAGGCCGCACAGTGCTGGGCCAGCACAGGAGCTGGCCGCAGGTAAGGTCCAGGTAGGTTTTTCCTTTTTTGTTTTTCTTTTATATTTTTCTGACATTTGTTTGGTTTAATAAAAATACTAAACCATTTTATTTTCTTATGCCAATTTTTGCAGGGGCTAGTGGTATTATTCTAGAGCTCCTTAACTACTGGCATAATTTTTGGACATATATTATATATATATCATATATATATCCAAGCAAATAATTATTGCATTAATTCCAAATGGCCAAAATAAATATTTATGAGTTCCTAAGAATATTGGTTTGATTTTTACCTCTGACCAATATTTTTAGAGAGGAACATGAACATTTTCTTGGACCTTTTTGGAGCAATTTTTATCTGGGTTATTTCCAGAAATGATTTCTGAGGGTTTCACAATCCCCATTCCAAATTTAAATGGAATTTGAACATGATGCACAACTGACTAGCTGGTCTAGGTCATACCAGAACTAGGGATGTGACATATGTGCACGCATGCAATGTAGGCTGAAGCGGACGCATGCATGCAACCACATGTAACATAGGCTAGCTCGGGCGCATGCAACGGCGGCGGACATCGCTCGGTCCAACGGGTGGGCTTCTTTACACAGCCCAACGACACGATGCATGGCAGCCCACCCTCGAGCGCAGAAAAAAAACAGGCGCAGAAAAAAACGTAAGTATTAGTATGATTTATCGACGCGAAAGCCCTAGATAATCCTTACAATGTCAAAGAGCTACGAAACTTGGCAATGATGCTAGTCATGTTGGTACAAGGTTGTTGGTCCACTTCAAGGATGTCGACAAAAACATGCTTCGAGACGGACCCTTCCCGTCCCGAAAGGCCTCCCATGAAGCAGGTTCAGAATGACACCGAATTTTGCCAGGATGTAAGTCCAATGAGATCAACACTTGTTCATGTTGGCCAATGTGGGACTGACCGTCGAAGGAGATAAAGATTGATACTTGTTCATGTGGGCCCATATTTTTTTACATTTGGTGTAGATAGAACATAAAAAACAAACATGACTATATGCTTTTAGGTCTTCACCCTCCCCAATTTGTTGGCCAACTCAACAGGTTTTGCCTTAAGATGCCACCTCTTTCTGTAAGCTGCAATTGCTGTGGTTTTGGAATGCTGGTTCTCTTTCCTGCAGAACGGGCATTTATAGAGACCGTTACACCGGTACACAATCTTTGCAGCCATGAGCCACTTGAAGATTTTCTTTCTGAAAGCTTCCCTCAGCTGTAGGTAGTTCTCCCATTCTTCCAAATCTGCAATCTGGTATTAGAAGAAGAAAAATCTCATGCCAGCGAATTGTACATTATATCAAAGGCAGGTAATAGATTGTTTTTTCTTTGTATTGGTTTCCTAAAACTTTGGTTATATGAAAGACATGCATAAAATGGAATACAAATGATCCATTCATCTAAATTTGCAAACCCTAGGACTGATAACCGTACGATTAATAAAAAAAGGCGAACAGTACGATTGTCTATAAAAATAGCGAGGAATAACAAGAGAGCAATTTCTAGGGTTAACCTCGAGAAGGAAAATTCTAGGGTTAATATCTGCAGTCACTAACCGATTCGTCGTCGTTGGTGATGTGTTGTACCAGCTGTGGCTGCGAATCGGCGGCGACAACGTCCTTGTCGACCAGTTCCTTCATGCGGTCCACATCCGCCGCACGGAGCACACCAGCCACGCACCCTCTCCCGGCAGGTAGGATCATCCTTGCCGGCAAGAATGTGGGCTTTTTGGCGGCGGCGAGTAGTGGGCGGCGACGAAGACGTGGGTGGATAGGCAGAGGCGATCGAGCGCTGGAGGCGGGAGCGAGATTTGGGGAGTGAAAATTCAATTTGATTGGGAGAGAGAGGTCAAGGCCGCACACAATTCTTCACTTTTGAAATTTAGGTACAAACATGCACGTATACGGCATCGTGCACACCCAGAGATTTGCCCGAACCAACCAATCAACCAACCAAGTAAAAGAAAAAGTGCACAATGTCGGTCCACAAACGTGGCAACATAAACCGAACAGCAAAATAGTGTGTTAAAAAAAACAGAAAAATAGGAGGGACGTTTTTTTGGTTTTGCGCAGTACTACTAAATACTAGAAGGGAGAACTACTGAAAAAAATACTAGAAGGGACAGGTGGCACATTTAATTTCACATGGCATCTACTAGCTTTTTTGTTCATCGCTAGCTATGTTGTACCGATTAGGTAAAATGAATGGACAATTATTAAACCCTAGCTATTGTCAAGGTTTATCGGTGTGTGTCTACGTGGCCAAGTGTGCTTGCACGGTGTGGGTCCAGGTGAGTGTGATGCACGGGACGGGCCTTTGTGGTTAGGGCCCACATGAAGCGGTACCGAAGTTTGAGGAAAGTGAAGGAAAGAGCCCCACACATCGTCCGCATGCCGGACTTGTTACCTCCCATTGGCTATATCCAACATGCGATATGGCCTCGTTTACACTTACCCCGCGTGAGGGTCTATGCATGCCCCTCTCGGTGTTTAACCATACCCTTCATGGGTCATATGATGAGACCACGCCAGCCCCATGATGCACCGCCTAGGCACAAACCGGGCGCGTTACCTCTCGGTAGCTAGATCCAAACCATGCACCCCCGCTGTTTAGACAAGTGGAGTAGCACCTAGACACATGACCCGCGACACTTGTGCCAGCCCCCGAACCATGCATCCCCGCCATGTAGACTCACACGTGGACATGTGTGCATGCATGTTGTGGGTCCAGCTGAGTGCAATGCACAAGACGGGTCTGAGTTACTAGGTCTAACATCACGCGGCACTGAGATTTGAGGCAAATGAAGGAACGGCCCGGCACTCCCTTCACAGGACAGACGCATTCCCACTCTGTGGCTTGATCCAGCATGGGATATGGCCCCAGTTGCCCACAGCCTACGTGAGGGCCTACGCATGCCGCTCTCGATGTTTTAGCACACCCTCTAGGGGTCGTATGATTACACTTGCGCTAGCTCCCGTGAATTTTCGGCCCCTCAATAATTTGCATGGATTATAACGGCAGATGATGAGCATCATAGCCTAGAGAACGGCGTCGAGGCCACCCCTCCCTTTGGTAGCATATGGTGCATATATGGACCAAAGAGCTTAACATGGGGCTTTCATCCCAATCCTTGCTATGATTTCATGTGGCCGCCGTAGATCTTGAACTTTTGATGTTACAACCCAAGAAATGCGGTAAATGTCCCGAATATGGGAGGGAGGGGGGAGGGGGGAAGGCCACGGAATAAACGATCCCCATAATTTTATGTTTGTTTTATCTGGCAAGACAAACAAGGTTTTTAAAATAAGGGTTTTTAGCATGTTTTAATAAGGATTTTATAATTTCACATTATAAGGTGCTTATTTTTCCTAAAACAAATGTGTTGTAAACGCACAAAGCTCCACATTGAGCCTCTCACCATCATGTTCACGTTGAATGCACCCTAAAATGAAGGAGAGGTAGATCGAATCTCCCCACGGGGGGCAACCTCCAGCTAGTAGCTAAATATGGTTAGTTGAGAATTTCTCCCCAAGTCGTTTTTTTGAGGCAAAATCACTTTCTTTTTTTCCTCCAATATTGTGGTGAAATACATGGAAGAAAAATTGTGGGAGGCACGGTGGAACGAGTGCACCTGTTTTCCCCCTCCAAAAGTGCACTAGTTGCCATATTGCATGTGAACGTGTCACCTGTACAAACAATTGAATTGTCATTTTTATTTTGTTAACAATTCCTAAATATTTAATTTCAGCATGCTCCTACCCCATGTCAATTAGGTCAAATTTGTTTTATCCAAGCTCCGCCAGCGACGGTGCAGATTCTTGTACCATGCACGTGCTGCTCCGGGCCTCTGGCGTCCGGTACCGGACAGGGGAATCTAGATGTGATGCAATGCAATTCATGTTGACCCATATCATGCACCCTTAGCCAACGAAGACGACAACATGCACCGCTAGCCACCTCGATGTAGACCATGCGGTAGTGTCCACGATGGGCAAAGATGCTCAGTTGGACATGTTTGCTGGCACTAGTGCATGATGCCCAATCTCGGTGTGCAAGACGGGTAGTCGTGTGTCGCTTTGACATGCTTGGCTTACGGAGGGAGGGACTGGTTGGAGAACTAACAAACCGAGGTGGGGTCAAGGGTGGATGGATGGTGTGGGTCAACTTGGGTAAAGGGGAACGGTTTGAGGCCATTTGAACAATGGATGCCATGGGTATGGTCATGAGCTACCTCACTTGCCTTACCACGAAATTTTTCATAAGGGGACAATGTAAACCTAAAAAGTTTGAGTTTTATTTTTGGATATCCTGTTTGTTACATTTATGGCATCGTGTACAACAAATTTGGGGTTATTTTGGAGATGGTCAAAAAAATCAATTCATTACAAACAGACCGTTTGGTCTCACTTAAGCGAGTTTTTCTAAGAAGGAGGTTTTTTCGACCACATCCAAATCACCTGAAATTTTGTACACATGATCTTTTCATAAACATAGACGGAATTTGAAAGTTTTCCATTTTTTAGAATTTTATATAATTTATAGTGGCTCAGTGAAACTCAGGTACATACCTCTGACTTTACCCTAAGGGGACAGTGTAAACTTCATTATTGCTGAATTTTCTTTGATAATCATGTTTATTACATGGATGTGACTGTGTTAAAAAAATTGGGTGATTTGGAAAAGAAAAATCCCACCAACTAACAGGAGATATCAAACCACATGGCATGCATACGACTAGAAACCCGACAACCATATGGGCTAGGATGCAGGCCTGTGGGACATTGATTTCTCCTGCTAGTAGGCCCCACAGGGCATACACAGAAGTGGATAGGGAACTTGCTGTTTCAGTGAGAGAGGCTCATGCAATTGGTGTCTCAGCCGCGTATATAAGTAGGTGCGTGCGCGTCTCGCTTGGCGAGGTGGGACTAAACTCCCACCAACCGTCAGTTGCGCCTGGTGCATCTCAGTGTTGGGCCAAATTTTGTTGTGCTGTCCCAGGCGAACCTCACCCGCGTGCTGGACAACGCGTCCCTGTAGATGGTTGGGCTGGCCCATCATGTACGCATATCCTTTTTCTTTTTTGTTTCTCACATATTCTCTTTCATTTATTATTATACAGTTCTAAAACAAAGGTTGTTATAAACACACAAAACTCCTTCTTCAGCCTCTCACCATCACGTTCACGTTGAACTCACCCTAAAATCAAGGAGAGGTAGATCGAATCTCCCCATGGGGGACAACCTCCACGGAGTAGCTAAATATGGTTACTTCAGATTTTCTTCCCAGGTCGTTTTTTGAGGGGAAATACATTTTTATTTTTTCCTCCAATATTTGTGGCAAAATACATGGAACAAAAATCGTGGGAGGCACGGGGGCTACCTGTTTTGCCCCTCCAAAAGTGCACTTGTTGCCAAAATGCATGTGAACGTGTCATATTCCACATTTTCCTTAATACATGTTGTACACCTGCACAAACAATTGAATTGTCATTTTCATTTTGTTATCAATTCCTAAATCTTGAACTTCAGCATGCACATATCCCATGGCGTCTCATCCAAGCTCCCACATCAACCACGCAGATTCTTCTGCCATGCATGTGTGCTGCTCCGACGTCCGGTACAAGAGAGGGGAATCTTGATCCGATGTGATGCGATTCATGTCTACCCATAGCATGCACCGCTAGGCAACCGGGCCGACAACATGCACAGCTAGCCGCCTCGATCCAGATAATGGGCAAAGATGCTTAGCTGGACATCTTTGTTGGCACTAGTGTAGTCATGTGTAGTTTTAACATGCTTGGCATACCGAGGGAAGGGACACATCGGAGATCCAACGAACCGAGGTGGGGTCAAGGGTGGATGGATGGTGTGGGTCAACTTGGCTAAGGTTTACGGTGGGTGTGTATGTGGCAAGTGTGCATGCATGGTGTGAATCCAGCTGTGTGTGATGCACTGGACAAGCCTTTTTGGATAGGGCCCACATGAAGCAGCAACGAATTTTGGGGAAAATGAAGGAATGGGCCCCACACTCTGTCTGCATGCCGAACTCGTTCCCTCCATTGGCTACATCCAGCATGTGATATGGCATGCCTTCCACATAGCCCGCGTTAGGGCTTATGTGTGCCACTCTCGGTGTTTGACCACACCCTTCATGGGTCATACGATGAGACCACGCCAGGCCCCATGAAGCACCGCCTAGACACAAACCGGAGGCGTCACCTTTTGGTAGCTATATCCAGAGCACATGCAGACCCGCCGTCTAGACCCACGTGTGGAGCATCACGTAGACGTTTAGACTCATACGTGGGCATGCATCCTCTTGGTAGACATTTAGACTCATGCGTTACCTCTTGGTAGCTAGATCCAAACTGGACTCACACCACTTACGCCAGTCCCCGAACCATGCATCCCCGCCGTTTAGACTCACATGTGGACATGTGTGCATGCATGTTGTGGGTCCAGTTGAGTGCGATGCACGAGACATGCCTTGGTTACTAGGTCTAACATCACGTGGCATCGAGATTTGAGGGAAATGAAGGAACGGGCCCCGCACTCCTTTCACAGGCCGAACGGATTCTCTCTCGAAAGCACCACACCCGGTCCGGTGAATTTTTAGCCCCTCACGAATTTGCATTGATTATAACGACAGCAAACGGGCATCATAACCGTAGAGAACGGCTTCGAGGCCACGCCTCCTGTTGGTAGCATATGGCACATATATGGACCAAAGAGCTTAACATGGGGCACTCATCCCATTCCCTGCTATGATTTCATGATGGTCGCATAAGATTTTGAACTTTCGAGGTTACAACCATAGAAATGCGGTAAATGGCCCGAATATGTGAGGGGGGGGGCGAGAAAGGCGACGCAATTACCTACCCCCATTATTGAAGTTCGTTTTTTTGGAAAGAAACATTTTTTTATAAATAAGGAATTTTCAGCACTTCTTAATAACGATTTTATAATTTCACATTGTAAGGTACGTTTTTTCTCTAAAACAAAGGTGTTGTAACGCACAAAACTCCTCCTTGAGCCTCTCACCATCACCTTCACGTTGAACTCACCCAAAATGGATTTCCCTCTTTTTTACGATTTTCCTTTGTTTTTGTTTTTTAGACAAAAGGATTTTGCTTTGTGTTTTTTGTATTAGTAACATAGTGTTTTACTTTGTGACTGGTAAGCGGCCTGTGGGCCTGTTTGGTTGTTTCTTTACGAACTGGACCCACGGGCCGTTATTTTCTGTGCCTGACACGGACAGGGTCCGTGTCATCACCCCCATCTCCCACACACCCCCGCCCCCCTCACCCCCACCCTCCCCACAAACCACCCCGCCGCGACCCCACCGCCTACTCGCCTGGCCGCTATCGACGGTTGGAGCAGAAGAGCGCGGAGTGAGATAGGGAGGCCGTCAGCAAGCACCTAGCGACTACTGGCGACTAGTTGAAGTGAGAAACCCTAACTTGTAATCTTCAACTTCTTCGTTCCTTGTTGTGTTGCCGTTTTGGGAGTTGGATATGGTTTTCAAAGTCGGAGATTATATAGTTAGGATTTTTAAATCGGACGTTAGGTGGAAGGCGATGCAGAGATTGAAGCAAGTTTTCTACATCGATGGCTAGCTGGGTAATTTTTCTAGGGTTTCAGTATTCCAGGGTTTTCATAAAAATGAAAAAGTGCAGATGCGTAACACAATAGTAGCAAATTTCAGCAAACAATCCTTTAACAACTTTAAAAAATATTGGCCTTTGTCACATCCCTGCTTTTAGTCATGCATTAGGATTGGATGAACTTGTGCATCATGTTTAAATTTCCTTTAAACTTGAAATGGGGCCTAACCAACCCCAACACCCCCCCTGAAAATGCTAATCTCCAACAATTGGATTTCAATGAACCCAAAATGCCCTTCATAAAAGCCCACCATTTTTGGTTCTGGTTTAAACCTCTGCCAAAAATGGCCTTGCAAATTATGGAGCCATTCTAGATTTTTGAACAAGCCATAAGTATTTGAATTTGGGCATTTTAAATACTATAAATATTTTAAAGTGCTCAAATACTCTTGGAAGTATTTTTAGGCAGTTGAGAATATTTTCAAATGTGCCTCTGAATATTTCCAGGATTTTTAAAAAATGGAATGGTATTTTAATCATTTCAATACACAGAGAAGAGCAAATAAAAAAAGAGAAAACAAGGGAACAGAGGACTTACCTGTCGCCCTGGCCTGGCCCAGCTCGGCCCAACCCACTGGCTACCGCCAGTCATCCTCTTCCTCTCGCCAGGAGGACGAGAGGCGCGTGGCCGGCGCCCGCGGCCACACGCCGGCCACCTCCTGCTTCTGCCGACAACCAGGACGTCGTCTACGAGTGCCACGCACTCCCCCTCGTCCCCCTCTCACTTTCCCCACTCTTCCCGTGCCCCTCTCGCTCCTCTGGCTCTCTCCCATCCCCTGCCGAGCGCAGCCGTCGCCGCAGACAAGCACCACCACGGCCACCACCTCTCCCTCGCTTCTCTGACCGGCCCAGAGGCTCCGCCTTGACCCCCTCTTCCTTTCACCCCGAGCCACGCAACCGCGGGAGCCCCACATCGCCGGCACGAGTCATCTTCCCCGAGCACGGCCGCCGGACTCCATCGACGGATTCGTCGTCGCCAAGCCGTCTCCGAGCAAGCCGGGACACTCTTCGTGATCGCTGTGAGCTCCGCCACCGTTTCCCCCTCTCCTTGCGCTTGTTCGCGTCCTCTAACCACCATGGCCATCGGAGCCGATAGCTCCTCACAGCCGACCATGTGTCCACCGTGGCCACGATCGTGCAAGCTTGCACCCGAGCTCACCACTGCACTCAGTACATCCCCATGAGTCGAACGCGGCCACCCCCACGTCCTGTTGTGCAACCTAGCATGTTTTCCGCCGAGGCCCGAACTCCGGCCGCGGCGGACGTGCTCGCCGCCGTTGTCCCCGGCCACACTAGCTCCAACCAGTGGCACCACTAGATGCGGCGCACTCCCAGGAGTCAAGCAAGCCTACCCGCGCGTTGAACCATCGCCGGACGGTGATTTCCGAAGATCTCCGCCGCGGTTTGTGTCGCCGGTAGGTTGACCCCTTTGACCGGCGGGATTTGACCCCGTCTGACCAGGGGTTTGAACCCTCTCTCTCACTGACATGCGGGCCCCGCCTGGCTAACCAAATTAGTTAGTGATAATCCTATTTAGGTTAGTTAGGTTAGCCGCTGACATGTGGGCCCCGAGGCCTGTTAATTAGCTAAGTGTTAAATTAACTTAACTTAAACCCGCAGTCACTGACGTGTGGGTTCAGGGACTAATTAGCCTAATTTAACTGTTAGTTAGTGCTAATTAACTCTGTTAGCTGAGTGGGTCACTGACCAGTGGACCCCACTAGTCAGGTTTGACCTGGACCAACCCAGTTGACCTGCTGACGTCGCAGTGACATAGTGCTGACGCAATTATTCATTTTCTGGATTTATTTTTATATAGGAAATTCCAGAAAATAGCCAAAACTTCTAAAAATCATAGAAAATCAACCATAGCTCCAAATCAAACAAATTATATATGAAAAATGATCAGAAAAATTCAATCTATCCATCTGTAATGGTTTCATGCATGACAAACCACTTTAACCTTGCTGTTTAGGTGAAACAAGCTAATACACTTTTTATGCATAAGAACTTTAACTTCCATTTGAATCTTTGGTTCAAATGGACCCATTTCAACTTGTTTCACATTGCATTAGGCAGGACACATCATTTTGCCATGTCATAGCATGCACCATATTGTTGCATATTGTCATGTGTTGATTATGTTCTGTGTATCCTTCGTGGTAGGTTCTGCCTCCGAGGATATCTCCGAGTATCCAACTGAAGGGCAGTACCCTACTACCACTCCATCAGTCAAGCAGCCCCATTGATCATACCGATACAATCCCATGTTCTCGCCTCTGCTCTCATTTACTGCATTAAGACAACAACGTTTCAAACTGCTGTGTGCTACGGTAGTTGAACCCTTATCCTCTGCATGACCTGTCATTGCCACAGTAATTAGATGAAACCCACTAGCATGTGTAGGAGTTGTTTGAGCCATGTATGTGTTTCCTACCTTGCTATGCCTGCTATGCTTAGAGTTGTGTCAAGTCTGGTTCATCTGGGTGATGGGCTAGAGTGAAATGATTATGTCGGTAATGTGAGGGATATGTTGAACATGATTTGGTAAAGGTATCGATGAGAGGCCATGTAGGAGTACATGGTGGGTTGTTTCATTGAGGCTGTCCCTAAGAATTGAGATCTATATGCGTGATTTTAAGAATCAGCTACTACCATGCATTGGGATCCTTAATTGACCCTCTCGGCTTCTTAATCACCCTAGTACTCTATCCAGGAGTTGCAATTAGTTTCTGGTGTTTGTAGGTTATGTGTTGGCGACCGTGCGTAGCGCTGACCCTAGGGGTGGGCTATGTTGCAGTAGGTACACCATGGCACGGTGTACTGAGTCACCCGTTTGGTGTCTCGGGAACCCTGTTCACATCGTTCGGGGCCGTATGTGGAAACCTCGGCCAGACTCCCTGCGGATGGAACCTGGATAGAGGATAAACCTGGACTAGAGTCTTAAGTGTTTAGGTAGGCCGTGGCCGACACCCTCGTTGGGCTTCCGCTTGAAGGTTGCCAAGTACATGTCGTGTAAACGACGGTAAGTGGTGGGAGCATGTATGAAGGAGTACACCCCTGCAGGGTATAAAACTATTCGAATAGCCGCGTCCGCGGTAAAGGACTACTTGGTTGCCTATACAGTTCATAGACAAGTTAATGGTTACTACTAAAAGACTCAAGATAAGTGTGAGTACCGAGGATGGCCCTCTCGTAGGATGACGAGGGAGGATCCCCGGTGATGATTAGTGGACTCATGTGCGAAAACTATTTTACTAATGGTGTTCCGTAGGATAGCTTAGCCAAGAGTCAAAGCTGGCTTGCTGCAATAACTCCACCACCTTCTTGAGAATGAGCATGTATAGTAGGTTCTGATGTAAGACTTGCTGAGTACCTTTGTATTCATGTTTGCTTAATTACTGTTTTCAGACGACAACACCGCCCCCTCCGATGGGTTTTATGTAGATCTCGACGTCGATGAGTGACTTGCCACCCAGGTGGTGATCCTGGCCATGGAGGGCCCTATGTAGATAGACAGGCTTCGAGAAGCCTTTTTGCTTTCTAGTGTCTGTACTCAGACTATTCGCTTCCTCATGTGCTTGTATGCTTGTATGACTTGAGTGTCGGGTCATGTGACCCCTACCTGTATGAACATGTTATGTATGGCTCTCTGGAGCCTTTAAATAAAGTATTTGAGTTGTAGAGTTTTGTTGTGATGCCATGTTGTATTTGCACATATCGAGCATATTGTGTGTATGATTGAAATGCTTGGTATGTGTGGGATCCAACAATCTAGTTGTTTATCCTTGGCAGCCTTTCTTATGGGGAAATGTAGTCTAGTGCTCCTCGAGCATAGTAGTCCGCTACAGCCCGGTTCACCGGAGTCCTGCTAGCCCAGCACTACTGCTCAGGACACTTGACTGGCCGGCATGTGTTTCACTTCGTTCCTATGTCTGTCCCTTAGGGGAAATGTCACGCGGTGACTTCCGGAGTCCTGCCTAGCCTGCTACAGCCCAGGTTCCCCGGAGTCCTGTTAGCCCAGTGCTACAGCCCGGATTCACACGCTGATGACCAACATGCTCGATGTGATTCACGTATGCCTGTCTCCATAGGTCTCTGCCGCTTTGGGTTCACGACTAGCCATGTCGGCCCGGGTTCTCTGTCATATGGATGCTAGCAACACTATCATATACGTGAGCCAAAAGGCGCAAACGGTCCCGGGCCATGGTAAGGCGACACCCGTGGGGATAACGTGCGTGAGGCCGCAATGTGATATGAGGTGTTACCGACTAGATCGATGTGACTTGGAATCGGGGTCCTGACAGCGTTGGTATTAGAGCAGGACTGCCTGTAGGTTCGTTGAGCCAAACTGGTCGATGTCAAGTCTAGAAATGCTTTAGTTATATGTAGGGGAATTGATTGTGGGAGGGAATGTAAGGCTCTTTTTACTCCTTTACCTTATGCCCTCTGATCTGAGTCATTCTCTTCTCATTCAACGTGGGTTAAGGACTAGGCTCTCTTCTTCTATCAGGTTCACGTGTTACTAATCCGTAGTAGCTTATAGGGTTGTTGTTACAAGCCTCAGTACAGTTTCTACTACTTTTAGTATGTTGCCAGTTGAATCAGAACCTTGATATGATGTTGTTGAGTGGTATTGCAAACTGTTGTGGATGTCTCAAATCCTTTTCTGAGCATTTACAGTTGTTATGCTGTCCAATTTTCCCTAGAAATTCTAATGTCTTTGCATTGTGGTTGTGCTTTCAGATGGCCACTCGTGCTCAAAACCAAGTGGTTCGCCTGACCCGGTGCCTCGATGTGCCCGGTCATACTGCTATGTTAGTCCGGGTAATGATCGAGACGGGTTACCGTTGGTATCCCGAGTACACTGTCGAAGAGCAATTCCGAGACTTCAACCAGAGCCAGTACCTCTGTACCGTCAGGATATATCCCTCTTATCCTGGAGGCACTGAGCCCCTTCACTGTTCCTATGGACTCGGGGTTACTAGTGAGATGGCTGTGCAGGATGCTGCCTATTCCATGATGACCATCATGCGAGTCCGGACTGGCCTGCTTCGGAACACCGACTTCCGTTATATGCCCGCTTCACTTCCGGGTGCGCAAGGTTATCTCCAGGCTATCTATGCTGACCCCACACATGAGGAGTCACTACTCTGCACCACTGCCGAGAATCTCGAGGATAAGGACCGCGAAAATCGGGCCTTGTGTATGGAGCTTTTTAACTCTCGTGCTGATCACTGGGCCACTTTGACTCGGTTTGCACCGGCGGTATAGGCAGGATACATGGATCTGAGGGATCTGTACCCTGTACGGTCTGGATTGCCATATTGTATGGAGTGGCGCGATGTAGGAGGCATCACCCCTCCTCGTGGTCCCTGTCTGCCACCACTTGTGGGACCAAGGCCACATCTGAGTCCCTATGGTCCGCAGGCTCCGCAGGACCGTCTGTTCCCAGATGATCATGTTCCACTTCCAGGTTTTGGTGGCGACCTCTATGAGGATTACTATGGAGCCGTCTGAGCTAGTAGTAGTTTCACTAGTATTGTAATAGTTCTATTCCCCACAGTCCTGCGTGAACCGTGGGATACAACTTGGTGTGTATCACGCTCCGGAGGTGTAGAAAAATAATGTATAGGAGTTTGGAATGCCTCTGATGAGATGTAATGTCTTTCACCGTAGTTGTACTCTAGCCTGGGCTTGTACTAAACTATGTACAGTGTGTATGACCACTGGTATATATATGGCAGTTTCTATATTACCATGTCGTGCAATGAACATCTTAGCATTCCATGTTATCCATTACTTTCTACACTTCCTTGCTAAGTTTGTGCCGTCCTCATATAAACTGTTGTCTTGTTTCTCTCCTAGGATGGTCAACACCCGCAGCAACCCTGCTACCCCAGAGCAGGGGGAAGCCAGTGCAGCTAGGGGTGAAAATCTGCCTCACCCGCCTTCTCTGGCCGAGGTGATGCTGGAGGCGGAAAGAAACAAGCGTGAGACTAACCGCTTGCTGGAGTGGATTGAGCAGAACACTACACGCCATCAGCGAAATGACTAGGTGTCAATCAATGACTTCATCAAGCTGTACCCACCAAAGTTTAACCATTCCGTTGAGCCCCTCGACGCGGATGACTGGCTTCGCAGCATCACCCACAAGCTACGTTCTACCAACGTAGCCGAAGTTGATAAGGTTACTTATCCTGCCTATCACCTCAAAGGCCCTGCTAGCCTTTGGTGGGAAAATTTTGAAGCTATGCGCCCGGTCGGCCAAATCACTACTTGGGCTAAATTCAGTGAGGCTTTCCGTGAGCATCACATCCCGGAAGGTCTCATAGATCGCAAGAGGGAAGAGTTCTGCAATTTCACCCAAGGAAGACTGACTGTGGATGCATATAGTCGTGAATTTGGGAATCTGGCACAATATGCTCCTGAAGAGGTATCCACCGACGCCAAGAAGCAGGCAAGGTTCCGCAAGGGACTTAGCCCTGAACTTCACCGCGATCTTCGTCTGCACGAGGGCACCTCCTTTCAGAAGTTGGTCAATAAAGCCATCAGTGCTGAGATAGGCCAGTCCGACTATGACGCTTCACGCAAGCACTCTCGTGATTTTGGCTCTTCATCCGGCTCTGGATCTCAGAAGCGTTGAGTGTGGATTCCAAGCACGGCACTGCCACCCAGGTTCATTCCGAGGCCATCCTTTGAGGCGCCTCGCCCTAACCAGCAGTTTGCACCGCCCAAGCCCTATGGTGGCCCCGCTGCTAATGCTGCTCCACGCCCCAATGTTGTGACATGTTTCAAGTGTGGAGAGCCGGGTCACTATAGTCGAGAGTGTCCCCTGAACAACAACCCCAATCAGTCTGGAGAGTCCATTGGTCATGGTAAGCCAGCGGGAAAGACATTCTACGCCAAGCCGGTCACCACCGCACGTGGCCATGTCAACTATGTCTCAGCCGAGGAGGCTCATGAGGATCGTAAAGTCGTCCTTGGTACGCTCCTTGTTAATTGCCATCCGGCATCTGTTCTTTTCGATACTGGAGCATCTCATTCATTCATATCCGAGAACTATGCTCGATTGCATAACACAACATTCTGTGACATGCCCACTTCCATGGTAATTCAAACTCCGGGTTCCAAATGGCAAACTTCTAGAGTAAGCCATGGGAACGAAATTCTTGTTGATAGACTTGTCTTCCTTGCATCCTTAATAGCTCTCAAGTCCTCGGACATTAACATCATCTTGGGTATGGACTGGATGTCAGCTCATTATGCTAAGATTGATTGTGCCACTAGAACCGTTCAACTTACTCACCCATCGGGCGAGACAGTCAATGTCTTAACTCGAGTGGCGAAGCGCTAGCTTTACTCCCTAAATGCCAACCCCATTCCAGACGTTGAAGATATTCCGGTAGTCCGGGACTTTCCGGATGTCTTTCCAGAAGAACTGCCAAGTGTTCCACCTGACAGGGATGTCGAGTTTGTGATAGACCTTGTTCCAGGAACCGTTCCAATTTCTAGAAGACCCTATAAGATGGCACCCTTAGAACTAGCCGAGCTTAAGAACCAACTCGATGAGTCCTTGAAAAAGGGTTTCATCCGTCCTAGTTCCTCTCCTTGGGCTTGCCCCGTCCTCTTCGTCAAGAAGGATGGAACGGATCGGATGGTTGTAGATTACCGACCTGTCAACTTGGTCACTATCAAGAACAAGTATCCTCTTCCCAGGATCAACAATCTGTATGACCAGCTCGCTGGATCCTCAGTCTTTTCCAAGATGTATTTGAGGTTGGGCTACCATCAAATCAAAATCAGAAACGGGGACATTCCCAAAACGGCCTTTGTTACTCGTTATGGCCAATACGAGTACACCGTTATGTCCTTTGGTCTAACCAATGCCCTAGCCACCTTCTCTCGGTTAATGAACTCGGTCTTCATGGAGTATTTGGATAAATTCGTCGTAGTATACCTCGATGACATACTCATCTACTCCAAGAATGAAGAGGAACATGCCGCACATCTAAGGCTGTTATTGACGAAACTTCGAGAGCATCGCCTTTATGCCAAATTCTCCAAGTGTGAATTTTGGTTGCCAGAAGTGACCTATCTAGGCCATGTAATCTCTGGTAAGGGTATTGTTGTCAATCCCGAGTGGGTTCAAGCCGTCCTTGATTGGACTCCACCTGAGACGGTCAAGCAAGTTCGGAGCTTCCTTGGTTTAGCGAGCTACTGCCGCCGCTTCGTTGAGAATTTCTCCAAGGTTGCTAAACCTCAAACTGAACTCCTCAAGAAAGATAAAAAGTTCGAGTGGACCCCACAGTGCGAGTTCAGCTTTCAGGAACTGAAAAGACGCCCGCCATCTGCTCCCGTACTGGTACCACCAGATTTCTCCAAGGACTTTATTATCTATTGTGACGCCTCGCAACAAGGACTAGGTTGCATACTCATGCAAGATCGTCAGGTAATTGCCTATGCCTCACGGCAATTACACCCACATGAGGAAAATTATCCTACACATGATCTAGAGCTTGCAGCTGTAGTCCATGCACTTCAAACTTGGCGACATTACCTCCTCGGTAATCGTTGTGAGATCTTCACCGATCACCAAAGTTTGAAATATATCTTCACCCAACCGGATTTGAATCTTAGACAACGACGTTGGGTTGTGTTGATCTCGGATTATGACTTAGGAATAACTTACACCCTGGGCAAAGCCAATGTCATGGCTGATGCACTAAGTCGTAAGTCCTATTGTAACAACCTGATGTTACAACAAAGTCAACCACTTCTCCATGAGGAATTTCGTAAGCTTAATCTTCACATTGTTCCTCGAGGATTTCTATCCACCCTGGTGGCGAAGCCTAATCTTATGGATCAGATCATAACCGCCCAACGGTATGATAAGGGCATATCCCAGATTAAGGAGAACATTGCTAGCGGAGTTGATAAATGTTTTTCCATGGATGAGCGAGGCGTTGTCTTCTTCGAGAACCGCTTGGTGGTTCCCAAGAAACAACAGCTACGGCAATTGATCCTTAAGGAAGCTCATGAATCCCCTCTCACCATTCATCCCGGTAGTACTAAAATGTATCAAGACCTACGCCAGAGGTTTTGGTGGACTAGGATGAAGAGAGAAATTTCTCAATACATTGCTAGCTGCGACGCCTGTCGTCGTGTTAAAGCAGAGCATCAACGGCCTGCTGGCACCCTTCAACCTTTGGCTATTCCTGAGTGGAAATGGGATAAAATCAGTATGGATTTCATTACTGGGTTTCCCAGGACCAAGAGAGGGAATAATGCCATCTTCGTCATGACCGACCGTCTTTCCAAGGTAGCCCATTTCTTGCCTGTTCGTGAGAGTATCACCGCTAGCCAGCTAGCTGAATTATACATCCCCCGAATAGTGTCGCTTCATGGTATCCCATTGGAAATTAACTCAGACCGTGGGAGTCTCTTCACCTCTCGATTTTGGGAAAGTTTCCAAAATGCTGTGGGAACTCGTCTCTCTTTTAGCACCGCCTTCCATCCTAAATCAAGTGGTCAAGTAGAGTGAGTCAATCAAATTTTGGAAGATATGCTCTGAGCTTCTGTCATCTCATTCGGAATGGGTTGGGAGAAATGTCTTCCATTCGCGGAGTTTGCTTATAACAATAGTTATCAAGCTAGTTTGGGCAAATCTCCTTTCGAAGTTCTCTATGGACGAAAATGTCGAACGCCTCTTAACTGGTCAGAAACCGGGGAAAGACAACTCTTTGGCCCGGATATGATTCAGGAAGCAGAAGAGCAGGTTCGCGTTATTCGTGAGAAATTGAAAACAGCCCAATCTCGTCAAAAGAGCCAATATGATCGTAAACATAAGCTCATGACTTACTTAGTCGGCGAGAAGGCTTACCTTCGGGTTACTCCGTTAAAGGGAACCCATCGTTTCGGTATCAATGGCAAATTGGCTCCTCGTTACATTGGACCCTTTCGCATTCTTGCCAAACGAGGAGAAGTTGCCTACCAATTGGAACTACCTTCGCATCTTTCCAGAGTTCACAATGTCTTCCACGTTTCTCAACTCGGGCGTTGCTTCGCGGATCCTATCCGTGGAGTGGACCACAAAACGCTTGATCTACAAGATAACCTCTCATATCGGGATATCCCGTTCGTATCCTTGATCAAGCCGAGCATACCACTCGATGCCATAATATCAAGTTTCTCAAGGTTCAATGGTCACACCATTCCGAGAAAGAAGCCACCTGGGAAAGGGAGGATCGTCTTCTACTCGAGTACCCCACCTTCTTCCCGGAGGATCCTAAATCTCGGGACGAGATTATTTTGAGTGGGGGTGAGTTGTCACATCCCTGCTTTTAGTCATGCATTAGGATTGGATGAACTTGTGCATCATGTTTAAATTTCTTTTAAACTTGAAATGGGGCCTAACCAACCCCAACACCCCCCTGATAATGCTAATCTCCAACAATTGGATTTTCAATGAACCCAAAATGCCCTTCATAAAAGCCCACCATTTTTGGTTCTGGTTTAAACCTCTGCCAAAAATGGCCTTGCAAATTATGGAGCCATTCTGGATTTTTGAACAAGCCATAATTATTTGAATTTGGGCATTTTAAATACTATAAATATTTTAAAGTGCTCAAATACTCTTCGAAGTATTTTTAGGCAGTTGAGAATATTTTCAAATGTGCCTCTGAATATTTCTAGGATTTTTAAAAAATGGAATGGTATTTTAATCATTTCAATACACAAAGCAGAGCAAATAAAAAAAGACAAAACAAGGGAATAGAGGACTTACCTGCGCCCTGGCCTGGCCCAGCTCGGCCCAGCCCACTGGCTACCGCCAGTCATCGTCCTCCTCTCGCCAGGAGGACGAGAGGCGCGTGGCCGGTGCCCGCGGCCACACGCCGGCCACCTCCTGCTTCTGCCGATAACCAGGACGTCGTCTACGAGTGCCACGCACTCCCCCTCGTCCGCCTCTCACTTTCCCCACTCTTCCTATTCCCCTCTCCCTCTTCTGGCTCTCTCCCCATCCCCTGCCGAGCGCAGCCGTCGCCGCAGACAAGCACCACCGCGGCCACCGCCTCTCCCTCGCTTCTCTGACCGGCCCAGAGGCTCCGCCTTCACCCCCTCTTCCTTCCACCCCGAGCCACGCCATCACGGAAGCCCCACATCGCCGCCACGAGTTGTCTTCCCCGAGCACGGCCGCCGGACTCCATCGACGGATTCGCCGTCGCTAAGCCGTTGCCGAGCAAGCCGAGCCCCTCTTCGTGATCGCTGTGAGCTCCGCCACTGTTTCCCCCTCTCCCCGCGCTTGTCCGCGTCCTCTAACCACCAAGGCCATCGAAGCCGATAGCTCCTCTCCGCCGGCCATGTCGCCACCATGGCCACGGCCATGCAAGCGGGCACCCGAGCTCACCACTACACTCAGTACATCCCCACGAGTCGAACGCGGCCACCCCCATGTCCTGTTGTGCAACCTAGCATGTTTTCCGCCGAGGCCCGAACTCCGACCGCCGCGGACATGCTCGCCGCCGTTGTTCCCGGCCACACCAACTCCAACCAGTGGCACCACTAGATGCGGCGCACTCCCAGGAGTCGAGCAAGCCTAGCCGCTCGTTGAACCATCACCGGACGGTGATTTCCGAAGATCTCTGCCGCGGTTTGTGTCGCCGGCAGGTTGACCCCTTTGATCGGCGGGATTTGACCCCGTCTGACCAGGGGTTTGAACCCTCTCTCTCACTGACATGCGGGCCCCGCCTGGCTAACCAAATTAGTTAGTGATAATCCTATTTAGGTTAGTTAGGTTACCCGCTGACATGTGGGCCCCGGGGCCTATTAATTAGCTAAGTGTTAAATTATCTTAACTTAAACCCGCAGTCATTGACGTGTGGGTCCAGGGACTAATTAGCCTAATTTAACTGTTAGTTAGTGCTAATTAACACTGTTAGCTGACTGGGTCACTGACCAGTGGACCCCACTGGTCAGGTTTGACCTGGACCAACCCAGTTGACCTGCTGACATCGCAGTGAGATAGTGCTGACGCAATTATTCATTTTCTGGATTTATTTTTATATAGGAAATTCCAGAAAATAGCCAAAACTTCTAAAAATCATAGAAAATCAACCATAGCTCCAAATCAAACAAATTATATATTAAAAATGATCAGAAAAAATCAATCTATCCATATGTAATGGTTTCATGCATGACAAACCACTTTAACCTTGATGTTTAGGTGAAACAAGCTAATACACTTTTTATGCATAAGAACTTTAACTTCCATTTGAATCTTTGGTTCAAATGGACCCATTTCAACTTGTTTCACATTGCATTAGGCAGGACACATCATTTTGCCATGTCATAGCATGCATCATATTGTTGCATATTGTCATGTGTTGATTATGTTATGTGTATCCTTCGTGGTAGGTTCTGCCTCCGAGGATATCTCCGAGTATCCAACTGAAGGGCAGTACCCTACAACCACTCCATCAGGCAAGCAGCCCCATTGATCATACCGATACAATCCCATGTTCTCGACTCTGCTCTCATTTATTGCATTAAGACAACAACATTTCAAACTGCTGTGTGCTACGGTAGTTGAACCCTTATCCTCTGCATGACCTGTCATTGCCATAGTAATTAGATGAAACCCACTAGCATGTGTAGGAGTTGTTTGAGCCATGTATGTGTTTCCTACATTGCTATGCCTGCTATGCTTAGAGTTGTGTTAGGTCTGGTTCATCTGGGTGATGGGCTAGAGTGAAATGATTATGTCGTTAATGTGAGGGATGTGTTGAACATGATTTGGTAAAGGTATCGATGAGAGGCCATGCAGGAGTACATGGTGGGTTGTTTCATTGAGGCCGTCCCGAAGAACTGAGATCTGTATGTGTGATTTTAAGAATCAGCTACTAACATGCATTCGGATCCTTAATTGACCCTCTCGGCTTCTTAATCACCCTAGTACTCTGTCCAGGAGTTGCAACTAGTTTCTGGTGTTTGTAGGTTATGTGTTGGCGGCCGTGCGTAGCGCTGACCCTAGGGGTGGGCTATGTTGCAGTAGATACACCGTGGCACGGTGTACCGAGTCACCCGTTTGGTGTCTCGGGAACCCTGTTCACATCGTTCGGGGCCGTATGTGGAAACCTCGGCCGGACTCCCTGCGGATGGAACCTGGATAGGTGATATACCTGGACTAGAGTCTTGAGTGTTTAGGTAGGCCGTGGCCGACACCCTCGTTGGGCTTCCGTTTGAAGGTTGCCGAGTACATGTCGTGTAAACGACGGTAAGTGGTGGGAGCATGTATGAAGGAGTACACCCCTGCAAGGTATAAAACTATTCGAATAGCCGCGTCCGCGGTAAAGGACTACTTGGTTGCCTATACAGTTCATAGACAAGTTAATGGTTACTACTAAAAGACTCAAGATAAGTGTGAGTACCAAGGATGGCCCTCTCGTAGGATGACGAGGGAGGATCCCCGGTGGAGTATTGTGTTGATGATTAGTGGACTCGTGTGCGAAAACTATTTTACTAATGGTGTTTCATTGGATAGCTTAGCCAAGAGTCAAAGCTGGCTTGCTGCAATAACTCCACCACCTTCTTGAGAATGAGCATGTATAGTAGGTTCTGATGTAAGACTTGCTGAGTACCTTTGTATTCATGTTTGCTTGATTACTGTTTTCAGACGACAACACCGCCCCCTCCGATGGGTTTTATGTAGATCTCGACGTCGATGAGTGACTTGCCACCCAGGTGGTGATCCTGGCCATGGAGGGCCCTATGTAGATAGACAGGCTTCGAGAAGCCTTCTTGCTTTCTAGTGTCTGTACTCAGACTATTTGCTTCCGCATGTGCTTGTATGCTTGTATGACTTGAGTGTCGGGTCATATGACCCCTACCTGTATGAACATGTTATGTATGGCTCTATGGAGCCTTTAAATAAAGTACTTGAGTTGTAGAGTTTTGTTGTGATGCCATGTTGTATTTGCACATATTGAGCATATTGTGAGTATGATTGAAATGCTTGGTATGTGTGGGATCCGACAATCTAATTGTTTATCCTTGGCAGCCTTTCTTATGGGGAAATATAGTCTAGTGCTCCTCGAGCCATAGTAGTCCGCTACAGCTCAGTTCACCGGAGTCCTGCTAGCCCAGCACTACTGCTCAGGACACTTGACTGGCCGGCATGTGTTTCACTTCGTTCCTATGTCTGTCCCTTCGGGGAAATGTCACGCGGTGACCTCCGGAGTCCTGCCTAGCCTGCTACAGCCCGGGTTCCCCGGAGTCCTATTAGCCCAGTGCTACAGCCCGGATTCACACGCTGATGACTGACATGCTCGATGTGATTCACGTATGCCTGTCTCCATAGGTCTCTGCCGCTTTGGGTTCATGACTAGCCATGTCGGCCTGGGTTCTCTGTCATTTGGATGCTAGCGCCACTATCATATACGTGAGCCAAAAGGTGCAGACGGTCCCAGGCCATAGTAAGGCGACACCCATGGGGATACCATGCGTGAGGCCGCAATGTGATATGAGGTGTTACCGGCTAGATCGATGTGACATGGAATCAGGGTCCTGACAGCCTTGTGCAGTGGCGAATCCAGGAAGAAACCAGTGGGTGGGCTCAAAACTTATAAGCTGGGCTAGTGGATTAAATTCCTTTTTAGGCCGATATTAGGTTGGATTTAGTAAGGCGGCCATTAACCTGTAGTCCTAGATTGCAAGTCAACTAAACATTTCTCAGAATAATACTTACTGCAGTGTTTTTTTTGCAGAATATGAAATTTTGATCCAAATATTTGTATCTTTGTATGGAAATAACAATAAACTCTTAATTCTGTTGCCCAAATTAGTTCATATTTTAAAGATTATAAATGTGAGGGCGTACAATATATCAGAGTTTTTAGGAATTATTTTAGTCTTTATTTTGTGTGGTTATGTAGTACCAGGAAAAAGTGAAGTAAGTTCATTTTCTCCAACATGACAGACAAGTGGCTAATTGAGTTGGTTACCCTGACGATCCTTCTTCCGTCCAGAACATATTTTCTTTTCTTTTTCAAGGACCATATTGTTCGATGCGGATGTATGTAGATGGGCTGTATGTTGAAGGTGTGCGTGTGTACCTTCGGGTGGGCCGAGTAACAGCAGCAGTAGGATTTATGTTTTCATAGGACTTTTCTTAGAGATTACTGCTCAGTCTCAGACACTACCTCAGTTGTGCTGCAGAGGAGGAGGGGCCAATGCCGCGCGTTGACGCTCGGGGTGAGCCCATGCTGCCGGTCGAGGATGAAGAGAAGGACATGTCTGAACAAGCTGTGGTGCGGCGGGCACGCGCTGCGTTGCGGGGTTATGAGGAGTGGAGGGTGAGCCACCCGCTCAGTTCAAGTGTATGATTGTTGATTACTGATGTAGTACCTTCGTTGATTATACTATATGATTATTGCCTAGTGTGTTTACATGCATAAGCCCTTTTCTTAAATTCTCATCCTTTGCTTTTCTTCATTTTATTTTGTTTACATAGGTGGTGTGCATAACCTTTCGACAGGACTGCAACAGGCCCAATGAAGATGGGTTGACATTTACCATCAGGCTAGATGGGGACACTTCAACTCTGGTATAAATAATCATGTCAATTTTACTTGTACTGTGTTTGTTCCCCTCTACTTTGAAGATTAACAATATGTAGGAAATAAATAGCAATTAAATTCTACATCTACAGATCGTGCCATGCTACGCAAGGCACCAGTTCAGCGCCATCCCAGACAGTTCATTGCTTTTTCAAGCGAGAGGGAGTCGCATGTATGATTTTGGCGTGTACAAAGGGAATTCAAGGGCAATCATCTGTGGTGAAAACTGGTGCAGGTTTGTTGAAGACTTCGACCTGCGAGTAGGCGACCTTGTCTCCTTCAATTTGACTAAAGACATTCCTATGGTGTACTGATGCAACCTGCCAAGGACATCTGATCAAAACGAAGAGCGTAAAGATCCTCTAGAATTAGCTGTCATAACGAAGGGAATTAATCATACGAAGCAAGAGGAATGTAACCTACATGACCTTTTGGCGATGAAGAAAGGTTATATAGGTGCATTTTTGTCCACCGCTTCACCAAGTCGAACATAGGAGGAAAGCCGATGGTATGTTTTTGGTGTACTAGTATTTTCTATTTTGTATGCAATTTTCTTTGTTTTTTCATGGAGAGAAAGTTTAATGATATGCTATTGTAGATGAAACCAGTGAATACACCGATGTGTGTTTTTGCATATCCTTTTGTTTCCCATAACTGAAGATCCTTATGTAATATATGTAGATGTAGCTGAAGATCCTTTTGTTTACTGCTCCTTCACATATTTGATAATTTTTCTTCCTATGACGGTGCATACGGAGATTACCGGTGAAAGTTGTCGACGCCCTGAAAACCCCAGGAGATGGGGAGATACCGGGAGATGGGCTTGCTGGCATTCGGCTGTGCAAGGATAGTTTGATGCCGGTCAAGTACCACAAGTGTGATGATGGCCACATCATCTTCGGCAAGGGATGGAGTGATTTTGTTGACAGTGCAGAGCTTAAGGTTCATAAAGCCGTTCTTTTTGGTTTTAAGACCACCACCCGTGAAGATCTTCAGATCGAGGTGGTTATGAACATGCTGACCGAGGAGCCACAAATGTAGCACGACAACGCAAGAGTGTCCTTTACACTAGGTATAGTGCGAAAACTATTTTGATAGCAGTTATGCATCTATGGGGTTACGTCTTCATTATGTCTTGGGTGATGATGACTATGAGAGGAGGACATGTTGCAGTTAGAGTAAATGCTAGGATTCGGCCCTATTCAGGACTCAAAATAGGTCTTCCACAGGTGGTTGCTTTATTGGCTGCTGTTTCCCTGGCTATAATCATGAACGATGGTAATGCAAATGGAATCGTTAAGGGGGTTTTATTAAATTTTAAATCATGGAGTTAAGATGGTAGAATTACCTATGAGTGTTTGCGTAGGAGATGTGGGAAGGCATCAGTTGTGTTCTTGACTCTTTGGCAATGCAGGAATAATGTGAGATTACAAAATAAATGGTATAGTGATCTTATGATTCTTGTTTAGCTAATTTTCTTGTGGATCATGGGATGGTCTATATTGCAGATGAAGGTGGTAAACAAAGAGGTGCTGATGTTGGGAGCAAAGAGGTGATGATGGTCTATATGCGCATGCTAGATCATGTAGCAGGTGAATTGTACAGTTCATCGCAAGTGTGGAGTCACAGGGTACTGCGGTGTCTCCTGCACATCTCTGTCGTAGTTTTATTTTTTGGACCTTCATGTTAATTCTGGCTGGGCTTGCTACCATGTATGATTTGTGCTGCTAGTTGATTACTCTAGTTTCTAGCTGTAGTTTGTATCAGGGGCTTGAAAGACCATGTGTTTTCTGTTAATGGAAAATCGGAGGGGGTGACCCTTCTTTTGATTAAAAAATGAATTTTCTCTATGCAATTAAAAAATAAAATTTCTCTATTCAAACCGAGTTGAGAACAGTATTCATTATAAATCTGAAATAATCTTTGGAAAAAATGGCTAACGCATTCTGTGTATTCATTATAAATCTGAAATAATCTTTTGGTAAAAATGGCTATCGCATTCTGTATCATAGCTAGCGAAACAGAAACAAAATAAATGTCTTAAGTATAATATCTCGTGAACGTGGATCAAATTAGGCAAAACAGCTAGAATAAAGGATGATTCAACTTGCAGGAAATTTGAACTTACGACTTACTAGCAGTATAATAAAGTTTACAGACTATGTCAGGACCCCGATCCTAAGTCACACCGATCTAGCATGTAACACATCATATCACTTTGCGGCCTCACGCACGGTATTCCCACGGGTGCCACCTTACCTGGCCTGGGACCGTTTGCGCCTTTTGGCTCACATATATGATAGTGTCGCTAGCATCCATATGACAAAGAACCCGGGCCGACATGGCTAGTCGTGAACCCAAAGCGGCACTAACCCATGGGGATAGGCATACATGAATCAACCTCGAGCATGTCGGTCAACAGCGTGTGAATCCAGGCTGTAGCACTGGCTAACAGGACTCCGGTAACCCAGGCTATAGCAGGCTAGGCAGGACTCCGGATGTCACCGCGTGACATTTCCCTGAAGGGACAGACACAGGAACGAAGTGAAACACATGCCGGCCAGTCAAGTGTCCTGAGCAGTAGTGCTGGGCTAGCAGGACTCCGGCGAACTGGGCTGTAGCGGACTACTATGGCTCATGGAAGCACAAGACTACATTTCCCCATAAGAGAGGCTACCAATGATAAACAACTAGGTTGTCGGATCCCACACATACCAAGCATTTCAATCATACACACAATATGCTCGATATGTGTAATTACAACATGGCATCACAACATAACTCTATGACTCAAGTATTTATTCATTAGGCTCCGAGGAGCGAGATATTACAAACATGGGTCTCATGACCCAACATACAGAGCATACAAGCAACAAGCACATGCGGAAGCTTAACTTGTCTGAGTACAGACAACTACAAACGAAGAAGGCTGAGAAGCCTGACTATCTACAAGATCCTGCTGAGGGCACACGATCGTAGCCGAGGTAACAGGCTAAACGTCAAAGTCCACGTCGAACTACTAGCGAGACTGAAATCTCTCTGCAAAACATAAAATAAGAAAACGTGAGTACAAATGTACCCAGCAAGACTTACATCAGAACTAGCTACATATGCATCGGTCTCAATAAAAGGGGTGGTGGAGTTTAACTGCAGCAAGCCAGCTTTGACTCGGTGGCTATCCTGAACTACGACTGCTAGTAACTCTTTTGAGGTGGCGCACACGAGTCCACATATTCACCATATCAATACACCACTATGGATCCGCTCCCGTCTTCCTACGAGAACGCCATCCATAGCACTCACGCTTATCTTGCGCATTTTAGAGTATCCACTTTCACTTGTCTATGAACTATGCAAGGGGTCCAAGTTTCCATATCCGAGGAGTCCGGCTATTCGAATAGATAATGATAACCCTGCAGGGGTGTACTGCTTCACACACGCTCTCGCCACTTATCGCCCTGTACACGTCATGTACCTCGGCAACCTTCAAGCGGAAGCCGGGCGAGGGAGTCGGCCACGACCTGACTAACCACCAAGTCTCTCGTCCAGGTTTATCGCCTATTCGGGTTCCATCCGCAAGGAGATCCGGACGGGGTGTCGCTCACGGCCCCAAACGATGCGTACAGGGTTCCCAAGCCCACCATCCGGGTGCCACTTGGTACACCGTGCCACTGTGCCTAGTCTGTCCCAAGCCCACCTGTACCGGGTACCACTTGGTAGACTACTAACACTACCTACAAACACCAGAAACTAGTTGCAACTCCTGGACAGAGATCAGGTTGATTAATAAGTCGAGAGGGGCACTTAAGCATTCCAATGTGTGGTAGTAACTGTTCATGGATCACAAACACAGAACTCAGTTCCGGAGGACGGCTGCAATGAGACAACCCACCATGTACTCCTACATGGCCTCTCACCGCTACCTTTACCAAATCGTGTTCACACACTTAGCTCTCAACAGTAGGACATGTTCACCACATTCCAATTCATTCCCGATGAATTAGACCCGACTCAACTCTAAGCAGTAGCAGGCATGATAACAAGCATGAATGAGTAGGCACATCAGGGCTCAAACAACTCCTACACGTGCTAGTGGGTTTCATCTATTTACTGTGGCAATGACAGGTCATGCAAAGGAAAGGGGTTCAACTACCGCAGCATGTAACAGTTGAATCGTTGTTGTCCTAATGCGGTAAAAGAGAGCAGGAGCGAGAGAGTGGGATTGTATCGGAATGAACAAGGGGGTTTTGCTTGCCTGGCACTTCTGAAGATAGTATAGTTCTTCATAGGTGTCATCGATCAATTTATCAGAACGTCATCTACTGAGAGGGGACAAACACCGGCAATAGAGAGGAAACACAATCAATGTGATGCCACAATATGATGCATGATCATGACATGGCAATATGCTGTGATTTGAGCTAATGCATCTAGCTATGATTTAAATGAAGTTGGTTTGAGTACAAGATTCAAATTCCAACCCCATATATGATTATTTAAATGCCCTTTATTTGTTTTGTCCAAAACAGAGGACAAACATTGTTCAAACATGCATGAAAATGGTACAGATGGATTCCTTGAATTTTTCTGATAATGTTTCATATATAAATTATTTCATTTGGAGTTACGGTTGAATTTCTATGATTTTTAGAAGTTCTGTGCATTTTCTGGAATTCCTAATTTATTTTAAATCCAGAAATCCATTACTGTGTCAGCATGACAACAGCATTGCGTCAGCAGGTCAACTGGGTTGACCCAAGTCAAACCTAACGCGTGGGACCCAACAGTCAGTGTCTTAGGGCTGGTTAGGGTCACAGACATGTGGGCCCAGTCAACAGCCACGTCAGCTTGGTCAAAGCTGACACGTGGGCCGACAGTGGTTAGGTTAAAAGTAAACAGGGGTTACCCCGTGGTTAATTAGGGTGGTGGGGCCTGTCTGTCAGTGACACAGGGCGAGGTTAACGCGGTAATTAGCCTCAGGCTAATACGCCACGTCACCTCACCGGAGTTGGGCCGGCGACGACCAAACCGAGCGGCGGAGACGCGTCGGGTTCGAGCTGTATTCCACGGAATCGAGCGATGTTTGGACCTAGGGCTAGCTGGGGCCAGCGCGCATCCACTGGTGATGGTGGGGGTTGCTGGGGTGGCCGGGAATGGCGCCGGCGTCGAGCCAGGCGGCGGCCGGAGTTGGGCTCGAGCCGGTCCGGTGCTGCAGTGCTTGAGCGAGCAAACGTAGCGGCTAGGCGGCCTCCTGGAGGCGCCATGAGCGTGTCGATGCCCCTGGAGCGAGCACGAGTGGCTCGGGAGCGCGGGCTCGCCGGCCATGGCGGACGGTGGCCTCGGTGACCTCGGGGCTATGGCTAGAGGGCGGGAGAAAGCAGGGGGGTCAAAGGGAAATGGTCAGTAGCTAACCGCGGTTCGAAAGAGCCAGGCGTTGAGCTCGGGGAGGCATGGACGACTGCAGAGGGTCGGAGGCGATCTCGGCGACTGAGCAGCGAAGGCGAGGTCGGGGAGGTCGCGTCGGAGCGTCTGGCATCGCTTGAGTAGGTGGGGAGGATAGCGACATCACGGCGAAGCTCGGGAGCAGCTCGGCAGGCGAGGCGGTGGCTGTGGTGGTGGCGAGCGGCGGCGACGAGCGCGTTCAGGTGGACGCGCGCAAGAGAGAGACAGAGAAGGGAGGGCGCTCGCGGGAGAGAGTGGGAGGGGCTCCAGGGGGTTCGTGGCATCGCGGTGGCGTGAGGGGGAGGCTCGGGAACGCTCGGTGGAAGCAGGAGGTGGAGGCCTCCCAGCGAGCGCGTGCGTCATCGCCTCTGCCTACTGGCAGAGGTTGAAGATGGCACGGCTGCCTGGTGGGCTGGGCTGCTTAATGGGCTGGCTACAGGTAAGGCCAGGTAAGTGGCCCAGGTGAGCTCTGCTCTTTTTTTAAAAATTTTATCTCTGTTTTGTTTTGTTTTTTTATTTATACATTTTGCCACTGATTCAAAATTCGAAATGAATTCAAAACAGTGCCAAAACACTCTGAGATATTTTATGTTACCTCTCTGGACTATTCCAAAAGTACATAAAACATTTCAAAGCATTTGAAAATATATTCATTATATATTATGAATATATCCCCAAATTCAAATAGATTATTGATTTAAATTCAGAGACCAAATAATTCCTGAAAAATGTTCCAGAATTTTGGTTTAATATATAACTCTTGCGAAAATTCACAAAACTATTTTAGGGCATTTTGGATTCAAAGAATGCTATTTAAAGGGTGCTTGCCCTTCTTTTAATCAGATTTCTAAGGTTTCAACAATCCTCAATTCAAGTTTCAGAAATTTAAACATGATGCAAGCAAGATGCAAACACTAGGCAACACCAGAAGCTAGGGATGTGACAGCTCACCCCTACTAAACAAGAATCTCGTCCCGAGATTCAAGTCATGAGGTAAGAAGACAGAGGGACACAAAGCTAGCACAATCTTCATGATCCAATTGCCCTTCTTGAAGATGTTGATTCATTGCTTCATATTGATCTTGACGTCTTTGCTTTCGAGATCTTCATCCAACATGACAACGAGAAGAAAGGGAGAATTTTAGAGGAATCGATCTTCTTGAGGTTCGAGCAACTTAGGATCATCTTAATGATCACAAGATCAACTCACGGAATGAGATGTTGAAACATCTCGAGTTGAGACACAAAACACATCGAGAGGGATGGAAGAACAAACGACGAGGTTTGTTTTGGTGGGCAACAATTCCACGCTTAGAGAGATGGTGGATGGTGTCAAGGTGGCGAGGAAATAATTGCCATGATCCCATAACGGGGCACCTTGGGGGAGGTGACTCGTAGAGTTATTCCCTTAAATGGCAAAAGAATTACTTTTGATATCTAGATCATTGAAACTCTTTATACCAGCCTAAGGCAATCACAACGATCGTTTGGTGGAGTTCAAAGGAATGGCATATCCAGATTCGAATGGATGATGTGGACTACCTTGTTGAAGACAAAGCGATGGATGATTCTGCGTATCATCAGAAATGGATGGGACCCATGGTAAGTCCACTTTTGAAGGTGATCCTAACCAGAAATTACCGAGAAGGGTAGTCCATGGTTGAATGGCACAATGGCGGTGCAAGCTGAGAACAAAATGCTAATGCTGGGAATGATTCTAGTAATTGGGAGAAACTCAACAGTAGAGAGTGAGCCCACTATTTGTAAAGGTTATAACATAACCGAGGAAACCAAGAGCACAAGGATCCCTAAGGAACAACTTATAGAATAAGCCGCATGAAATCCTCGTGGAGAAGATGGACAAATTGCCCAATCAAGGTACTATAGTGATAGATCCTCTGGCTAGGTGTGTCGGCCAGAACATCAACCTTGTCGGGGCCTACATCATAGGTCTTGGAAAAGTTCCAACCATCATATCTGCCTGAGATTCAGATCTAGTTGGTAATAGGATATTTCAGGCATCATGTCTGGAAAATAAAGTTTGCAACACAAATCGACAAGACGATGTTGCGAGACTCTCTGGAAATGAGCTGCGATAGCAAGCTCCAAAACATGAGCTGGTTCTGCTACAAACCTATGAACACGATGTCCAAGACAAGCATGACCACGTAGTAGCCTTATAATAAAACACTATCAAGTTCAGGTTGGGGACCATCATTGACGATATCGAAGTCCTTGCATAAGTCATGATTAGCTCTTAAGAAGGAACTTCTTCTCCTTGAACAAAACAATCAGTGGCTTGGTGTGCTAGGAATACAAATGGAGTGGAGGTAATTAATCTGCCAAACCATAGAATACTTCGCACATATGCATGACTGACTTGGGATGATTCCGGAGGAGGCAAAAACAAACTTTCTCGAATTCACGGCGGCAACTTGCATCAAATGCATGTGAACTTAGAGGAAGTCACTACTTACATCAAACATATCCTTCATGAGATAGTATGAAGAAAATGCTTTCAAAAGTTTCCAACACTAGCTCAATGTTCAACATGAATCATGGAGGAGACAAGATGTTGCTGTTGGGCTCAATAGCAACTCATCGGAATTTCCATATCACTGAACTTCCACCATTATGTGAACAATGTGTTACTATTGGTCAGACCAAAAGATGTAATGGTGTATGCTCAAGGGATCAACCACGAGTAAGACAACATTACGAACATCGTTGGTACTGATTTGATTTGACGATAGCCCGCACTCAAATCAAAGGGTTGATAAGACAATAGGTCCAACAACTGATCACATGGACCAATCGATGAAGATATCATCTTTCTTCAACACACACTACACAAGAATATCCCTTTGGAACGAACTAAGTTAGGCAAGCTTTTATCTTCCAACTCTCCAAGTTGTTGTTCAGCTTAACCAACTAGCTCAGGGTATTTAACACAGATTCTTGGAGAAGGGGTGGTTACAAGAAACCAACTTGATCATGAGCTTAACATAGCGGTAAGGGGACAACCTGGAAATACTTCCGAGAAGATATTCGGAAAATCACGAACCACCAACATGTTATTAAGCTCGAGATCAATCTTGCTCTCTAGGCAGGATGATATGATCAAATAAGCAAGGATAGACATAATCCCAACTCTTGATCGAAAAGTGCACCAGGAAAATGGACTAGGTAGCACGATCAATCTTAGAATGATGATTCCATAATCAACACACCAAGAATGAGATTATCGTCCATTAACCACCAAGCAACGGGGTTGCTAAGAGTATTGATTTCACACATCACGGTTCACTTGTCGGCATTCCGGTTGCAACAACACGGAACCGAGGAACGAATGATGATGGCGAGAAGTATCACTTCATCAAGAATTCATAAGAGTTGGTGCAATTCTCATGACACTCCTGACATCAAGAGGGCAATACTTGAGGGTAGAACAGAATCAAAAGCTGGATTGGCATTTTGACCTGCGGAATACAACTGCTTTGACCCAACCCTCAATATGGATGGGGTTCTGGAGTTTGTTTCTCCTAGTCCTTCCGGATTAGAATGGCTTGACGGACCACAAGAGTAGTAGGCATCGATTAACGGATGCATACATGCTCTTGACTATCAATTGATAGACGAGGGTCGAAAGACAACTAAAATGGGACAACTTAAAAGAACATATGATTTACTGAGTTGTGGATGCATGGACTAGCATGTCGTACGAGTTCAACATATTTCTTCCGGATAACCCATGCAGAAGGGTACAACTGGTAGAGTCACAATATAGAATCGAGAACTTCTGCCATATTGGTTCATGGTACTGGAAGAATGATATACCACGAACCTCAAGGTCTATCACAAGGTTTACTAATGTCCTGAGGAACTAGCAAACACTATCAACATGAAGCAAGTAGGGTGAATCTCAGTTCAATAACCTAGGAATAGAATGCCTACTAACTAAATGGCATCACGGGATGCTTTCAAGAATAACGGCCAGAATCATCACACTGGGAACGCAAAACATGGTTCGATTACAAGGTGGCACTCTAAGACATCTAGGGTCATAATACTAGCTCCAACCTATGTGCCGAGGCAACAGAGTGCCTCAACTCACCGATTAGTGTGGTTAATCTGGCCCAAAAGGATATCAGAAATGGAAAAAAAGGATTTGCAAATGCATCAGACTATTTAGAGACCTGGGATGACTCAGACAGCATAACGGCTGTAATTGCTCAAAAATAGTTGAGACATCTTGCAAGGTAGTGGAATAGCCACTCAATGTCACAATATCAAGGTTCTGAGACCAATTATGAACACACGGAAGTAGTAGAAACTGAACTAAGGCTTGAATCCATCAATCCTATAAGTCTCTATCATAGTAACTCGTCATCCTGATAGATAGATGAGAAGGCCTAGTTCTTAATACCCGTAGAAAGGAATAGGATGACTCAGATCAGAAGGTCATGAGGATAAGGAGTAAAAAGAGCCTTATGTTCCCTTCCACAATCAATTCCCTTATATAACTAAAGCATTTCTAGACACGACTTCGACCAGCTTGGCTTGGTAATCCTACAGGCAGTCAGGCTCTGATACCAAAACTGTCAGGACCCCAATCCTAAGTCACACCGATCTAGCATGTAACACATCATATCACTTTGCGGCCTCACGCACGGTATTCCCATGGGTGCCACCTTACCTGGCCCGGGACCGTCTGCGCCTTTTGGGTCACGTATATGATAGTGTCGCTAGCATCCATATGACAAAGAACCCGGGCCGACATGGCTAGTCGTGAACCCAAAGTGGCACTAACCCATGGGGACAGGCATACATGAATCAACCTCGAGCATGTCGGTCAACAGCGTGTGAATCCAGGCTGTAGCACTGGGCTAACAGGACTCCGGTAACCCGGGCTGTAGCAGGCTAGGTAGGACTCTGGATGTCACCGCGTGACATTTCCCCGAAGGGACAGACACAGGAACAAAGTGAAACACATGCCGGCCAGTCAAGTGTCCTGAGCAGTAGTGCTGGGCTAGCAGGACTCCGGTGAACCGGGCTGTAGCGGACTACTATGGCTCATGGAAGCACAAGACTACATTTCCCCATAAGAGAGGCTACCAAGGATAAACAACTAGGTTGTCGGATCCCACACATACCAAGCATTTCAATCATACACACAAAATGCTCGATATGTGTAATTACAACATGGCATCACAACATAACTCTACGACTCAAGTATTTATTCATTAGGCTCCGAGGAGCGATATATTACAAACATGGGTCTCATGACCTAACATACAGAGCATACAAGCAACAAGCACATGCGGAAGCTTAACTTGTCTGAGTACAGACAACTACAAATGAAGAAGGCTGAGAAGCCTGACTATCTACAAGATCCTGCTGAGGGCACAAGATCGTAGCTGAGGTAACAGGCTAAACATCGAAGTCCACGTGGAACTACTAGCGAGACTGAAATCTCTCTGCAAAACATAAAATAAGCAAACGTGAGTACAAATGTACCCAGCAAGACTTACATCAGAACTAGCTACATATGCATCGGTCTCAATAAAGGGGGTGGTGGAGTTTAACTGCAGCAAGCCAGCTTTGACTCGGTGGCTATCCTGAACTATGACTGCTAGTAACTCTTTTGAGGTGGCGCACACGAGTCCACATATTCACCATATCAATACACCACTATGGATCCGCTCCCGTCTTCCTACAAGAACGCCTTCCATAGCACTCACGCTTATCTTGCGCATTTTAGAGTATCCACTTTCACTTGTCTATGAACTATGCAAGGGGTCCAAGTTTCCATATCCGAGGAATCCGGCTATTCGAATAGATAATGATAACCCTGCAGGGGTGTACTTCTTCACACACGCTCTCGCCACTTATCGCCCTGTACACGTCGTGTACCCCGGCAACCTTCAAGCGGAAGCCGGGCGAGGGAGTCGGCCACGACCTGACTAACCACCAAGTCTCTCGTCCAGGTTTATCACCTATTCGGGTTCCATCCGCAAGGAGATCCGGCCGGGGTGTCGCTCACGGCCCCAAACGATGTGTGCAGAGTTCCCAAGCCCACCATCTGGGTGCCACTTGGTACACCGTGCCATTGTGCCTAGTCTGTCCCAAGCCCACCTGTACCGGGTACCACTTGGTAGACTACTAACACTACCTACAAACACCAGAAACTAGTTGCAACTCCTGGATAGAGATCAGGTTGATTAATAAGTTGAGAGGGGCACTTAAGCATTCCAATGTGTGGTAGTAACTGTTCATGGATCACAAACACAGAACTCAGTTCCTGAGGACGGCTGCAATGAGACAACCCACCATGTACTCCTACATGGCCTCTCACCGCTACCTTTACCAAATCGTGTTCACACACTTAGCTCTCAACAGTAGGACATGTTCACCACATTCCAATTCATTCCCGATGAATTAGACCCGACTCAACTCTAAGCAGTAGCAGGCATGACAACAAGCATGAATGAGTAGGCACATCAGGGCTCAAACAACTCCTACTCATGCTAGTGGGTTTCATCTATTTACCGTGGCAATGATAGGTCATGCAAAGGAAAGGGGTTCAACTACCGCAGCATGTAACAGTTGAATCATTGTTGTCCTAATGCAGTAAAAGAGAGCAGGAGCGAGAGAGTGGGATTGTATCGGAATGAACAAGGGGTTTTTGCTTGCCTGGCACTTCTGAAGATAGTATAGTTCTTCATTGGTTTCATCGATCAATTAATCGGAACGTCATCTACTGAGAGGGGACAAACACCGGCAACAGAGAGGAAACACGATCAATGTGATGCCACAATATGATGCATGATCATGACATGGCAATATGCTATGATTTGAGCTAATGCATCTATCTATGATTTAAATGAAGTTGGTTTGAGTACAAGATTCAAATTACAACCCCATATATGATTATTTAAATGCCCTTTATTTGTTTTGTCCAAAACTGAGGACAAACATTGTTCAAACATGCATGAAAATGGTACAGATGGATTCCTTGAATTTTTCTGATAATTTTTCATATATAAATTATTTCATTTGGAGTTACGGTTGAATTTCTATGATATTTAGAAGTTTTGTGCATTTTCTGGAATTCCTAATTTATTTTAAATCCAGAAATCCATTACTGCGTCAGCATGACAACAGCATTGCATCAGCAGGTCAACTGGGTTGACCCAAGTCAAACCTGACGCGTGGGACCCAACAGTCAGTGTCTTAGGGCTGGTTAGGGTCACAAACATGTGGGCCCAGTCAACAGCCACGCCAGCTTGGTCAAAGCTGACACGTGGGCCCATAGTGGTTAGGTTAAAAGTAAACAGGGGTTACCCCGTGGTTAATTAGGGTGGTGGGGCCTGTCTGTCAGTGACACAGGGTGAGGTTAACGCAGTAATTAGCCTCAAGCTAATGACGCCACATCACCTTACCGGAGTTGGGCCGGCGACGACCAAACCGAGTGGCGGAGACGCGTCGGTTCGCGCTGTAGTCCACGGAATCGAGCGCCGTTTGGACCTAGGGCTAGCTGGGGCTAGCGCGCATCCATTGGTGATGGTGGGGGTTGCTGGGGTGGCCGGAAATGGCGCCGGCATCGAGCCAGGCGGCGTCCGGAGTTGGGCTCGAGCCGGTCCGGTGCTGCAGTGCTCGAGCGAGCAAACGTAGCGGCTAGGCGGCCTCCTGGAGGCGCCAGGAGCGTGTCGATGCCCCTGGAGCGAGCACGAGAGGCTCGCGAGCGCGGGCTCGCCGGCCATGGTGGACGACGGCTTCGGTGACCTCGGGGCTATGGCTAGAGGGAAGGAGCAAGCAGGAGGGTCAAATGGAAATGGTCAGTAGCTCACCCCGGTTCGAAAGAGCCAGGCGTTGAGCTCGGGGAGGCATGGACGACGGCAGGGGGTCGGAGGCGATCTTGGCGACTGAACGGTGAAGACGATGTCGGGGAGGTCGCGTCGGAGCGTCCGGCGTCGCTTGAGTAGGTGGGGAGGATGGCGACGTCGCGGCGGAGCTCGGGAGCAGCTCGGGCAGGCGAGGCGGTGGCTGTGGTAGTGGCGAGCGGCGGCGACGAGCGCGTTCAGGTGGACGCACGCGAGAGAGAGACAGAGAAGGGAGGGCGCTCGCGGGAGAGAGTGGGAGGGGCTCCAGGGGGTTCGTGGCATCGCGGTGGCATGAGGGGGAGGCTCGGGAACGCCTCGGTGGAAGCAGGAGGTGGAGGCCTCCCAGCGAGCGCGTGCGTCATCGCCTCTGCCTACTGGCAGAGGTTGAAGATGGCACTGCTGCCTGGTGGGCTGGGCTGCCTAATAGGCTGGCTACAGGTAAGGCCAGGTAAGTGGCCCAGGTGAGCTCTGCTCTTTTATTTTATTTTATCTCTGTTTTGTTTTGTTTTGTTTTTTTTATTTATACATTTTGCCACTGATTCAAAATTCAAAATGAATTCAAAACAGTGCCAAAACACTCTGAGATATTTTATGTTACCTCTCTGGACTATTCCAAAAGTACATAAAACATTTCAAAGCATTTGAAAATATATTCATTATATATTATGAATATATCCCCAAATTCAAATAGATTATTGATTTAAATTCAGAGACCAAATAATTCC
Organism: Triticum dicoccoides; assembly: GCF_002162155.2. Taxonomy (NCBI): domain Eukaryota; kingdom Viridiplantae; phylum Streptophyta; class Magnoliopsida; order Poales; family Poaceae; genus Triticum; species Triticum dicoccoides. The sequence goes on from NC_041390.1 coordinate 12,079,304, forward strand.
TTAAAAATGTTCCAGAATTTTGGTTTAATATATAACTCTTGCCAAAATGCACAAAACTATTTTTAGGGCATTTTGGATTCATAGAATGCTATTTAAAGGGTGCTTGCCCTTCTTTTAATCAGATTTCTAAGGTTTCAACAATCCTCAATTCAAGTTTCAGATATTTAAACATGATGCAAGCAAGATGCAAACACTAGGCAACACCAGAAGCTAGGGATGTGACAGACTATCAGCTAGATAAATAGAAGAAACATTTTATGTTGATTCATTCTTCCTTCCGGACTTCTTTGACCGCCTGGATGGTTTGGCAAGATGCTGGCGCTGACTCTCGAACCCCTTCTGGAAGTTCACCAACCGCCTGTATACGTCGTAGGTGGCATACGCGTCCATGGAAGCATAATAGATGTTCTTCAAGGGCAAGGGCGCTTCTGCCCATATATGGTGGTCATCTTCTGTGAGAGCGTCCTTCATCTTGTTGTAGCTGTGGTGGATGATGGAACCAGCGTAGTCAGCCAAGCCATACTTTGTCTTAATCGTCACTGGATCAGGCACTCTCCACATATTCTGGATATCCACAAAGTTTTGTACCACCAGGCCAACATGCTTGAGTTTTTTCTTGTCATTCTCGACGTCCACCCCAACAAAGGTGTACTCCTCGTCGAGCAGGAAGGTGGCAAGCAGGCCGCAGTGCTCATCAGCAACGCTTATGTGGTACACGAGGACGTAGATGCCAACGCATAACTGGACCACGGCCGCCATCTGTGTCGGACCACGAGGCTAGGTGTACTCCACATCCAGTGCAACTATCTTCTGGTCGTCGTTCCGCAGCCAGTATTTGAATGTGCCAATATAGTACTCAACAGAGCTAGCCTTGTTCGTGTACTTCACACAAATTTCGGTATTTCCATCTGCCCTAGCATCATAATCATTCTTGAACGCCGTGCCGAAGGACTGTAATTGATGAAACCAGTATAAGACATGAAGCATGACAATAACACGATAACAATAAGCCGAGATGAATATGACGGCAGATAGTATAGGAATTATGGCGCTATTGAAAGTTTATGTAAACAAGTGCATGAACAATTTAAACTAAACGAGTACTCCCTCTGTAAAGAAATCACTAAAGCAGTGAACCAAAAGTTGTTATATTTCCTTGCAGAGGGAGTATATGCGAATTAACAATTTACGCTCTTGAAATATTTATCTAAACAACTGCATCAACAAGCAAGAATAAACATGTATCTATGAATTGTTCATTGCCCATGTAGATGAAATTGTGTGTACAAACTAAAGAAGCAGGAGAAAAACAAGAAATTGACAAGACAACAGACTAGATGTTGCATGCAGATGAATCTGTGTTCAAAATTCTCATGAGGCAACGGACTACATGTTGCAGGAAGATGAATCTGTGTGCACAAAATAAAGAAGCAGGAGAACTACTAACAAGAAGCAGGAGAACAAGAAATTGACAAGAAGAAGGCCATCGTATGTGCTGCTACTGGAGAACTACTAACAAAATTGACAGGAACGAGAACTCACCGTTCCAGAAGCCAGATTGTTGGGAGAGTGGGCGACGCAGAGGAAGAGGGAATCAAGAGGACGCACAGGCAGAGGAATCGTTTTTGGAGAATGGTGGCAGTGAGAACGAAGCGCCCTCGCGCATGCCCGTCCTAAATAATTGGGACGTGGCTCGTCCCGCCTCTTGGAGTCCTCGCTTCCTTTTTCATGTTCACATTTAAAATGGGCTCACCCATAGGCCCGTATAAGAAAGCACAAGAAGCCCAAATGCTTCACGGTTGAGATTACTGATCTAATTGCTAAAAAATTCTCAAAATAAAAATATAGCTAAAAAAACTTTACGTGATCTAAAACTACCTCTTCGTGAGATCCAAAATTCCAAATATTTCCTTGTGGTGGGTTGTTAGAGAATCCCCTATACATAAACATTACGTGATCTAAAACTACTTCTTCGTGAGATCCCAAATTCCCAATATTTCCTTGTGATCGGTTGTTAGAGAATCCCCTATAAATATGAAACTTTTCACGGCACAGATCGTATACTTCCACCCCACACCTCTCACCCCACGCCGCCCATACCTAGCCTTCCATGACTACACCGAATTACCACCCCACGCCGCCCAAAGTAGCTCCCAGGTCGGTGAAGCCGACGGAGCCATCATCTTTAAAGCCTGCGTCGGCGAATCCTGAGATGAAAGAGAATGTCACGTCAGAAAAGCTGACGAAAGAGAAGGGCACGTCGGAGAAGTCGGCGAATCAAAAGATGAAAGCGAACAGCAATGGAGCCGGTCGCCATCGAGAGAATCCTCCGGTAACAATCAGATCCTTGTATTGTGTATACACCCTCCTTCCCAAGTCTGCATGCAATCCCATTATTTACGGCGCACTTCTTTTTGATCTCATTTAGTTACAGCCATAACAAACTATCCCTATTTTACCGAAGGGAGATTGGTGTGTCTAGAAAGGCTTGCACGAATCTTAGCATAAAATCAATGACATAGGACTTAGATAAGAAATACTTAGAGCACATCTATATGTGCTTTAGCAAAACTTAAGGGAGATCGTGGATACCTTCCTCTCTTAGTTTTTAGTCGTGAATGCCTCTCTCTGTAATGAAACTTGCGCTAATTTTCGTGCTTGAAAGTTCTACGTGCAACGATATGGAAAGGAAGGACTAGCAATTCAACTTTGTTTAAAACCAGCAACCGAATCAACAAAATAATTGTAGTACTCCTAAATGCCTGATCAAATACGCAGTAGACAGAATACAAAGTAGTTTTGTACGTAAGTTGCATGCCTCACTTATTTGGCATTGAGAACATCAAATGTATGTACTATATTAAATTTTAGTTTGACGAGAAATAAAGGAGAAAACTAAAGAGAAAGATGGATAGTAGGATCACATGTTACATTCCTAGTATGGTGATTATCTATAAACTATTGATCTTGTGATCATGTATGCAATTATTTTTGTAAGCGTGACGCCTGAAACTTTAGTAGTGTACATAGAACAAAGTCTGCTCTTCGTACTAAAAATCTATACTATTATCAGTCAATTTGCGGACAGAGATAGCTTGTTTTTCTATGTGTGGTGTGCATTATATGGCCTAGAAACTCTATAATTTCATGCAGTAATGTAGAGCAGAATTTTGATATTGGCATAGATTACATCTAGTCGGTTCTATGCATGTTTAAATGAATACCATACAGAATCTAATCACACTATTTGTACATTCAGGGAACTCGGGTTGCTTCATTGCTGCAATACGAGAAGTTCATAAAAGATTTAAACGCACGACAACTGACGTACATCAAGTTGATTGGACTGGGTGAACTTCTCAAGACTCCTGGCATGAGAATGAGACGTCTATTGAGCCAGGCCATCGCTTATTCATATGATGCAGAGCGGGATGCCTTTATAATTAATGGGAGACCATGTAGGATCACACTAAAGGATGTGGAGCATATAACAGGCCTGCCTTGCATGGGGAAGAATCACGTCTCTTCAAATCACAACGATACTTTGGAGTTGTGGAAGGAACTGAAAGACCCCAATGACACAAAAGTAACTTTGAAATGATTGCTAGCCAAGATGAAAGGCAACAGCACACCTAATTTTGTCAGGTCATTTTCTTGTACACCATAGGCAAATATGTATGCCCGACAACATAGCAGTATGTGAACAACAAATACCTTGGGATTGTTAGAAACGTTGAGACAATAAAGAGCACCAATTTTGGACAGCTTACACTTGACCATCTTATGACTAGCGTCAGGAAATTTGTAAATGGTGGAGCAAATCTGGAGGGCAACCTACCATTGCTGCAAGTAATACAATCATTATTAACATACAATACATTTAATTTTATGGAAAATTTTCTAAGGTGTTTTTGTTGTAATGCAGACGCGGTACTACGAGAAGTGGAGGGTGCACCAATTGGACTCTACCATCTCGTATGCATCAAGGTTAAGGTCGCTGATCCAAAACTGGAGTGACAAGAAGGCACAGAAGGTTGACAACATAATCAACAAAAATTATATAGGGGTTGGAGAGGTAAAGTGTTAGTACTGTGTGCCTGGATTATCTACCACATGTTTTGAATGATAATAACGACACTAACATATAGTATGTCGATGACCTGCTGCGGCCTTTCAATCCGCCACCAGTTGGGACGCCGGTCAAACCAAAGACTGACGGTCAGGTAAATGATGAACATCAGACACAAATATATATTGTAACTTTGCAAGTACAATCGAAGTCTTATGCTTCTAACTGCTTGTAATTTGCAGGATAAGGCACTCATGGGTCGTGTATTGGCTGATTTGAAAGAAGTTGCCTCCATTGTGCGGGAAGCCAGTGCACAACAATTTGATAGGATGAGCACCCTTGAAAAAAATGGACGAGTGCCTTAGGCGTACACTTGCGAACGGCAGACACACGGACGACCTCATCACAGAATTCAATGAGTATACCATTATGAGTTTCTATAAATATTTTTACTATCAATACTCTCCACACTAACACATTTGTTTTAAAGAACCACCGCTATGGAATATTTGATGTTGATCGCCCAGGAGTAGAGGACATATAGCTATCTGACCTGGGAGTACCTGCGGACCCAATGGAGGTCCCAGGAGAGAATACTACTCACCAGCAAATACAAAAAAAGACACGGAGGTCATTGCCAAAGGAATTTCTGCTAAGGGAATACAAAAAGATAACATGGATGCCCCCATGAAGAACGTAGCTGAAGATTTGCAGCCTGCTCCTAGTTTGCAATCGCTAAAGCATTCAAAAACCACCACAAGCCTTGAAGCTTTCATCGTGATACACATTTCACATCTAACTGATTTTGTTTTAAGTTAATGAAGATTCGTAGCTAACATATGATCTTCCATGTTTAGGATGAAGAAGACAGAGCTGTTGCTGCAGCTTGCAAGGAGAGTCTCAAGAATGTTTCACAGCTTTATAAAGAGCTGGATGCTTCGCATGGTGCTCCAAGTTTGGATTTGTGAAAGCATTCCAAAGCCACCACAAGCCTTGAAGCTTTCCTGGTGATGCACATTTTACAGTTAACTGGTTTTTTTTTATTTCGTGCAGATTGCAAGCTAACAAGTGCTTTATTTCGAATCACAGGATCCTCTGAATTTGAGGCACAATGAGAATGTGCGAAAGGCTGAAGAAAGAAGAGATCAAGATGATGAAGATGTCAGTATTGAGCTGGGGGAGAGGTAGGTACCAAAAGAAAACACCGGTCTGCCAAGGCTAAGGCAATAAGGGAACCGGAAGAGACACATGTCTTCCCAGTTGATGAGGACAACTATGATGATTCTTTAGCAAAGCAGCGACAAGATAGCGTGGTTGATTCCATGCTACCAACTCGTACGAGCATCCGGAAAAGAGTGGCATCTTCATTATTGTGCAATGAAGATTATGTTTTGTACGATAGTGATAAGAAAAGAAAGAGAAACAGGACTCCATCGGAGTCTACCAACGATTCCAAGGACACAAAGAATACAGAGAGGAAAAACCGTGCAAGCATTTTTAAAGATACAGACATAGGTGCTTCGAGGCTGGAGACCGACCTTGACAAGTTTCGACAGAATCACGTGGCCGAAATTGTCAACACCTCAGATCTTGATAAACAATTGGTGGTAATTGATGACATTGTTCTGCTATAGAAGCATTTGCAATGCCTCACCATGACATATGGAGTTTTAGATGACAAATGGTTGGGTGACGAAGTAAGATATTTGCCAAATTATTTTATCAATTTTCTTTTGCACAGTACAATTAACTTGAATTTTGTTTTAGTTGGTTGATGCTGTGATTCAGATCATGCGTCATGATCATCCTGAGGACATAAGGGACGGGCAACTGGTTTACATTGAGAGGGTGGCCGGCGTCGCTATGCTCGAAAGAGATGGTAAGGTAGAGAACTGCCACGAGGCCGCTTTGGCGGGTAGTCATGGAACAACAAAAGGAAACAACTACCTCAGACATGATCTGGTACCATCTAACCATGACATAAACACATTTATTTTTGTAATTATTATGCATGTTGATGTAATCATCTTTGCTGTCCAGGTTTTTCTACCTACGAACATGGCGAACACCCACTGGTTCCTTGTGGTCGTAAACCCCAGAAGGAGGGAGATTCAGATTCTTGATTCACTTTTCAGCTACGTAGTAACACAAGTGGTTCACGTGGTGAGATTTTAAACGTCTTTCAATATAACACAGCATTTAGCATCATACCTAACCTTGAACCATGAGCAACTTCTCATACCATGGACTTTGGCAGATACGTGGGGTGGAAGCACATCTGAGAGCATCGCTGCGAATCAATGGACCACAAAGCCATGCATGGCAAGACATTAACGTGACCCAATGGACAGTAAAGCATGTTCCTATGCCAAGACAAGATGACAAGTCAGTCAACAGTATTAGCTTCTCAATATGTTTTGAATTTTTAATACGTGAAATGGTGCTAACAGAATTAATTGTTGTAGTTCTTCTTGTGCACTCTACATGCTGAAGAACATCGAATTCTTTACGGGAGAAGATCTTACGCTGCGTTATGACCAAGTAAGTAGAGTAACACCTAAAATTCTGTCAATTTTGTAAACATATGGAACGATACTAACATATCCTCCCATGCAGGCATACATTGACAATTATAGAAGTGAGCTGCCTGTTGCCCTTCTTACTTCGCCCTACAACAAATTGAAGTCCATGAAAAGGCTGAAGACGTACATTGCTAGCCGATCAGATGCAACTGTGATTGAAGATCATGAAGATGCAAGCAGTTAGTCCAGCAGTGGTTGATTCTTAGATCTGGAGTGTACACTTGGTTATGAAGCGGTAGAGTAGGGTGTGGTTTGGTTTTAGTCCCGAAGAAGGTTTCCTAGCCATGTTCATAGTCCAGTGCGGATTAATCAAGTTGTAATATTTCACAGTACTGGTTCCGAATACTATTCTTGAAATAAATTTGGTCTGCATGGGAGACGCTGAAACATATATTTGCTTTTCACAACCAGAAGTTTTGAAGCTTTTTTTAACATTGCTAGTTAGAAGTTTCAAAAAAAAATTCAGTTAGTGCTGAAATATTTTGGCTGAAAGGCAAATATTGCAGTGAGTGCTTAAATGAATGAAGTTCAGTTATTTCATCAAAATCTCACCAAAGTGAAAACCATGGTGTCGTGCCATCTTGAGCAGCAACAGAAATGATTCAGCGTTATTAACAAAATTTGGTCTCACAGATACGAGGAAAAAGGTATGATTTTGAGCATGCAAGATCGGATGGGCAATAAAATAACTTCACAAGAGAGCCAAATACTATTCTTGAAGAAGGTTTCCTAGCCATGTTCATAGTCCAGTGCGGATTAATCAAGTTGTAATATTTCACAGTACTGATTCCAATCTGCATGTGAGACGCTGAAACATATATTTGCTTTTTTCAACCAGAACTTTTGAAGCTTATGAAGGTTAACTGAATTCTTAAATTTATATTTAAGTGTCGTCGGAGTCTGGACAAGATTCAGAACAATTACATCGCTAGTTAGAAGTTTCAAAAAAATTAAACATCTCTAGGTAGAAGTTTCAGAATTCTTTTAACATCGCTAGTTAGAAGTTTCAGAAAAATTTCAGCGAGTGCTGAAATATTTTGGCATCGCTAGTTAGAAGGTTCGGATTTTTTTAACATCGCTAGTTAGAAGTTTCAGAAAAAAATTCAGCGAGTGTTGAAATATTTTGGCCGAAATTCAGTGAGGCTGAAATATTTTGGCTGAAAGGCAAGTATTGCAGTGAGTGCTGAAATGAATGAAGTTCAGTTATTTCATCGAAATCTCACTGAAGTGAAAACCATGGTGTCGTGCCATCTTGAGCAGCACCAGACATCATTCAGTATTATTAACAAAATTTGGTCTCACATATACGAGGAAAAAAGGTATGAGCATGGGCATGCAAGATCGGATGGGCAATAAAATAGCTTCACAAGAGAGTAAAATACTTCACATGTGAAGACTCAATCTTAGTTGACTTTAGAACCAGTTTTCATCCTAAAAGAGGTCCAGTGAACTACTTATAAGCAATAATAAAAGCGGTCCAGTTCTTTTGGCTGATTTTCAAAGAAACGGGAACGATATCTTTTTGATGATCGTGATTCTCAGGAGACCTACGTGTTGTTACGCAACTTACCTTGCTTTTTCTTAAACCATAACTTACCTTTGCTAAACTCTCCATGCCCCCCCTAATATTCAACCAGGTGGGTTCCCTCCCTTGATTTCCTCCAACCAAAGAAATCTATATGTAGATATATGCCCAGGTTGTTACGATCCCTATAAATAAGGATCCTTTGAAACCTTGTAGATCATAGTTCATCCTTCTGCGCCGCCCAAACCAGCAAGACAGATGGACGGAGCAACCCAGGAATCCAGCAAGACCGAACGACGGAGCCAAACATGAATCCTCTGGTAACTCCCCACGATCTCAGCCGCTGCTATTTTTCGTGCCACGATCTTCCTCGCATGATCTCTTGCTGCGACCCCACTCGTTGTTTGCATATTCATGTAACTTAGAACGTTTTTAAACAAATTAAGTTGGGGGCGTAAGGGGAGGGCGCTGGATTTGTTTCCTACCAGATTGGCAGTTCATTGATTAATTCCAGGCTAAATCTTAGCGTCTGGTCTTGTGGATGACAATTAGTGCAGCGGGCGCTTGCCTTCTTTTTTTCCTTCCGCACGAGTCATGGAAGGCATCGATGGCCCATGTTTTAATTCCATACTACTGACCATGATTAGCGCCTAGAGTTGAGGAGACCACGGTTGGATAGTTTTTTATTTTCCAATGTTTATTTTATTTCAGAAAAGTGCCTTGCAATAGAGATTACCTTAGATGACCGTTCAATCGTAACCAAGCTGAATCACATGATAGTATTTACACATACATGGAACTCAGCATGCTTGTACCTCATGCAGTAGCGTAGAGCACAATTTTTATGTTGGTATATATAAGCTGTATTTGTCTATATGAGTTTTTAAATTGTATACCATGCTGAATCTAATCATACTTGCACATCCATTAAACCCAGGATGCTTCTTTGCCGCCATATGAAGAGTTCATAAACGGATTAAACACGCAGCAAAGGATGTACATCCAGTTGATAGGACTGGGTGGACTTCTCAAGACACCTAGCATCAAAATTAGACGTGTACTCTGCCTGGCCATCGCTAATTCATATGATGCGGAGCAGGATGCCTTTATCATCAATGGGAGACCATGTAGGATCACACTAGAAGATATAGCGCATATAACAGGCATGCCCTGCCATGGGAAGAAGCACGTCCCTTCAAATATTGATGATAATATGGAGTTGTGGAAGAAACTGAAAGACCGTAATGACACCAAAATAACTTTCAAAGGATTGCTAGCCAAGATGAAAGACGACATCACACCAAATTTTGTCAGGCCATTTGTGTTGTACACCATAGGCAAATATGTATGCCGAACAAAAGAGGAGTATGTGGATAACAAATATATTGGGATTGTTAGAAACATTAAGACGATAAAGGGCACAAATCTTGGACAGCTAACGCTTGACTATCTTATGGATAGCGTGAAGAATTTTGTAAATGGTGAGGCAATTCTGGAGAGGAATCTACCACTGCTGCAGGTAATTCGTAGTAGTACAATTATCAGTTACCTAACATACATTACATAATTTACGGGAATGTTTGTAAACTGCTTTTGTTGTCATGCAGACATGGCACTACGAGAAGTTCAGAGTGCACCAATTGGACTCTAGCATCTCGTATGAATCAAGGTTAAGGCCGCTGATCCAGAACTGGAGCGAGGAGAGGTTGACAATATAATCCAGAATAATTATCTGGGAGTTGGAGAGGTCAAATGTGAGCACATTGCCTGGATTATGTAACATATATATTTTCTAAATCATACCAACGACACTAAACTACGGTATGTTGAGGACTTGATGATGCCTTTCATTCCAGCACCAGATGGTACGCTGGCCAAACCGAAGACGGGCGCTCAGGTAAATGAGTTACATAAGGCACAAATATATATTGTAACATTCCAACTAGTATGAATTTATATGATTCTAGCTGTTTCAAAGTCTCAGATTAAGGTACTTGTCGGACGTGTATTGACTAATTTGCAAGAAGTTTCCTCCCTCGTGCGGGAGTCCGGTACAGAACAAAACCATAGGATGTGCACCCTTGGAAAGAAAATGGATGAGTGCCTTAGGCGTACCCGTACAAATGGCAAGCTCACGGAGGACCTCATCAAAGAATTGACGGTAAGCCTAGAATTATGAGATTAGTATATATAATTAGAAATTTACGTGTACAAGTTTTTTTCTAATTTAGTTTACTATCAAAACACCCCAGACTAACATGTATTTTTTAAAGAAAAAACACGATGGAATATTTCCAGGAGTGGACGACATACATCTATCTGACCTTGGGGCACCTTCACGCCCAATGGAGGCCTCTGTTGAGAATGCTGAGCAGGCTTCTGACCAGGGGAAAAAAAAGGATGTCACGGAGGTCGATGCTAAGCACGATTGTAAGCAGGGAATAAAAAATGATGACATGGAGCCCCCCATGAAGAACCTTGATGAAGATTTTGACGTATGCATGTTAACTTAATTATGAAACAAGCATTGTCGTTTCAGAAATAACATTTGATCTTCCACGTACAGGATGAAGAATTCGAAAGAGCTGCTGCAAATATCAAACAGGATCTCAGTGGTATTCATAAGCTTTTGAAAGAGGTGGATGATATCCAGGGAGCTCCTAATTTTGATAAGCAAATGCATTCCAAAGCCACCACAAGCCTTGAAGATTTCCAGGTGATGCACATTTTACCTATAATTGAGCAAGAATCTGCTAAAGGATAACACACAGTTTATTTCGTCTGACAGAATCCATTCAATAGACGGAGTAAGCAGCACTCTGTGAAGGCTACGGGATCGCGAGATCCTGAAGAGCCCCGTGCCTTCACAGATGATGACAGCCATGATGAATCCTTTGAAAAGCAGCAACAAGTAAGTGTGGTTGGATCAACGCCATCAAATCATGGGGGCAAAAAGAAAAGGGTGGTATTGCAATTATTTAAGAATGACGAGTATGCTTTGTACGACACTGAGAAGAAAAAAAGGAAAAAAAGACTCCATCAGAGTGTACAAACTATTCCAAGGACACGAACAGTAAAAAGAGGAAAATCGGCTCTAGCAACTTAAAAAAGATGTCAGAAGTTCCTGAAACCCAGAGGGACCAGCTAGACGTGGTTCGACAGGATTTCATGGCGTCACTGATCAACACTACAAATCGTGAAAAACAAATGGTGTTAGTTGATGACATTGTCGTGCTATCAAAGCATTTGCAATGCCTCGCCCATAAAGATGAATCTGAAGATGGCGTATGGTTGGGTGACGAAGTAAGATAGTATTTCACAAATTTGTTTATGAAGTTTCATTTTTGTACAATACAATTAATTGATTATTGTTGTAGGTGGTTGATGCTGCGATCCAGCTCATGCGTAATGATCAACCAATTGACACAAGGGACGGCTAACTGGTTTACATTGAGAGGGTGGCCGGCGTCGCTAAGCTCGAAAGAGATGGTAGGATAGAGGAGTGCTACGAGGACGCTTTGGCACGCATTCCTGGAATAACACAAGGAACCACCTACCTCAAACATGATATGGTATATTAAGCTAACGTAGAACAAATTTTTTTTATTACTATGCACGTTGATCTAATTATCTGTGCACTCCAGGTTTTCCTACCTACAAAAAGTTTATACACCCACTGATTCCTTGTGGTTGTAAACCCCATAAGGAAGGAGATTCAGGTTCTTGATTCACTTTTTCACTGTATGATAACCAAAGAAGTAAATAACGTGGTGAGAATTTCAACATATTTAATTATAAGAAAGGATTTAACATCGTATGTAAGTATTAGTCGTAGGCAACTTCTCATCCCATTGGGCTTGCAGGTACGTGGGATGGAAGCACATCTGAGAGCAGCGATGCGAGTCAATGGGATTGAAAGCAATGCATGGGAAGACATTAACGTGACGCAATGGCCAATACGGAATATTAATATGCCAAAATCCGATGAGACATCAGTCAACAATATTAACTTTTGTTTTTGTTTTAGATTGTTAATATCTGAAATGATGATCTAACAACATAAAATGTTGCAGTTCTTGTAGTGCACTGTACATGCTGAAGAACATCCAATTATTTATGGGAGTAAAACTAAGGTTGGAATATAACGAAGTACGTAAAGTAACACCTAAAATTTTGTCATTTTCTGAAACATATGAAACGATACTAACATATCCTCGCATGCAGGCCTACATCGACAAATTCAGAAGAGAGCTACCTGTTGTGCTTGTCGATTCACCCTACAACAAAATGAAATACGGGACTAGGTTCAGGCAGTACCATGCTAGGCAATCGGATGCAGCTGCGGTTGAAGACGACGAGGATGCAAGCAGTTAGTCCAGCATTGTGGTTCATTCTTACATGTGGAGTGTACACTTGGCCATAAAGCGATAGAGTAAGGTGTGGTTGGGTTTTAGTCCCGAAGAAGGTTTCCTAGCCGTGTTATTAGTCCATTGCACATGAGTCAAGTTGTAAAACTTCAATAATATTGGTTACTCTATTTTGCTTGAAATAAATTTGGTCTCTACGGGATCTCGTAGAAATCTATATTTGCTTTTTACTACCATGTGACAATAATGGTGCCTGGGCAACCCTAGAAGAATAATGGATTATGATATGTCTATTTTCATACGAGAGAAACATTTATTAAAGCATGAGCATAGCCTCACAACAGAAGACAAAAATACTGCCTGATTCAACACACAATCCCAGCTATGTCTCGTAGGCAGGCCGCAAAGCCAAAAAAAAATAGATCATAGGATAACAAGAGTAAAAGCACGTACCATAGGGGGGGCTCTGCAGGTGCTGCAACGCTGAATTGAAGCGATCACCTTCAGGAGCACGATGGTGTTGCCATGGTACATCCATCCTGCCTCAGGGAATCACATAGCATGTTCTGTCATAGCCCTGCAAAACGGAGGAAAAATTACTACTTATACTAACCTTGTCAAGTGTGTGCATGTAACAAATGTTGGACATAACTAAACACGGAAGAATGAAATGCAACATATGGAAGAATCGAATGCTCATTCCTTTCTCTCTGCTTTTTGCGAGGACCATTACTTTCCCTTTAACAAGGCTAAAACATCATAATAAGACTTAACAGCAATCTTGAAAAGGTGGATATCTCACCTGTCAGCCAAATTGAAAGAATACATGTTGAATGCAACGATTGAACGTTCGTAGATCAAGCAGTCGGGGGTGGACGAATGGGGCTGGCCGTCGAGGCCGGCGGCCGGCTTCATCTAGTCCCGCAGAACATGATCCATACCCAACCACCTTGCCATCGGACGAGATGCATGGCCAGATAGAAGCTGCAGCCATGGCTGAGAAATGATATGTAGAGGACGCAAACAACCAATTGGGGTGTGGAAAAGAGGTTGCCTATAACCTTATGGCTATAGGCACCCGCATGAAGAACTGGGAGGTGGGACGGCGCCGACTCTTCGCCGGCGGCCGCCGCGGGGAGGGCAATGGGCCTCCTCTCGTGTTCGTTGAAAATGCGATGCGAGATCGCGAGGGAATTGGGGTGGAGGAAGGGAAGGGCCGCGACGCGCGGCTAGATCCTGCCGGCGACGAGGGAGGCAGGGGCCGCGACGAGCGGCTAGATTCTGCCGGCGACGAGAGAGGGAGGGGCCGCGATGAGCGGCTAGATCCTGCCGGCGAGGATCAAAACCGTAGCGGCGGCGAGGCATAAGCCCTAGCGAACGGGATAAATATTGAACCGAAAATAGCCCTCAGATTCATACCGAGAATACCCTCAAAATATTTGGGAGGGAAAATCAGATCAGTTCGAAATATTTTTTCTCCCAAAAATGCCCCTCGGGGTTTGATATAATACACATGACATCAGTGTATTGCATCGGATCTGGACCGTCGATTTCGCTCCGGCGGACGGTCCATATCGTCCGGATGCACTGTAAAATGACTCTATCCATTTGGGGGAAAGACACCTCCTCCTTATTGGGGAGAGGTACCTCGTCTGAACTGGAGACCCTCGAGATAGTGTACTGCAGTGACCTTAGGGAGGTCATCTTCCCTTTGGGCCCTGAGCTGGAAGAGCACGATAAAATTCTAGAGCTTCTCGAACTGAGTTGCATCCACCTGCACGAGCTCCCCAAGCTGCAGAGCATCTGTGGGCACAGGATATCCGCGCCAAAATTGAAGACCATCAAGATCAGGGGTTGCTAGAGCCTCAGGCGTCTGCCAGCCATTGGACCTGACACCAAGCCGCCCAAGGTGGACTGCGAGAAGGAATGGTAGGACAACCTTGAGTGGGATGGGTTGGAGAAGTACCACCACCCTTCCCTCTACGAGCCAAGCCACTCTGTGTACTACAAGGCCCAGCTGCCCAGAGGCACCATACTCAGGTACGCTTTACATCTAGTTCTATATATTTGTGCGTATGTTCCTCAGTATGTAGCTAATAAGCCTACTCTTGTGCTGAAACTTGTTACTGCTCTCTTCTTTTCTACATAAAAAAGCATCCTTGTACTGTAAGTAGTATGTGTGGTTAATCAGTCGTACATAACTGAACCTTGTTCGTTTGTATGCTGCAGGTAATCAATCTCTTCAGTGGTTAGTGTTGAGCTTCTTTCAACGCAATATGCATGATCATCGAGCATGCAGTGCTACCTCCTACACAACTAAAGCTTTCCTGCCGTGTGACTCTGTGCATTGCCTTGCTTCCTGCTTGATTGGTTTTGTGGTGTACTCGCTGCATATGTATTGCCTTGGTGTGGCAGTGTGGCTTCCAGATTGATTTGATCTGATTTGGTTTGGTTTTGGCTTGATCATCTTTGCTCGAAGCTCTTGAGCAACTGAGCAATAAATCAGAGTGGCCGTTCAGCTTCTACAGCGTGAACTCCTGAGCTGTCACATAGCTGCATGCT
>NC_041390.1:12094625-12097369 GCF_002162155.2 Triticum dicoccoides
TGTTACGGTATGCAGTGGCGGAGCCAGGATCAAAGCAAACCCCGGGCCAAAAAAATTCGACGAGATGGAAAGTCTTCACCGCCTATAACTACCGTATTAGCACCTCATATATACCAAAAAAAAATAACACATGCGAAAACATACAATATGGCTCAGTTGCATGATAGATCTAGAATTTAAACGCAATGCCTACGGATTCTTAAACCTGCCAAGCTACATGCTACATACTATAGTATGAATAAGCTTTTTTGCATTAAGAAAAAAACATCCTTTTTGTCAAAAGAAAACACACTTCACTTGAGTACGTACATTAGTAATGGTTTACCTGAAACAAATATGCCGGAAGTTCTTCACTTGAGTACGTACATTAGTAATGGTTTACCTGCAGCTTTTTGGCACCTTGCACATTGTCAAGCAAACAACTCCTGTGAAGAAAATGAACATACTGAATACAAGAAATCTGTTCAATTTAAAGCAACAGAAACGAGCAGATCTTAGACAGAGCTGTGTGCACATCAGTTTGAACCAGCAAATGCAATGAAATATGAAGAATAAATCTTCAGAAATACGTTCAAGTTCTCACAATCATATAATCATACTGGTCAATACGCTCACTCGAGAACTTCCCTAGCGCTGGAGCAATCTGTCCAGAAGGGCGACGGGGCAACGCGCTGGCAGCCCAGGAGAGGCGGCCGCCATGGCACGCATTGAGGAACGGGGTGTGGTGGCAGGGGGTCACGGGCAAGGGGGAGCACTGGTGCAGGTGAGGGACGGCTGGTCGGGGAGCAGTAGATCGAGTTCACGGCCGCTCGTCTCACGAGTTAGGTCAAGGCCGCTCCTTGTGCGTGGAAGGAAACTGGGAGGACAGAAGACGAGACCACGTTTTCGGCCCCTTCGTGCGTGGGGGGCTAGAATCAGGGCCCAGCTCGAATCCTAGGTAATTTGGCGTGAAACAAATTTCTCACGCCCTGGGCCTGGGCCCTGGGTGCCCTGGGTGCCTGGGTAATCCTAGGTAAGTTGGGATGTCGTTTTTGCCCGGCCAGTTTTATTCTCCATTGTTCCATCCCTGTACTTGTACTTGATCTACACTCTTAATTTGTATGCCTTTTGTGTTTTCTGGTACAGTATTTCCTTTGCCCAGGTACATATCGTCTGGCATGTGTGTCTGTGTGGTAAGCTCATCCACCATCCTTCAGAGTAAGTGTGGGAAACAAATATATAGCATTACCCTTTTTGACTTGCAGTTTGAGTAATTCAAACAAGACTAGCTAGCATATAAAATCTTGATGCTTTAATTAAATTATTAATAAGAATGTTGCTGGACATCTGAGGAGGATTATGTTCTGGCCTGAAATTTATCAAGGTGTATGTGAAAGTTAATTCTCTCAAGATTTTCCTTCTTCCCAACTAGTCTATATATACTTTCTATTCTTTAATAAGGATGAGGAGGCTGTTATTCTTATTTAGTAGAATAACACCTCTTGCCCACTAGATTGTCGTGGAGAAACAATCTCGGCCTAATAAGCATCTCACCGACCCTTATACAGAGACAGCAGACAGGGCTCGCATTACTGTCCTTGATGAGAACTACGTGTATACAATTCCATTTCTTGGTGTTTTTAGTACGGCTTTGTGCAACCCAGAATCAGGATGCTCCTCGATTGGGCTCACTCAGAAGACGAGAACGTTGTTAAATTAGTGGCTCATGATCCTGCAGCTTTGTAATTTTTTTGTCTCCATCTTATTCCTGCAGCTAGCGAACGAGTAGAAGCAAAGGATTGATTTCTTCTTTTCATCAATTTGGCCTCTACGGAGGAGAGGCACCATTTGCACATCCACATACTGATCAATCCCTCCAGCAACATAAGCAGGGACAAACTAGTGCAAGGCTACAAGTCCAACCACATACGAGTAATTTAATGGACTCCAAGTACAGAGGTATGGTTGTAGCAAAGAGAGCCTTGGCTCAGTGGTTGGGCATGCGGCTGTGCAGCCTAACGACCCGAGTTTAATTCCTAGAATTGACAGGTGATATACAGGGGTTTTTCCCCATTTATTGAGAATCAAGTTTGGTGTGTGGTGGAACCACTCATTTAAAAAAATTTAACTTTATTTCCTAATAAAACAGAGGTTGTTCGTATTGAGCAGTTGAGGCCTATCTGTCTTTTTAATGTAAGTTTCAAAATCTTCACCATGAAATCCACACGAAAAAACTAGACAGAGTTGTTTTCAAAGTGGACTTTGAGAAAGCGTACGATAAGGTTAAATGGCCCTTCCTTCAACAGGCTTTGCGTATGACAGGTTTTGATCAGACCTGGAGACACTAGGTAGACTCTTTCATGCAAAAAGGGAGTGTTGGGATTAAAGTGAATGATGATATAGGTCACTACTTCCAAACACACAAAGGCTTGAGGCAAGGAGATCCGATGTCACCTATTCTATTCAACATAGTGGTCGATATGTTGACAATTCTTATAGGAAGGGCTAAGGAGGCGGGCCAGGTAGGTGGCCTCGTCCCGTACTTAGTTGACGGAGGTGTATCCATCCTACAGTACGCTGATGATACTATCATCTTCATGGACCATGATTTGGCAAAAGCATACGATAAGGTCAAATGGCCCTTCCTTCAACAGGCTTTGCGTATGAAAGGTTTTGATCAGACCTGGAGACACTAGGTAGACTCTTTCATGCAAAAAGGGAGTGTTGGGATTAAAGTGAATGATGATAGAGGTCACTACTTCCAA
>NC_041390.1:12097772-12113131 GCF_002162155.2 Triticum dicoccoides
GATTTGGCAAAAGCATACGATAAGGTCAAATGGCCCTTCCTTCAACAGGCTTTGCGTATGAAAGGTTTTGATCAGACCTGGAGACACTAGGTAGACTCTTTCATGCAAAAAGGGAGTGTTGGGATTAAAGTGAATGATGATATAGGTCACTACTTCCAAAAACACAAAGGCTTGAGGCAAGGAGATCCGATGTCACCTATTCTATTCAACATAGTGGTCGATATGTTGACAATTCTTATAGGAAGGGCTAAGGAGGCGGGCCAGGTAGGTGACCTCGTCCCGTACTTAGTTGACGGAGGTGTATCCATCCTACAGTACGCTGATGATACTATCATCTTCATGGACCATGATTTGGCAAAAGCGTGAAACATGAAGTGTTGGGGAACGTAGTAATTTCAAAAAAATTCCTACGCACACGCAAGATCATGGTGATGCATAGCAACGAGAGGGGAGAGTATGATCTACGTACCCTTGTAGATCGACAACGGAAGCATTGACACAATGTAGAGGAAGTAGTCGTACGTCTTCCCGGTCCGACCGATCCAAGCATCGTTACTCCGGCACCTCCGAGTTCTTAGCACACGTACAACTCGATGACGTTCCCCGGGCTCCGTTCCAGCAAGGCGTCGGGGAAGAGTTCCGTCAGCACGACGGCGTGGTGACGATGATGTTGTTCTACCGGCGCAGGGCTTCGCCTAAGCACTGCAACGATATGACCGACGTGGAATATGGTGGAGGGGGGCACTGCACACGGCTAAGGAACGATCACGAAGATCAACTTCTGTCTCCTAGGGTGCCCCCCTGCCTCCGTATATAAAGGATCCAAGGGGGGGTGCGGCCGGCCCTAGAGGAGGCGCGCAGGAGGAGTCCTACTCCTACCGGGAGTAGGACTCCCCTCCCTTTCCTTGTCCAAATAGGAGAGAGGGAAGGAGAGAAGGAAAGGGGGGGCGCCGCCCCTCCCTCCTTGTCCAATTCGGACTAGGGGGAGAGGGGGCGCATGGCCTGCCCTGGCAGCCCCTTCCTCTTCTCCACTTTAGGCCCATGAGGCCCATTAAGCCCCCGGGGGGTTCCGGTAACCCCCCGGTGGTCCGGTTTTATCCGAAACTTTCTCGGAACACTTCCGGTGTCCGAATATAGTCGTCCAATATATCAATCTTTATGTCTCGACCATTTTGAGACTCCTCGTCATGTCCGTGATCACATCCGGGACTCCGAACTAACTTCGGTACATCAAAATGCATAAACTCATAATAACTGTCATCGTAACATTAAGCGTGCGGACCCTACGGTTCGAGAACAACGTAGACATGACTGAGACAAATCTCCGGTCAATAACCAATAGCAGGCCCTGGATGCCCATATTGGCTCCTACATATTCTACGAAGATCTTTATCGGTCAGACCGCATAACAACATACGTTGTTCCCTTTGTCATCGGTATGTTACTTGCCCGAGATTCGATCGTCGGTATCCAATACCTAGTTCAATCTCGTTACCGGCAAGTCTCTTTACTCGTTCTGTAATACATCATCTCGCAACTAACTCATTAGTTGTAATGCTTGCAAGGCTTATGTGATGTGCATTACCGAGAGGGCCCAGAGATACCTCTCCGACAATCGGAGTGACAAATCCTAATCTCGAAATACGCCAACCCAACATCTACCTTTGGAGACACCTGTAGAGCACCTTTATAATCACCCATTTACGTTGTGACGTTTGGTAGCACACAAAGTGTTCCTCCGGCAAACGGGAGTTGCATAATCTCATAGTCATAGGAACATGTATAAGTCATGAAGAAAGCAATAGCAACATACTAAACGATCGGGTGCTAAGCTAATGGAATGGGTCATGTCAATCAGATCATTCACCTAATGATGTGATCCCGTTAATCAAATAACAACTCTTTGTTCATAGTTAGGAAACTTAACCATCTTTGATTAACGAGCTAGTCAAGTAGAGGCATACTAGTGACACTCTGTTTGTCTATATATTCACACATGTATTATGTTTCTGGTTAATACAATTCTAGCATGAATAATAAACATTTATCATGATATAAGGAAATAAATAATAACTTTATTATTGCCTCTAGGGCATATTTCCTTCATGAAGCTGGTGTTATGCATATTCAAACAATTGACCGGGTTAAAGATTAACTTCCACAAGAGCGAATTGTTCTATTTTGGAAGAGCTAATGATGACCAAGATGCGTACAAACAATTGTTCGGGTGTGAATTGGGGGCTTTACCTTTAACTTATTTAGGTATACCAATTCACCATCGTAAGCTGACCAACAGAAAATGGAAGTGCATTGAGGATCGATTTGAGAAGAAACTGAGCTGCTGGAAAGGCAAGCTGATGTCATACCGAGGCCGACTAATTCTTATTAATTTGGTCCTCACGAGCATGCCCATGTTTCTCCTCTCCTTTTTTGATTGGAAATGTTTTATAGTGGATCATTTTTCCCAGGGCAAGCAACAGATTTGGGGATCATGGTAGTACCTTTGTGTATTTTGCTTGTCAAAGTAGAACAAAAACCATGCGTGGACCGGATTGGTTTGTGATAGTACTATTTATCAAATTTGGAACATGTTACGACTTCTGATAACTAATTCGTAGCATTTTGTTTGTGTAGTTGTGATCAATAAATGCGCAGAATTTTCTCACCGATGAGGCGGTTTAGTAGTGTATGGCTCCATCGATGTATGTTCGTGTGTGTGTTCAGATATTATCAGTGCTTTGTAAATTTCTTCCCCCGAATTCTATTAAGTGTTTGGATTCTCAAACCAAATTATGTTAAGTTCATATACAAAATTTGTTGGTTGTCCTGCACTAGTACAAGTAAATGAAATTTGTGTATTACATCTACTGTTGATTTTGAAAGTTAATGCTCTCTAATGTTCCTATATTTCCCTCTGATAAGAAAAATGAAAGAGGAACAAGGGGACCATGAGGCATACCAAAGTGGTGGTTCATCGTTGATATCCGGTGCGACAATGAGAAGGGCTCAACCTATTGGGGAACGTAGTAATTTCAAAAAAATTCCTACGCACACGCAAGATCATGGTGATGCATAGCAACGAGAGGGGAGAGTGTGATCTACGTACCCTTGTAGATCGACAACGGAAGCGTTTGGTTGATGTAGTCGTACGTCTCCACGGCCCGACCGATCAAGCACCGAAACTACGGAACCTCCGAGTTCTAGCACACGTTCAGCTCGATGACGATCCCCGGACTCTAATCCAGACAAGTGTCGGGGAAGAGTTCCGTCAGCACGACGGTGTGGTGACGATCTTGATGCAGTACCGTCGCACGGCTTCGCCTAAGCACCGCTACAATATTATCGAGGACTATGGTGGAAGGGGGCACCGCACACGGCTAAGAATATGATCACGTGGATCAATTTGTGTGTCTAGGGGTGCCCCCTGCCCCCGTATATAAAGGAGCAAGGGGAGGAGGCCGGCCGGCCCTATAGGCGCGCCAAGGAGGAGTCCTCCTCCTAGTAGGAGTAGAACTCCTACTAGGAGGGGAAAAGAAGTGGGGAGGGAGAGGGAAAAGGGGGGGGCGCCGCCCCCCTCTCCTAGTCCAATTCGGACCAGGGGGAGGAGACGTGCGGCCCACATTGGGCTGCCCCTCTCTCTCTCTCTCTCTCCACTAAGGCCCATATGGCCCATTACTTCTCCCGGGGGGGTTCCGGTAACCCTCCGGCTCTCCGGTTTTCTCCGAAATCACCCGAAACACTTCTGGTGTCCGAATATAGCCGTCCAATATATCAATCTTTATGTCTCGACCATTTCGAGACTCCTCGTCATGTCCGTGATCACATCCGGGACACCGAACTAACTTCGGTACATCAAAACTCATAAACTCATAATACAACTGTCATCGAAACCTTAAGCGTGCGGACCCTACGGGTTCGAGAACAATGTAGACATGACCGAGACACGTCTCCGGTCAATAACCAATAGCGGAACCTGGATGCAAATGTTGATCTGCAAATTTTGATATATTATATGTATTTTTCTGAATTAGGATGATTTAGTTATGATTTTTTCAAGTTTGAAAATTGCACTATAGTGCCGGTTTGTGTCTCCAACCGGTACTATAGGTCAGACCCCTTTACTACCAGTTCAGGCACGAACCGGTACTAAAGGTTAGACCTTTAGTACCGGTTCGTGCCATGAACCGGTACTAAAGATGATCGTGGGGCCCCGGCCTGACGCCAGCCTGCCACCACCCCTTCAGTACCGGTTCGTGCCACGAACCGGTACTAAAGGTTCAACACGAACCGGCATTAATGCAAATCCATTCGAACCAGCACTAATGGTACCATTAGTACCGGCTCAAATACAAACCGGCACTAATGTGCTTCACGTTTGACCCTTTTTCTACTAGTGTATTGTACTCCCTTGCTTAACACAGTGTAGGGTATACAATAGATCTGGTACACAGCATGGCATACTTTATAGAACATATGTCTGAGGCATAGGGAATGACTTTCATTCTATTTCTATCTTCTGCCGTGGTCGGGCTTTGAGTCTTACTCAATTTCACACCTTGCAACACAGGCAAGAACTCTTTCTTTGACTGTTCCATTTTGAACTACTTCAAAATCTTGTCAAGATATGTACTCATTGAAAAAACTTATCAAGCGTCTTGATCTATCTCTATCGATCTTGATGCTCAATATGTAAGCAGCTTTACCGAGGTCTTTCTTTGAAAAATTCCTTTCAAATATTCCTTTATGCTTTCCAGAAAATTATACATTATTTCCGATCAACAATATGTTGTTCACATATACCTATCAGAAATGTTGTAGTGCTCCCACTCACTTTCTTGTAAATACAGGCTTCATCGTAAGTCTGTATAAAACTATATGCTTTGATCAACTTATCAAAGCGTATATTCCAACTCCGAGATGCTTGCACCAGTCCATAGATGGATCGTTGGAGCTTGCATATTTTGTTAACACCTTTAGGATTGACAAAACCTTCTGGTTGCATCATATACAACTCTTCTTTAAGAAATCCATTAAGGAATGCAGTTTTGTTTATCCATTTGCCAGATTTCATAAAATGCGGCAATTGCTAACATGATTCGGACAGACTTAAGCATATATACGAGTGAGAAAATCTCATCATAGTCAACACCTTGAACTTGTCGAAAACCTTTTCGCGACAATTCTAGCTTTGTAGATAATAACACTACTATCAGCGTCCGTCTTCCTCTTGAAGATCCATTTATTTTCTATGGCTTGCCGATCAACGGGCAAATCCATCAAAGTCCATACTTTGTTCTTATACATAGATCATATCTCAGATTTCATGGCCTCAAACCATTTCCCGGAATCTGGGCTCATCATCTCTTCCTCGTAGTTCGCAAGTTCGTCATGGTCTAATAACATGACTTCCAGAACAGGACTATCACCACGTTATTTGGGACATGGCTTGATGGGATAGATTTCGACACAGCAAGACACATTCGTGTAGGAGTATATGCTTTATCATGTGCAGTTTGGAACTGCAGAAATGATTTGGTCTTTAACAGAACAACAAATATTTATTTTTCTACAGGTTATCTTTAGAGCCACTGCGTTGATCCGTATGTGGTCGCTACTCACTCCGACGGAGGCTAGGAAGCGTTTGGTTACTGGATCTACCCGATGGGAGATGGTAGCATGGGATATTTTCAACCGGTTTGGATGACGGTCATGTAATAGGATAGACATTTAATGTTTCTATTTTTTTTATGCCAGCTGGTTGTGGCTGTTCTATTACTGTTTTGCTCTTCGTGAGCCTTTTTTGTTATTTAGTTCGAGACTTGAAGACTTGTGTTAGCCCTTTTGCTTATTAATAATCAAGGCCAAATGCATCGTTTTGATGCAGAGGCTGGGGCGAACCCCCCTTTTTGAAAAAGGGTACCTAGATGGCTTGAAGGATGGTATAATTTTTTCAGGAAATGAGAAATAAATAGGGATAGTAGCACCGCAGGTCCTTGAACTTGTCCTTCATGCGATAGTTTGATCCTTAAACTTAAAAAGGTGGATTATTTGGTCCTGAAACTTGTTCTCAAGGTGCACATTTGGTCCTGGGCTAATCAACAACAGCCAAGTGAAGCCAGCTGGGCCGAGCCGGTCAGCGCTGCAGTTTTTGCATTTAGCCCCTTTCTGTTTATCAAAATTAACCCATGGGATACCTTTGCTGAAGTGGATAGCTAGCTCTCTGTAGCCTCGCCTCGACGCACCCATGCCATCTGCTCGACGGCGGGGACGCGCGGAGGGACACGTCGGCCGAGGTGCCTAGGCTCGGCTGGGGGCGGGACGGTGGCGCCATCGTGTGGCGGCAAGAAGACGGCCGGGAGGTACTCATCGGTGTGGCACGCGAAGGTGGAGCGGCTGAAGTGCCTCACCAGCCTCTGCCTGCCCTGCAAAGACCAACGGCTCACGGTGCCGTCGTGAGGTTGACGAAGGCGTACCCCTTGTTGCTGCAACGCTGCCTGCTTTAATTTGCACGTTGCAAAACAGAAGAAGATCGCGTAGGCTCCACGACAGCAGCCTGCCTGCATTACCTCGTGTGCGATCTCCGCATGCCGTTGTACCTCCCGTGCCGCCTCACCATCCCGGACATCACCGCGCACCGCTGGTCTCGGCCCTGCGCCGTGGCCTTGGCCGCGCCGGCGCCCGTGCTCCTCGCCACGACGCACAACCTGGCGAAATCATCCTCGCGCCACGCCGCCACCACAACAGCGACGACCACGCGATCGTCCTCGCCGGCAGCGTCCTTGGCCTCCTCCTCGCGGCCCTCGCCGCGGCCACAACGGACGACGCGTCCCCTCCCCACGGGCGCCCGCGTGCCGTGGCTGGCGGTGGGGTTCCTGATGAGCGTACTCTGGGGCTCTGGGCATACACCCCGGCGCGCGAACTGGTGGCGCTCCTGGTGGCCATCGGGTACCGTACATGGTGGGCGCGACGGTGCTGGCATGCGGAGACTCGTTGGGCGACCTAGTCTCCAACGTGGCGGTGGCGACGCACAGGGGCCACGATGGCGCGCAGATGGCCGTGTCATCCTGCTGCGCCGGGCCGCAGTTCAACACGGTGGTGGGGCTGAGGCTTTCACTGACGCTGGCAGCGGGCGCAGAGTACCTGGCGCCGTTCACGCTCCCGGCGGACGCAGCGGTGTACGAGACGGTGGAGTTCATGTGCACCGGGCTGGCGTGGGTGCTGGTGGTGGTGCCGGCGAGGGGCATGCGGCTCGACCAGGTGCACGGGGTGGGCCTCATCGTCATCTACCTCACCTTCTTCGGCGTCCGCGTCCTCGACAGCCACGGCCTCTGGTCCGAGTAGCGACGGCAGCAAACAGAGGAAGCTGCTCTGCTCCCGTCAATGGCGACCACTGTCCACTGATGTACGTAGATGGAGGATGATAGTTGATAGTTCAGATGCTTGTACAGTCGTAGTAGCACTAAGGTGGTACTATAGTATTAGCCTGTAGGCGATTACCGATGGATTAGTTAGTGGTGTAATTGTTTTGCTTGTTTTGGTTGGCATCAAGATGATTTCCCCACGAGCTGAAATCGATAAACGAGAGGGAGCTAAATGCAAAAGTGCGGCACTGACCGGCTTGGTCCAGTTGGCTCCACTTGGCTGCTCATGATTGGCTCGCAACCAAATGTGCACCTTGAGGACAAGTTAGAGGACCAAATAATCCACTTTTGCAAATTTGAGGACCAAAACATTACATGCAAGACAAGTTTCAGGACCTGCACTGCTATTACCTCAAATAAATAGGAGTGTTGGCATTCAGCTTGCGTAGCATGAGCTCCTGAGTGCTCACGTCACTCTCGTGCTCCGTCTCTATGTGTGAGTGTGTTCTCTTTGAATTGGTATGGATTTCCAACTATGGTATGGTACATGAGTGTGTAATTTTGTAAGAGTAAAAGATGATGGTGATGATTTTATAATGTGGGTTATTGTTGAATACGTTGTGGTATGCACAGTCAGCTACGGACTGAATGTGATTTGTAAAAAAAATGATGATGGTGAAGATTTTGTGTGTGATTTGTGCAACGGTTATAGTTTGGCTATAAAATTTTCCATCACTAGCATTTTTTTTTTTGAGAATCACTTGTAGTATTTCTTTTTTGAGACAAACTTGTATACCTCGGTATGCTTGGGCTGGGCCATCAACAACCAGTAGAATGTTGGGAGCGAACGGTGGGCTGAACCATGCCGGGCCGTGCTCCTGCGCCATGTCCACCCTCAAGAGACGGTCGTCCTCTTCTGAAAAAAAAAAAGAAGACGGTCGTCCGGTCAGGGCCACGGGCGTCAGCGCACTCCGGCGTCCCTCTCTGCCGGCGGCCGGCGGCGCCGCATCCCGGCAGCCCCCATAAGCAAGTAGTACAAGACTCGCCTCTGAGCTGAACCAATCCCCAGAAATGGCGACCAAGCGGCCGGGCCGGCACGGGCGCCGGCCGACGCTCCACTTAGGGCGGGCCTCTCCTCTGCTCCGCAGGGAGGACCAAGGCCAGCAAGAAACCTCTGTCCCTCCGGTAAGTAGGAATCTTTTACCCAGAACACAATGCCACAGAAGTGAGGTGTTCGCTGTTCTAGCTGCTGCTACAGATCTATTGGGCTCCAGTTCAGTTACTAGCACTTGCCTCCCTCACCATTTTGTTATTTCTACACAGAAATTACTCACCAATTCACCAAGGAAAATTCGCTAGATTTTTGTTGTGCTCCATCCTTGACTCTAAGAAAGCAATTACAGCCACATTACAAGGTAACTGTTCAACTGTATACTGTGATCTTAAAACATTTTGGGAGTACTGCCACACGCTTCGTCGGTGATGACGCTTGGAGACTGACCTCTGCTGTTGTACCGACATTCTAGAATGCAACTTTAACCGAAGTTGTTCAATTAATGAGCAGCAAGATCGTCCATTGAGCGGATAAGCCTTGTAACCTTTTATCTTCATATCCTGCAAATAATTATTATTTTCTGTCTTTTGCAAAAGCAAAAGATAATCCTCTCTAGAAAAGAGAAAAATGAAAGTAAAAGATTACAGAACTCTACCTCCTGGAGTAATCCAGTATCAGGGATTCTCTTCTGTCCTGTTCAATTTAACAACTTACACTCAGAGTGATTGTCTTACACTCTTTCAGCGTCAGGCATGTTTTCTTATTGTGGCCCCAGCTCAGCCTCTAAGAAAGCAATTGTTTACATCGTAAGCTACTCCCTCCGTCCCATAATATAAGAGCGTTTTTGACACTATGTGTAGTGTCAAAAATGCTCTTATATTATGGGACGGAGGGAGTAGATGTTTTAAAATATATGGTAAACCTTAAAGGAAGGAAATTCAGGTGCGTCTGTTTCTTTGTTCCACTTTGCTGATGTATTGTAGTACTAATTTCTATCTCGGAGGATAAAATGGGTTTTGCTGTATGTACTAAATCTGGTCAGATGGTTTAGAACAAGGATATATGTAGATGGTGTGCATCAAGAGTCGGTAACAGGCTCGCATGTTCGAGTACGAGGGTCACCATTTTTAGTTGCAGGTAGTTTGCATACAATGTTTCGAGAAGAGTGTGAAGCATTTTCTGATTTATACAGGAAAATGTTAAGCAAGTTAGCCTCACACCACCTCCATAGAGAAAGAGAGTAGGAACTCTTGTGATTAGGACTCGTATAGGAATCCATGTAGCACATGTCTCCAATCATCCAAATTGGAAATGCAAGTAAAACCCAAATTCAGATGCTCTACTAGAGAGTTTCTTCAATTGGGATGTCTTGAAAGACACAAAAGTTGTTCAACTAGCAGGAAAATCCAATAGTGAACACTGACCAGACAGTCTAACAATCTTTGATCTTTATCTTTTTATCTTGCAGCTAGCTAGACACAAGCAAAGGGTTGATTTCTGTCTTTAGCAAAGCATAAGGCAATCGTCCTGTTTTTCTCTGCACTTTTTTCTTTCCGATATTTCTGTAAACAGGTTGCTTATGTTGTAACTTGACAGTATGATACTTCTTACTATATGTGACAGATACAGTCATCAGAATGTATAAAAATTGCATGTTGATGTTTAGTACATTCAGAGTGGCTTCACAATTCTAGATAGTGTCGATATTATATGGAGGTACTTTGCTTAAAGTTTCTAGTAGTGTATGAAGCATTTTCTGATTTGTGTAGGTAAGTTAACTAGTTAAGTAAGCATGTCAGCCTCTCACATTACCTCCAAACAGAGAGCTGTTATCACTGTCAATAGGACTTGAATAGGAACCTGTGTAGCACATGAAAGTTATAAATAGGATTAGAGATATGAGTCAAATCCCTGAATCTAACTTGCATCACATTATTTTTCCTTATAATTATATAGGAATCCTACCTTACTGGAATTGCAATGCCAGCTACAAGCATACAATTGGTTTCTGTCTTTAGTGAAAGCAAAAGATAATCCTCACAAGAAACAGCAAAAAAGTAAAGCAAAAGGTAAGGAATAGTACTTCTTGCTTTTATTCTGTCTAAGGTATTTGTGCATACACAGAAGCACGAGGCACCCTAAATGTTTTATTGCAGCATGTAGCATGTCCTCTATTCCGCTCTCCGGTCTATCTAGCCAGCTTCTTGTGGTGTCTAAATGATCTATTTGGCTTCTTGTAGCTGCGTATCTCTACATAGTATCAATTATTTCTTCACCAAGGTATGTAAAGCTCAGCATATATAATTACACCTGTACTCAATCTGCATGCCTGCTTCTTCATAATTATGTAAGCTAGTTTTATCTGGATATAGATTTCGTGCACTCGAGCAAATGTGCCGTGTTTGCTATTTGACAAGAATAAAATAGTGAGTTTTGAAGCTTCAGAAAATTCCAAGAACAATCTCATGTAGATATTTCAATCGAGCAATTTTAACATGCTCCCTCTTACCTCCTCTTTTCACATGAGAGCCTATGTGTTTGCAAAGTTTCTGAGAAGACGAGTCTACACTAAAAAGACAAGCATGAGAGGCTGAAAAACATATTTATGTGCTCGTTTTGTTATTTTTGCACAGGCCACCAAAATACAAAATTTTGCAATAAACTTGACTGTTGCACACAATACTAAATGATGTACACGTGCCATTATTATTATTTTGAAATTTTCTGGAAGCACAAGAAATATAGTTTTAGCAGGCTCAGGAGTGAGGCCATGGCGCCATGCTCAATTTTAGGTTATTGACATTTATTCATTGCTCGAGGGATTCACGTGGATTTTTTTTATTCTTTTTTATTACAGGAAATAATCCACTACTTCTCAAGGAATTCAGACGGATACTTGCAGTGAGAATACTGGTCGAGGATAACCTGGAAATAGAATTAATCTAGAGACTAGAGATTCCAGCATCTTGCGGTCTTGCCAATTCATCATGCGTACGGAGGTAAGTTTACACATACCGATCACTTTTCGTTATGCCTAGCTTACAAAATATTTAGATTATTCTATGCTGTGTGCATCGATTGTGGTAAAAATTTATTGTAAATAAATTGTTCTATATGCCACGGCTTTAATTAGTTAATTGCTGCATGAATGTGTAGCCTTGCCCATCACATCTTGTTTCATATATATACTGCTACTATGTATGTAGCTACTTTGAACTGGTGGTGATCACCGGTGGCTTCACATATCCATGCAGGTTATCAAGGCAGACACCATTGATGCGGCTGTTGAAGGAATTCTCAATGAACTCAAGGATACTAGTAGAAGAGAAAATTCCATCTACTTTGATGGCTGGGACGGGCTTGGGGCATCTACGGTGCTGCAAGTTGTAGCCCAATATCTGGCATCAAACAAGAAGACAATACCTCCAGGACTGTTGTTTGAGCATGTCATCCACATTGACTGTTCAAAGTGGGAGAGCACAAGAGCAGTGCAGAGGGAAATCTCTATGCAGCTGAAGCTTCCCAGTCGAGTGATTGAGATGTTTAACAAGCAAGATGAGGAGGAGGATTTCAGTGGAATTACTGATCAAGGCTCTCGCATGGAAATACCAGAGGTTGCGGCAGAGATCAAGAGGAGCATACAGGGCCGCAGGTTTCTGCTGGTTCTTCAGAATGGAGGGGATGAGGAGGTTAACATAGCTAACCTTGGTCTTTACATATACGGGTACTTGAGTAGCAAGGTGGTATGGACCTTCCAAGGGAGGTTCCGGATCGACTCCAAGATGAGAGAAAAGGTCATGAAGAAGAACACCACAGATGTTCTTCTCTCAGCTTCATGCTCTGAGCGAGATACACAAGAGTTGTGGTCATATCTACTTCGTGAAGAGGCTATACAAGTTGTTTGCAAGTATGGCATTGACCCTGCAATAGCTGTTAAATGCTTCTTGTATATGTTGACACTAAATTGCATCCGCGGCCATCATGTCGAAACTGAGTTTGATTTGGCTATACATACTTGCAACTATTGGATGTGTGATGGGATCATACAGAAAGTCACGAACATCAATGAAGCGTGGCAAGTCAGTGATGCTCTGGAGGCTCAGATGCGACTGGATATAGACTACTGCCATAATGAATTGCCCTCTCACTTGGTAAGGCATGATGAGAGCATTCCTCATTGGTCTTCACCGGCAAATGGATTTCTATTGGTTCCGGCTGGAGTCATTCCTAATGGAATGTTTCAGCATTTTGACAAGCTTGGTGTCCTAAAACTCTTTAAGTGCACCTTCAGCTTTTCATCGCCCCCATTTCTCTACTGCCACATCCTTAGATTTCTATGGCTTGACCACTGCCAAGACCTAAGAAACACAAATGCAGAAAAAAGGGATGAGGAAAACACCACTAGATCATGGACATGCTTCAGAAGCTTGTGGGTGCTTGACCTGCGCTACACAGATTGTGATTGGATCTTGTCTGCATGGATGATGGATCTCATGACCCAGCTCAGGGAGCTAAATGTGATGGGTGCTGAAAACTGGGACATGAGCCATTTGCAAGGACGAATTCGTAACATTCGCAAGCTCCGGGTAACAAAGTCCACCTGCTTCTTCAACAACCACGTGTTCTCAGAGATGGAAAGCATGGAGCTTCTTGATTTTTCAGGAAATCGCATCACACAAGGCATGACATGCTTATCTGGACCAGCAAGCAACAGTAGCCTTAAGAGCTTCATTATTGACGGATGTGATGGGTTAAAAACTATCTGTTTTAGGGGCTGCAAAGAATTGGACAATCTATTCTTGAAAGGGTCTTTGGAGAGTCTCGAGGAGCTGGACCTCTCAGGCACAAGAGTGAAAACCCTCAACCTGATAGGAGTGGATGCCAGATCACTCCCCAAGCAGATCATCCTGCTAGGCTGCGAGAAGCTCCATGCAATATTGTGGCCACTGAGTATGACAAAGGAAGGGTTGCCAAAAGTGCTGCACATTGACACCACATCTCCATCAACAATAGCTTACGAAGGGGAGGCACCACTTGTGCACTCGCATGCTGATCTATCCCTCCACCAGCAGAAAGAAGAAATGTTTAAGGGTGGGTGGCGGATTTGTCTCACGGATGCAAGGCTCCTTAGGTCCCTCTCTCCTGCAGAAAGTTTTTTAAAAGACTCAGCCATACATATTGATATCTGTACAGCAGCTGTTGTTGGTGGTAGCAACATCCAAGGAACAAGCAGTAACAAACTAGTGCAAGTCCAACCGCGTACAAGCATCTTGATGCACTCGAAGTACAGAGATGCCTTTAGGAATGACCCAATTCCAGCAGTGATGATGTGGGAGTGGGACTACCCCAAGATACCGAACTTGATGATGACCAAATATACATGCTTCATAAAGATAATAATGCACGGGCGGGGCAACAGACTCTTGGAGGATGCTGCAGGTGACTTGGTTAGTACTAGTGCTTTATTATTGCCTAAGTTTATATGTGACTTGGTTACATCGTTGCACGTGTATGATAACTTGTCCATCACTAGTATCCCTGGACCTCCCCAAGGATCAGGATGGCATAGACTAAGATGGTGCCGCGTGGAGAGATGCCCTAGGTTACACACAGTCTTCACTGTCCCCCATGGCACTAGCGAGGACCTTGGCGGGGACAGCTTTCGGTATCTGGAAACATTATGGGCGTCCAAGCTCCTCTCTGCACTATACATCTGGGACAGGCAAGTTGAAAAAGGTTATTTGAATTCCCTGGTGTTATTGCACCTGGACCACTGCCCCAGGCTCGTACATGTGCTCCCCTTCTCCATACGGATAAAACACACCTTGTATTACCTTGAGACCCTTGAGATAGTGTACTGCGGTGACCTCAAGGAGGTATTCCCTTTGAGCCCTGAGCTTCAAGAGCAGAATAAAATTCTAGAGTTCCACAATTTGAAGCGCATCCACCTGCATGAGCTCCCAAAGTTGCAGCGCATCTATGGGCGTAGTATATCTGCACCTTACCTTGAGACCGTCAAGATCAGGGGCTGTTGGAGCCTTAGGCGTCTTCCTGCCGTCGGACGCTACACCGAGCCGCCCAAGGTGGAGTGCGAGAAGGAATGGTGGGACAACCTAGAGTGGGACGGGTTGGAAGAGTACCACCATCCTTCGCTCTACGAGCCGACCCACTCGTTGTACTACAAGAAGGCCCAGCTGCCAAGAGGCACAGTACTCTGGTGAGCTTTACATCTACTTCCATTTGTACGTATGTTCCTCAGTATGTACAGTCTGCTAATAAGCTCTTTGTGCTGAACATTGTTGCTACTCTTTTTCTTTTCTACATAAAACAAATCAGCCTAGTACTGTAAGTAGTACGTGTGGTTAATCATTGATAGCATGGTTGGTTTATATGCTGCAGGTAATATGCAAGATCGTCCAACACGCAGTGCTGTTGGGGAACGCAGTAATTTCAAAAATTTCCTACGCACACGCAAGATCATGATGATGCACAACAACGAGAGGGGAGAGTGTTGTCTACGTACCCACGCAGACCGACTGCGGAAGCGATCACACAACATAGAGGAAGTAGTCGTACGTCTTCCCGATCCGACCGATCCAAACACCGTTACTCCGGCACCTCCGAGTTCTTAGCACACGTACAGCTCGATGACGATCCCCGGACTCCGATCCAGCAAAGTGTCGGGGAAGAGTTCCGTCAGCACGACGGCGTGGTGATGATCTTGATGCACTACAGCAGCAGGGCTTCGCCTAAACTCCGCTACAGTATTATCGAGGAATATGGTGGCTGGGGACACCGCACACGGCTAAGGAATAGATCACGTGGATCAACTTGTGTGTTCTAGGGTGCCTCTACCTCAGTATATAAAGGACTAGAGGGGGGAGGCTGGCCGGCCAAGGGAGGGCGCGCCAGGAGAGTCCTACTCCCTCTGGGAGTAGGATCCC
>NC_041390.1:12113585-12120560 GCF_002162155.2 Triticum dicoccoides
ATCCTAGTTGGAATAGGATTCCTTGAGGGGGGAAAGAGAGAGAGGGGGGCGGCCACCTCTCCTAGTCCTAATAGGACTAGGGGAAGGGGGGAGGCGCACAGCCACCTTGGGCTGCCCCTTTCTCCTTTCCACTAAAGCCCACTAAGGCCCATATAGCTCCCGGGGGGTTCCGGTAACCTCCCGGTACTCCGGTAAAATCCCGATTTTACCCGGAACACTTCCGATATCCAAACATAGGCTTCCAATATATCAATCTTTATGTCTCGACCATTTCGAGACTCCTCATCATGTCCGTGATCACATCCGGGACTCCGAACAACCTTCGGTACATCAAAATGCATAAACTCATAATATAACTGTCATCGTAACCTTAAGCGTGCGGACCCTACGGGTTCGAGAACAATGTAGACATGACCGAGACACGTCTCCGGTCAGTAACCAATAGCGGGACCTGGATGCCCATATTGGCTCCTACATATTCTACGAAGATCTTTATCTGTCAGACCGCATAACAACATACGTTGTTCCCTTTGTCATCGGTATGTTACTTGCCCGAGATTCGATCGTCGGTATCCAATACTTAGTTCAATCTCGTTACCGGCAAGTCTCTTTACTCGTTCCGTAATACATCATCTTACAACTACCTCATTAGTTGCAATGCTTGCAAGGCTTTATGTGATGTGCATTACCGAGAGGGCCCAGAGATACCTCTCCGACAATCGGAGTGACAAATCCTAATCTCGAAATACGCCAACCCAACATCTACCATTGGAGACACCTGTAGAGCTCCTTTATAATCACCCAGTTACGTTGTGATGTTTGGTAGCACACAAAGTGTTCCTCCGGTAAACGGGAGTTGCATAATCTCATAGTCATAGGAACATGTATAAGTCATGAAGAAAAGCAATAGCAACATACTAAACAATCGGGTGCTAAGCTAATGGAATGGGTCATGTCAATCAGATCATTCAACTAATGATGTGACCTCGTTAATCAAATAACAACTCTTTGTTCATGGTTAGGAAACATAACCATCTTTGATTAACGAGCTAGTCAAGTAGAGGCATACTAGTGACACTCTGTTTGTCTATGTATTCACACATGTATTATGTTTTCGGTTAAAACAATTCTAGCATGAATAATAAACATTTATCATGATATAAGGAAATAAATAATAACTTTATTATTGCCTCTAGGGCATATTTCCTTCAGTCTCCCACTTGCACTAGAGTCAATAATCTAGATCACACTGTAATGATTCTAACAGCCATGGAGCTTTGGTGCTGATCATGTTTTGCTCGTGGAAGAGGCTTAGTCAATGGGTCTGCAACATTCAGATCCGTATGTATCTTGCAAATTTCTATGTCTCCCACCTGGACTAGATCCCGGATGGAATTGAAGCGTCTCTTGATGTGTTTGGTCCTTTTGTGAAATCTGGATTCCTTTGCCAAGGCAATTGCACGAGTATTGTCACAAAAGATTTTCATTGGATCCGATACACTAGGTATGACACCTAGATCGGATATGAACTCCTTCATCCAGACTCCTTCGTTCGCTGCTTCCGAAGCAGCTATGTACTCCGCTTCACATGTAGATCCCGCTACGACGCTTTGTTTAGAACTGCACCAACTGGCAGCTCCACCGTTTAATGTAAACACGTATCCGGTTTGCGATTTAGAATCGTCCGGATCAGTGTCAAAGCTTGCATCAACGTAACCTTTTACGGTGAGCTCTTTGTCACCTCCATATACGAGAAACATATCCTTAGTCCTTTTCAGGTATTTCAGGATGTTCTTGACCGCTGTCCAGTGATCCACTCCTGGATTACTTTGGTACCTCCCTGCTAAACTTATAGCAAGGCACACATCAGGTCTGGTACACAGCATTGCATACATGATAGAGCCTATGGCTGAAGCATAGGGAACACCTTTCATTTTCTCTCTATCTTCTGCAGTGGTCGGGCATTGAGTCTGACTCAACTTCACACCTTGTAACATAGGCAAGAACCCTTTCTTTGCTTGATCCATTTTGAACTTCTTCAAAATCTTGTCAAGGTATGTGCTTTGTGGAAGTCCAATTAAGCGTCTTGATCTATCTCTATAGATCTTTATGCCTAATATGTAAGCAGCTTCACCAAGGTCTTTCATTGAAAAACTCTTATTCAAGTATCCCTTTATGCTATCCAGAAATTCTATATCATTTCCAATCAGCAATATGTCATCCACATATAATATCAGAAATGATACAGAGCTCCCACTCACTTTCTTGTAAATACAGGCTTCTCCGAAAGTCTGTATAAAACCAAATGCTTTGATCATACTATCAAAATATTTATTCCAACTCCGAGAGGCTTGCACCAGTCCATAAATGGATCGCTAGAGCTTGCACACTTTGTTAGCTCCCTTTGGATCGACAAAACCTTCCGGTTGCATCATATACAACTCTTCTTCCAGAAATCCATTCAGGAATGCAGTTTTGACATCCATCTGCCAAATTTCATAATCATAAAATGCGGCAATTGCTAACATGATTCGGACAGACTTAAGCATCACTACGGGTGAGAAGGTCTCATCGTAGTCAACCCCTTGAACTTGTCGAAAACCTTTTGCGACAAGTCAAGCTTTGTAGACAGTAACATTACCATCAGCGTCAGTCTTCTTTTTGAAGATCCATTTATTCTCAATTGCTTGCCGATCATCGGGCAAGTCAATCAAAGTCCATACTTTGTTCTCATACATGGATCCCATCTCAGATTTCATGGCTTCAAGCCACTTTGCGGAATCTGGGATCACCATCGCTTCTTCATAGTTCGTAGATTCATCATGATCTAGTAGCATGATTTCCAGAACAGGATTACCGTACCACTCTGGCGCGGATCTTACTCTGGTTGATCTACGAGGTTCAGTAGTATCTTGATCTGAAGTTTCATGATCATCATCATTAGCTTCCTCACTTATTGGTGTAGGTGTCGCAGAAACAGATTTCTGTGATGTACTACTCTCCAATAAAGGAGCAGGTACAGTTACCTCGTCAAGTTCTACTTTCCTCCCACTCACTTCTTTCAAGAGAAACTCCTTCTCTAGAAAGGATCAATTCTTAGCAACGAATGTCTTGCCTTCGGATCTGTGATAGAAGGTGTACCCAATAGTCTCCTTTGGGTATCCTATGAAGACACATTTCTCCGATTTGGTTCGAGCTTATCAGGTTGAAGCTTTTTCACATAAGCATCGCAGCCCCAAACTTTAAGAAACGACAACTTTGGTTTCTTGCCAAACCACAGTTCATAAGGCGTCGTCTCAACGGATTTTGATGGCGCCCTATTTAACGTGAATGCGGCCGTCTCTAAAGCATAACCCCAAAACGATAGCGGTAAATCAGTAAGAGACATCATAGATCGCAACATATCTAGTAAAGTACGATTATGACGTTCGGACACACCATTACGCTGTGGTGTTCCGGGTGGCGTGAGTTGTGAAACTATTCCACAATTTTTCATATGTACACCAAACTCGTAACTCAAATATTCTCCTCCACGATCAGATCGTAGAAACTTTATTTTCTTGTTACGATGATTTTCAACTTCACTCTAAAATTCTTTGAACTTTTCAAATGTTTCAGATTTATATTTCATTAAGTAGATATACCCATATCTGTTTAAATCATCTATGAAGGTGAGAAAATAACGATATCCGCCACGAGCCTCAATATTCAACGGACCACATATATCGGTATGTATGATTTCCAACAAATCTGTTGCTCTCTCCATAGTACTGGAGAACGCTGTTTTAGTCCTCTTGCCCATGAGGCACGGTTCGCAAGTACCAAGTGATTCATAATCAAGTGGTTCCAAAAGTCCATCAGTATGGAGTTTCTTCATGCGCTTTACACCGATATGACCTAAACGACAGTGCCACAAATAAGTTGCACTTTCATTATCAACTCTGTATCTTTTGGCTTCAACATTATGAATATGTGTATCACTACTATCGAGATTCATCAAAATAGACCATTCTTCAAAGGTGCATGACCATAAAAGATATTACTCATATAAATAGAACAACCATTATTCTCTGATTTAAATGAATAACCGTCTCGCATCAAACAAGATCCAGATATAATGTTCATGCTCAACGCTGGCACCAAATAACAATTATTTAGGTCTAATATTAATCCCGAAGGTAGACGTAGAGGTAGCGTGCCGACGGCGATCACATTGACTTTGGAACCGTTTCCCACACGCGTCGTCACCTCGTCATTTGCCAGTGCCCGCTTATTCCGTAGTCCCTGTTTTGAGTTGCAAATATTAGCAACAGAACCAGTATCAAATACCCAGGTGCTACTGCGAGCTCTAGTAAGGTACACATCAATAACATGTATATCACATATACCTTTGTTCACCTTGCCATCCTTCTTATCCGCCAAATACTTGGGGCAGTTCCGCTTCCAGTGACCAGTCTGCTTGCAGTAGAAGCACTCAGTTTCAGGTTTAGGTCCAGACTTGGGTTTCTTCTCCTGAGCAGCAACTTGCTTGCTGTTCTTCTTGAAGTTCCCCTTTTTCTTCCCTTTGCCCTTTTTCTTGAAACTAGTGGTCTTGTTAACCATCAACACTTGATGCTCCTTCTTGATTTCTACCTCCGCAGCTTTCAGCATTGCGAAGAGCTCGGAATAGTCTTGTTCATCCCTTGCATATTATAGTTCATCACGAAGCTCTTGTAGCTTGGTGGCAGTGATTGGAGAATTCTGTCAATGACGCAATCATCCGGAAGATTAACTCCCAATTGAATCAAGTGATTATTATACCCAGACATTTTGAGTATGTGCTCACTGACAGAACTGTTCTCCTCCATCTTGCAGCTATAGAACTTATTGGAGACTTCATATCTCTCAATCCGGGCATTTGCTTGAAATATTAACTTCAACTCCTGGAACATCTCATATGCTCCATGACGTTCAAAACGTCGTTGAAGTCCCGATTCTAAGTCGTAAAGCATGGCACACTGAACTATCGAGTAGTCATCAGCTTTGCTCTGCCAGACGTTCATAACATCTGGTGTTGCTCCAGCAGCAGGCCTGGCACCCAGCGGTGCTTCCAGGACGTAATTCTTTTGAGCAGCAATGAGGATAATCCTCAAGTTACGGACCCAGTCCGTATAATTGCTACCAACATCTTTCAACACAATTTTCTCTAGGAACATATCAAAATAAACACATGAAAGCAATAACGCGAGCTTTTTGATCTACAACATAATTTGCAAAATACTACCAGGACTAAGTTCATGATAAATTTAAGTTCAATTAATCATATTACTTAAGAACTCCCTCTTAGATAGACATCCCTCTAATCCTCTAAGTGATTACGTGATCCAAATCAACTAAACCATGTCCGATCATCACGTGAGATGGAGTAGTTTCACTGGTGAACATCACTATGTTGATCATATCTACTATATGATTCACGCTCGACCTTTCGGTCTCCGTGTTCCGAGGCCATATCTGCATATGCTAAGCTCGTCAAGTTTAACCTGAGTATTCTACGTGTGCAAAAACTGGCTTGCACCCGTTGTAGATGGACGTAGAGCTTATCACACCCGATCATTACGTGGTGTCTGGGCACGACGAACTTTGGCAACGGTGCATACTCGGGGAGAACACTTCTTGATAATTTAGTGAGAGATCATCTTATAATGCTACCGTTAATCAAAGCAAGATAATATGCATAAAAGGATAAACATCACATGCAATCAATATAAGTGATATGATATGGCCATCATCATCTTGTGCTTGTGATCTCCATCTCCAAAGCACCGTCGTGATCACCATCGTCACCGGCGTGACACCTTGATCTCCATCGTAGCATCATTGTCGTCTCGCCAAGCTTATGTTTCTACGACTATTACTACTGCTTAGTAATAAAGTAAAGCATTACATCGCGATTGCATTGCATACAATAAAGCGACAACCATATGGCTCCTGCCAGTTGCCGAAAACTCGGTTACAAAACATGATCATCTCATACAATAAAATTCAGCATCATGGCTTGACCATATCACATCACAACATGCCCTGCAAAAACAAGTTAGACGTCCTCTACTTTGTTGTTGCAAGTTTTACGTGGCTGCTACGGGCTTAAGCAAGAACCAATCTCACCTACGCATCAAAACCACAACGATAGTTTGTCAAATAGACTCCGTTTTAACCTTCGCAAGGACCGGACGTAGCCATACTTGGTTCAACTAAAGTTGGAGAGACAGTCGCCCGCAAGCCACCTATGTGCAAAGCACGTCGGGGGAACCGGTCTCGCGTAAGCGTACGCGTAATGTTGGTCCGAATCGTCTCGTCCAACAATGCCGCCGAACCAAAGTATGACATGCTGGTAGGCAGTATGACTTATATCGCCCACAACTCACTTGTGTTCTACTCGTGCATATAACATCAACATAAATAACCTAGGCTCTGATACCACTATTGGGGAACGCAGTAATTTCAAAAATTTCCTACGCACACGCAAGATCATGGGGATGCACAGCAAGGAGAGGGGAGAGTGTTGTCTATGTACCCACGCAGACCGACTACGGAAGCGATCACACAACATAGAGGAAGTAGTCGTACGTCTTCTCGATCCGACCGATCCAAGCACCGTTACTCCGGCACCTCTGAGTTCTTAGCACACGTACAGCTCGATGACGATGCCCGGACTCCGATCCAGCAAAGTGTCGGGGAAGAGTTCCGTCAGCACGACGGCGTGGTGACGATCTTGATGCACTACAGCAACAGGGCTTCGCCTAAACTCCGCTACAGTATTATCAAGGAATATGGTGGCTGGGGGCACCGCACACGGCTAAGGAATAGATCACGTGGATCAACTTGTGTGTTCTAGGGTGGCTCTACCTCAGTATATAAAGGACTAGAGGGGGGGAGGCTGGCCGGCCAAGGGAGGGCGCGCCAGGAGAGTCCTACTCCCTCTGGGAGTAGGAT
>NC_041390.1:12121048-12129468 GCF_002162155.2 Triticum dicoccoides
GTTGGAATAGGATTCCTTGAGGGGGGGAAAGAGAGAGAGGGGGGCGGCCACCTCTCCTAGTCCTAATAGGACTAGGGGAAGGGGGGAGGCGCACAGCCACCTTGGGCTGCCCCTTTCTCCTTTCCACTAAAGCCCACTAAGGCCCATATAGCTCCCGGGGGATTCCGGTAACCTCCCGGTACTCCGGTAAAATC
Organism: Triticum dicoccoides; assembly: GCF_002162155.2. Taxonomy (NCBI): domain Eukaryota; kingdom Viridiplantae; phylum Streptophyta; class Magnoliopsida; order Poales; family Poaceae; genus Triticum; species Triticum dicoccoides. The sequence goes on from NC_041390.1 coordinate 12,121,243, forward strand.
CCGATTTCACCCGGAACACTTCCGATATCCAAACATAGGCTTCCAATATATCAATCTTTATGTCTCGACCATTTCGAGACTCCTCGTCATGTCCGTGATCACATCCGGGACTCCGAACAACCTTCGGTACATCAAAATGCATAAACTCATAATATAACTGTCATCGTAACCTTAAGCGTGCGGACCCTACGGGTTCGAGAACAATGTAGACATGACCGAGACACGTCTCCGGTCAATAACCAATAGCGGGACCTGGATGCCCATATTGGCTCCTACATATTCTACGAAGATCTTTATCGGTCAGACCGCATAACAACATACGTTGTTCCCTTTGTCATCGGTATGTTACTTGCCCGAGATTCGATCGTCGGTATCCAATACCTAGTTCAATCTCGTTACCGACATGTCTCTTTACTCGTTCCGTAATACATCATCTTACAACTACCTCATTAGTTGCAATGCTTGCAAGGCTTTATGTGATGTGCATTACCGAGAGGGCCCAGAGATACCTCTCCGACAATCAGAGTGACAAATCCTAATCTCAAAATACGCCAACCCAACATCTACCATTGGAGACACCTGTAGAGCTCCTTTATAATCACCCAGTTACGATGTGACGTTTGGTAGCACACAAAGTGTTCCTCCGATAAACGGGAGTTGCATAATCTCATAGTCATAGGAACATGTATAAGTCATGAAGAAAAGCAATAGCAACATACTAAACAATCGGGTGCTAAGCTAATGGAATGGGTCATGTCAATCAGATCATTCAACTAATGATGTGACCTCGTTAATCAAATAACAACTCTTTGTTCATGGTTAGGAAACATAACCATCTTTGATTAACGAGCTAGTCAAGTAGAGGCATACTAGTGACACTCTGTTTGTCTATGTATTCACACATGTATTATGTTTCCAGTTAATACAATTCTAGCATGAATAATAAACATTTATCATGATATAAGGAAATAAATAATAACTTTATTATTGCCTCTAGGGCATATTTCCTTCAAGTGCTACCTCCTACATAACAGAAGCTTTCCTGTCGTGCGTGTGCTGCTTGCCCTACTTCCCGCTTGATTGGTGTGTGGTGTTCTCTCTGCATATGCATCGCCTTGGTGTCGCAGTGCGGCTTCCAGTTTGATTTGATTGGATTTGGCATGGTTTGATCAACCTTTGCTCCAGCTCCCGAGCAATTGAGGAATAAAGCAGAGCGGGCGCAGCTTCTGCAGCATGAGCCCCTGAGTGCTCATGTTGTTGTGTGCTCATTCTGTGTGTGTGGTGGTGCTTGTCATGGTACGAATTGTCAGATGTGGATTTGTTGTAATTTGTAAGCATAAACGATGATGGCGATGATTTGTGTGTGGTGTTGTTTGTTGTGATATGATTTGAATACTCAGTCATGTGTTGTTTGTTCCAATGCCAGTTTTCTATATGCTCATTGTTCCATCGTGTACTTGGAGTTGATGTGATGGCTGTTGTCACTTGCTAGGGTGGCTGGCAGTATTTCCTTTGCCCATATAGAGGTATGTATACATGAGGTCCATGTCTCTAGTAAACTCATCCATCATCCTTAACAGATGGTGGTGGCTCAGGATTTGCCTTTTTTTAGTTACATTACAGGGTTTCTCTGAATTTCTTTTTTCCCTTGGCATTTAGGTTTCCCTTTAAGTTAGCCATGTGAAATAATGATGGAGTACGTACCATTTGTGTAGTTTGGGAAACAGGGAATCAAATCAAGAGGAAAAAAGGGCTAGGCTGTGGACGTCTGGAGTTTCCTGGTTGCGACCCGGCCTTTCTGATGCCTTTAGTTTCTGAATAATCCCACTTCTCACTTCTTCTTCAGTTAACCTTTGGGTATGACATCACCGCCACCCTAGGCTGCGACTCCGTTTCTGGCTTCTTCAGTTAACCTGCAGTCTCCATTTCACCATCGTTGGCGCGGGCGGCCTCCAGGCCCCGGTCACAAAAGAAATCATATGGTTGATATGCTATATATATATTCAATTCCAGACGACTAGGGGAACTGAAGATTTTCAAATTTGAGAAAGACAACTTGACGCAACTCCGGTTGCCGTCGCCGCCGTTTGTCCAGCGCGCGTGGGATCGTGCAGTTGCTGTCGGCTTGCCGCCGAGTATGTGGAGTAGGTGTATGTGCGGCCGAGCAGAGTGAGTATGCGACAGAGAATGGGTGCTGAACCTAGACGTGTTGCAGAACTTTCATTCTGTCAGGCCCTTCAATGTGTTTTCTCATCTGCTGAACCTAGCCTACGGTGTACTCCCTCCGTTCGGAATTACTTGTCTCAGAAATGGATGTATCTAGAACTAAAATACGTCTAGATACATCCATTTCTTCGACAAGTAATTCCAAACGGAGGGAGTACTTGCTTGCTCACCAATTATTGATTAATCCAAACCATTTGATCTGCTTGCTGTATGGTCTATGTTTTACCTGTCCCTATCGTAAAAAGCCTCGTGTTCAATATCATCTCGCTACTGTAAACGGTTGTGGGAAAGGATTTTTTATTATCATTCTTTCTACAATTTTACTGTTAAATTGTGTGCAAGTTGCAGCTGATAATTTGTTTATTTCCCATTTCCTATTTGAAAAATAAACCAATATTTTTTAAATGTGTGGGCACTTTTATAAATACATGAACATGTATTAAAAATACGTGATCACATTTTGAAATTTACATGAACATTTTTTTAAATGCATGAAAACTTATTTGATTATTTAATTTGTAGAAAAATACATGATAAGTATATTTTATTAAAGTATGGATATTTTTAAGTACACAATGAACATTAGTAAATATACAATGAACAATTATTTAACAGGAGATACAATATTTTTATAATACACCATGAACCATTTTACAAAAACAAGATTTTTTTTTTTGATACGTGGTGAACGTTTATTAGTACACCACAGACCTTTTCAAAAAACACTATGAACCTTTAGAATACTAACATTTTATAGTACATCTAACCACTTAATCACCAGGAACAACTTTTAATATGCGATTATTTATTGGTTGTACACATTGAACATTTATTAAATATAGGAAGATTTAAAACAAATATGCAACAAACAAAATTTTAGTACACGATGAAACATACATGAAAGTTAATTAATACATGATAAAAAACTATTAATACATAACAATTTTTTTTAATACACAACTGACAATTATTGAATATACAGCGCGGCGAACATTGTTTATCACATGATGAACCTTCTTGAGGAAACAAGATAAACAAATTTTAATGCGCGATGAACCTTTTAATAAACAATGAATCATTGTTGAGAACGTGATTACTATTTTCTAAGTGATCATGCTTTTTAAAACTAATCACGTATTTAAAAAATCATGCACTTTAAACAAAAAATTCAGGAAGATTTTTAAAACACACACATACACAGGTTCAAAGTACTAAAACTAAAAGGAATGGGAAGGTAACCTGAAAAAGAAGAAGGAGAAAAGTATGAGTGAATTGCATGAGTTCCTGAAAACATCACCATTGCCAGGTTAGACCTAAGTTTACACCTGGAGCTCGAGACCAAGTCTCGAGTGTTAGAGTTGTGTCGAATATTGTGTACAAGATAGGTAACAGTTGCACTCTAAGTTGTATTGTGTTTACGGGGTATGATGTCGTGCCCTAATAGGACACTTGTATCTTAAACCTCTCATATATAGTGAGGTTAGACACACGATGTAACATATGCCAACATAATAGCACTAGCGCACATGGGAGCTAGCAGAGTGCCGGTTGCCGGTGTGCGGTATTGTGACGGTGTCACGGGGACCAGTGTCCGTAGTCAGGTTCTGGGAATGTAGCCATATCGATAAACCTCGTTAACAAATATCGGTGTCTTGTCTTTTATGATTGCTTGATCCTCAGATGATCGACTATGCGCCTCGAATTTATTCTAATTAGGGATATCAGAGTTAGGTTGTGCAAAGGCTGCAAATCGTTGATTTAGAGGAAGGGTCGAGTCTGAGATGCAGTCGGGTTTCGGCGTGGTTCTCGACGTGATCGGAAAAGGATATCAGAGAAGAGTTACCTGACCATCTCAGCGAGTTGTAGCGATCAACAAAGGCAGCGGCACGCGTGCACACGCTGGATGTGCGGAGATCGATCGTGCTGTGCTGCTGGTTCGCCTTTGCTCGCCTCGCTGGCTTTTTTTCCGGTTGTGCTACGCTACTGGTTCAGGAAAAAGACCGGCCTGCGGTTTACAATTTCGAATATATTCATGAAATAACAAAATGTTTGTAGATTTATTAAAGAATAAATAGAAGGCTCATCGAGTTTGAAGAAAAAGTTCACAAATCTGAAAAGGTTCATCGAATTTGAAAAACAAAGTTCACCGAATTGAAAATTTACATCCATTTGGAAAAAAATCATCAGATTTGAAAAAATGTTCACCGAATTGATAAAAGTTCATCGGATTTAAAAAGAAGTTCATTGATTTTTTTAAAAAATCCATTCATTTCGAAAAAAAAGGTAACCAAATTTGAAACAAAAATCATCTACTTAAAATGGTTCACGAATTAAAAAAATCACGCATTAAAGAAAACAAATAGTATGAGAAAAAGGGAAAAAACCGAACTGAAACACGAACTAAAAGAAAAAAATGATGCACCTGTACAGCGGCGTGGTGATGGTCTGGTGGTTGGAGTTGACCGCTGGTAATGTTTTTTTTTGTGAGAAGGACCGCTGGTAATGAGGTTGTCGGGTTTCGACTCCTTGTGCTTGTTGTTTCTAAATAACAGAAATAATAATAGAATGGGCCGGCCCAGCTGTGACTGCTTCACGCGCCTGTTTGTGAATTGCACTGTAGCAGCGCCTGAAGCACCGAATAGGATTTGGCCCAGGCGGGGCTAGCGATGCTGCTGGTGTGTGCAGTCGGACTGAGATCTGTTTTGGATAAAAAGGAGACCGAGTCTTCATATATGACGCAGATATAGCGAAGTAAATCAGTGAAGTGGAATAATAAACCGATCAAGCCATCGGGAGCACTACTTCTGTAGGGAATTGACAAGGCAATAGCTAGCGTATTGGTTTGAGGCAAAGAAGAGCAATCACCTGAAGGTCAAAAGGAATCCTTGATTGGGTTTTGCTATTAGTACATGAGGGCGTGTCACGTCAGGTTTTGCTTATGTACTTGGACATCACATGAGGAAGGCTCAGATAATTTTCCACACGGTGAACCATACGAGGAACTATGGCACCAACGGGTATCAAGTTTGAGGTGGAGAAGTTCACGAAACTGAAAAGCTTGGGTTATGGCAAACAAGGGTGAAGGATTTGTTGACACAGCAGGATGCTTGAAGGCATTACGGAAAGTCATGACAGCTAAGATTGAATTATTATGTGATGGCTGGAAATTCGTGGAAAACAATTTGAGAGCCTCAAGCGTGTCCTATAGCTGGACAAGTTCGGCTGGGTCGGACTTGACAGTGTGACATATCGACTTGGATATCGGTCGGAACAGAAGACGGTGGTGAGATCAGCGACAACGACATATGAGCGTGATGCTGGTGGTGGCTGACTTCTGGGCGTGGAAACACATGGCGCAGACCCAAAGGCTTGTGCATCTTCAACAAGACTATGGCGCGGGGTTGATTCAAGGTGGTGTACACACGGAGTTGAAGTCAACGGAGCGCGAGGCTGGACTGGTCATGTACCATGGAGTCATGTTGAAGGTGGAGCCGGAGTCTGGAAGACTACACTCGGTGCTGATTGAGGGTCTACGGTGTAAGGATTCTCAGAATCAAAGCCTATTCATCGAATTGGAGCCCAGTGGTCTAATGGAAACATAAAACTCGTCATCGGTCGGTGATAATCGGTGGTATTCTGAAGTGGGGGTTGAGTGGTGTGGGTTTGCAACCCTTGAGAGTTAACGGGGACAGTAGAGGCTCGGCGCAGTAAGAGCAGCGAGTTGTGCGGTAAGCACGGGGACATGGAGACAAGCCAGGGCTCTGGTGGTCATACATGTGGTGAGATAACTGCGAATTTGACTCGGAATGACTACAAGTAACGGTGAAATTCCTTCAAGTTTGAGATATGCGGTCAAGGAAGAGCAGTCATGTTGAGTTTAGGAAACTCTTATATGTGGCATCCAATATGTGAGTTGTTCACTTTCACGTAGATCAGTGAACAATGTGTGATGGTGTTTAACGGATACTCTGAAAGTTGGGAGCACAAACTAGAGTGAAAAGAAACTTAATTTTGCTCGAGTGTTGACCGTGATCACGAAAAAAAGGGACTACAAGTTGTAGGTGGAGTCAATGGAGTCTTCGGAGTAGGAGCGGTACTCATGGGATAAGCTCAAGTCCAACGTACATGTAAGTTTGACGCATGTGAAAATTCAAAATTATGGAGAATATTTATCAAGGTGGAGTTTGTTAGAGTTGTGTCGAATATTGTGTACAAGATAGGTTACAGTTGGACTCCGAGTTCTATTGTGTTTACAGGGTATGGTGGCGTGTCCTATCAAGATGGGAATGAGTCGGGTCGGCCCGCTGGGTCACTGACCCGGCCCGAAATCTCGGGGCCAATGGGCCAGGTGGGTTGGCCTCGAAACATAAAACGGGTCAGCGGAGCCGGCACCGTGTGACCCGATGGACCAGACGGGTCGACCCAGCCGTCTGATTGCGCTGCCCTAGTCCATCTCTGCCGCCGCCCCCACGATCTCTGTAGGCCGCTCCCAACGATTTCTGCCGCCGCCGGCCATCTCTGCCGCCCTCGGCCTCCCCCGACCTTCTCTACCGGCCGCCCCCGACCTTCTCTGTCGACCTGCCGCCGCCGCCGGCTGCCCCTGAACATCTCTGCTGGCCTGCTGCCGCGGGCGTTCCTCCCGCCTCTCGTTCGTCGTCTTGGTCGCCGTCGAGCTCGCTGACCTGCGGTCCCGTCCACCGTCTACCTCGCCATTCCGGTCGCCGTCCTCAACGTCATCATCTCGCAGGTGAGACTCTTGCCGGCTTCCTCCCTGTCCCAGCGCAGCTGCAATGCAAGCACCGATCTTGTTTTGGTTCTTGGTCAGTGTTGTCTGCAATTGTTTCAGTATTGATTATGCTACTTTCAGTCAGTGTACTCTGTAGCCATGGGATCTGTTACTTGCAGTGTTGGTTCTGTAGTAGTTCTACAGTGTTGGTCCTTGTCATTCAGTCAGTGTACATGAACAATTACATGAAGAACTAGATCATATTTGATTGGAAATGTTTTATAGTGGATCATTTTGCCCAGGGCAAGCAACAGATTTGGGGATCATGGTAGTACCTTTGTTTATTTTGCTTGTCAAAGTAGAACAAAAACCATGCCTGGACCGGATTGGTTTGTGATAGTACTATTTATCAAATTTGGAACATGTTACGACTTCTGATAACTAATTCGTAGCATTTTGTTTGTGTAGTTGTGATCAATAAATGCGCAGAATTTTCTCACCCATGAGGCGGTTTAGTAGTGTATGGCTCCATCGATGTATGTTCGTGTGTGTGTTTAGATATTATCAGTGCTTTGTAAATTTCTTCCCCCGAATCCTATTAAGTGTTTGGATTCTCAAACCAAATTCTTTTAAGTTCATATACAAAATTTGTTGGTTGTCCTGCACTTGTACAAGTAAATGAAATTTGTGTATTACATCTGCTGTTGATTTTGAAAGTTAATGCTCTCTAATGTTCCTATATTTCCCTCTGATAAGAAAAATGAAAGAGGAACAAGGGGACCATGACGCATACCAAAGTGGTGGTTCATCGTTGATATCCGGTGCGACAATGAGAAGGGCTCAACTTGTTGGGGAACGTAGTAATTTCAAAAAATTTCCTACGCACACGCAAGATCATGGTGATGCATAACAACGAGGGGAGAGTGTGATCTACGTACCCTTATAGATCGACAACGGAAGCGTTTGGTTGATGTAGTCGTACGTCTTCACGGCCCGACCGATCAAGCACCGAAACTACGGCACCTCCGAGTTTTAGCACACGTTCAGCTCGATGACGATCCCCGGACTCTGATCCAGCAAAGTGTCGGGGAAGAGTTCCGTCAGCAGGACGGCGTGGTGACGATCTTGATGCACTACCGTCGCAGGGCTTCGCCTAAGCACCGCTACAATATTATCGAGGACTATGGTGGCAGGGGGCGCCGCACACGGCTAAGAATAAGATCACGTGGATCAACTTGTGTGTCTCTGGGGTTCCCCTGCCTCCGTATATAAAG
>NC_041390.1:12130066-12166094 GCF_002162155.2 Triticum dicoccoides
TGGAATAGGATTTGCGGAGGGGGGAAAAGAGAGAGGGGGGCCGGCCCCCTCTCCTTGTCCTATTCGGACCAAGGGAGGGGAAGGGCGCGCGGCCCATCTTGGGCTGCCCCTTCTCTTTTCCACTAAGGCCCACTAAGGCCCATATAGCTCCCGGGGGGTTCCGGTAACCTTCCGGTACACCGGTAAAATCCCGATTTCACCCGGAACACTTCCGATATCCAAACATAGGCTTCCAATATATCAATCTTTATGTCTCGACCGTTTCGAGACTCCTCGTCATGTCCGTGACCACATCCAGGACTCTGAACAAACTTCGGTACATCAAAATGCATAAACTCATAAAATAACTGTCATCGTAACCTTAAGCGTGCGGACCCTACGGGTTCGAGAACAATGTAGACATGACCGAGACATGTCTCCGGTCAATAACCAATAGCGGAACCTGGATGCTCATATTGGCTCCTACATATTCTACGAAGATCTTTATCGGTCAGACCGCATAACAACATACGTTGTTCCCTTTGTCATTGGTATGTTACTTGCCCGAGATTCGATCGTCGGTATTCCAATACCTAGTTCAATCTCGTTACCGGCAAGTCTCTTTACTCGTTCTGTAATACATCATCCCGCAACTAACTCATTAGTTGCAATGCTTGCAAGGCTTAAGTGATGTGCATTACCGAGAGGGCCCAGAGATACCTCTCCGACAATCAGAGTGACAAATCCTAATCTCGAAATACGCCAACCCAACATGTACCTTTGGAGACACCTGTAGAGCTCCTTTATAATCACCCAGTTACGTTGTGACGTTTGGTAGCACACAAAGTGTTCCTCTGGTAAACGGGAGTTGCATAATCTCATAGTCATAGGAACATGTATAAGTCATGAAGAAAGCAATAGTAACATACTAAACGATCGGGTGCTAAGCTAATGGAATGGGTCATGTCAATCAGATCATTCACTTAATGATGTGATCCCGTTAATCAAATAACAACTCCTTGTTCATGGTTAGGAAACATAACCATCTTTGATTAACGAGCTAGTCAAGTAGAGGCATACTAGTGACACTTTGTTTGTCTATATATACACACATGTATTATGTTTCCGGTTAATACAATTCTAGCATGAATAATAAACATTTATCATAATATAAGGAAATAAATAATAACTTTATTATTGCCTCTAGGGCATATTTCCTTCACATACTCAGGGAGAACACTTCTTGATAATTAGTGAGAGATTATCTTAAAATGCTACCGTCAAACTAAGCAAAATAAGATGTATAAAAGATAAACATCATATGCAATCAAAATATGTGACATGATATGGCCATCATCATCTTGCGCCTTTGATCTCCATCTCCAAAGTACTATCATGATCTCTATCATCATCGGCATGACACCATGATCTCCATCATCTTGATCTATATCAATGTGTCGTCACGTGGTCGTCTCGCCAACAATTGCTCTTGCAACTATTGCTATCGCATAGCAATAAAGTAAAGCAATTATTGGGTGCTTGCATCTTATGCAATAGAGGGACAGCCATAAGGATTTTGCCAGTTGCCGATAACTTCAAACAACATGATTATCTCATACAACAACTTATATCTCATCACGTCTTGACCATATCACATCACAACATGCCCTGCAAAAACAAGTTAGACGTCCTCTACTTTGTTTGTTGCAAGTTTTACGTGGCTGCTACGGGCTTAAGCAAGAACCAATCTTACCTACGCATCAAAAACCACAACGATAGTTTGTCAAGTTGGTGTTGTTTTAACCTTCGCAAGGACCGGGCGTAGCCACACTCGGTTTAACTAAAGTTGGAGAAACTGACACCCGCCAGCCACCTGTGTGCAAAGCACGTCGGTAGAACCAGTCTCGCGTAAGCGTACGCGTAATGTCGGTCCGGGCCACTTCATCCAACAATACCGCCGAACCAAAGTATGACATGCTGGTAAGCAGTATGACTTATATCGCCCATAACTCACTTGTGTTCTACTCGTGCATATAACATCAACGCATAAAACCTAGGCTCTGATACCACTGTTGGGGAACGTAGTAATTTCAAAAATTTCCTACACACACGCAAGATCATGGTGATGCATAGCAACGAGAGGGAAGAGTGTTGGCTACGTACCCTCGTAGACCGGAAGCAGAAGCGTTAGCACAACGCGGTTGATGTAGTCGTACGTCTTCACGGCCCGACCGATCAAGCACCGAAACTACGGCACCTCTGAGTTCTAGCACATGTTCAGCTCGATGACGATCCCCGGACTCCGATCCAGCAAAGTGTCGGGGAAGAGTTCCGTCGGCACGACGGCGTGGTGACGATCTTGATGTTCTACCGTCGCAGGGCTTCGCCTAAGCACCGCTACAATATTATCGAGGAGTATGGTGGAGGGGGGCACCGCACAAGGCTAAGAGAACGATCACGAAGATCAACTTGTGTGTCTATGGGGTGACCCCTGCCACCGTATATAAAGGAGTGGAGGAGGGGAGGGCCGGCCCTCTCTATGGCGCGCCCTAGGGGAGTCCTACTCCCACCGGGAGTCGGATTCCCCCTTTCCTAGTCCAACTAGGAGTCCTTCCAAGTAGTAGGAGTAGGAGACAAGGAAGGGGAAGAGGGAAGAGAAGGAAGGAGGGGGCTCAGCCCCTCCACCTAGTCCAATTCGGACTAGGCCTTGGGGGGGCGCGCGGCCTACCTCTCCCTCTCCCCTAAAGCCCAATAAGGCCCATATACTTCTTCCCCCGTATTCCCGTAACTCCCCGGTACTCCGAAAAATACCCGAACCACTCGGAACCTTTCCGATGTCCGAATATAGTCATCCAATATATCGATCTTTACGTCTCGATCATTTCGAGACTCCTCGTCATGTCCCCGATCTTATCCGGGACTCCGAACTCCTTCGGTACATCAAAACACATAAACTCATAATATAACTGTCATCGAAACCTTAAGCGTGCGGACCCTACGGGTTCGAGAACAATGTAGACATGACCGAGACACGTCTCCGGTCAATAACCAATAGCGGAACCTGGATGCTCATATTGGCTCCTACATATTCTACGAAGATCTTTATCGGTCAGACCGCATAACAACATACGTTGTTCCCTTTGTCATCGGTATGTTACTTGCCCGAGATTCGATCGTCGGTATCTCAATACCTAGTTCAATCTCGTTACCGGCAAGTCTCTTTACTCGTTTCGTAATACATCATCTCGCAACTAACTCATTAGTTGCAATGCTTGCAAGGCTTATGTGATGTGCATTACCGAGAGGGCCCAGAGATACCTCTCCGACAATCGTAGTGACAAATCCTAATCTCGAAATACGCCAACCCAACATGTACCTTTGGAGACACCTTAGAGCTCCTTTATAATCACCCAGTTACGTTGTGACGTTTGGTAGCACACAAAGTGTTCCTCCGGCAAATGGGAGTTGCATAATCTCATAGTCATAGGAACATGTATAAGTCAAGAAGAAAGCAATAGCAACATACTAAACGATCGGGTGCTAAGCTAATGGAATGGGTCATGTCAATCACATCATTCTCCTAATGATGTGATCCTGTTAATCAAATGAAAACACATGTCTATGGTTAGGAAACATAACCATCTTCGATCAATGAGCTAGTCAAGTAGAGGCATACTAGTGACGTTTAGTTTGTCTATGTATTCGCACATGTATTATGTTTTCGGTTAATACAATTCTAGCATGAATAATAAATATTTATCATGATATAAGGAAATAAATAATAACTTTATTATTGCCTCTAGGGCATATTTCCTTCAGCTCTTCCTCGTCGTCAGCGTCTTCGTTTAACTTTTCTAGCATAAGTATGTCATTTTCATTGACAATGATCTCACCATCATTCTGTGCATCATCGTCGTTTGGATCCACATCATCATCACCCAATGGTCTAGCGTCATCGTTTCTAACCACATCATCATCATCAGGTTGCTCTTGATAGAACACTCCCTCGTATGTCATGGGGTTAATGCTGTAGTAATCGTCTTCATTCGGGTCCGGTAGCTTACCATGTCGCGACACCTTGAACACAACTTCCCAAACCTTTAGGTACTCTTTCTGGCATGGGTAAGGGAGATAATATACTTGTGTTGCTTGTGTAGTCGCAATGAAGAGATCGGCTCCGGCATAGACGGTTGATAGTTTAACTTCGACCAAACCAATGGAAGGCGTATGTTTTACCCCCTCCCGCGGATCGAACCAACGGCATTTGATCACAGGCAGACTTAGGGTCTCGCGCCCCTTGCGGAATTTAATCTCGTATATATTTTGAACCCTTCCGTCGTAGTCTACTGAATTTTGACCGGGGGTGTACACTCCGGTATTTATAGTTTTGGGATCGGGCCGACTGTTCTAGTGCTCCTCTGTATGGAAGCGATCACGTCATACTTTTTACATGTCATGACGGCAGGGTCAAAACCCATGGAAACCCATCTCAATTCGTCATCCATAGATATGTTCGGATTTTTTTCCTACAAGTATAATTGAAATTGTTGCGTGCATTAGTTTGGTTAACTAATAAATGTTGAATTAGGTATTTAATAGGGGAGTGTGAAAAATTACTTTCTTCATGAACCAAGCAACAAAATTTTTACGTTCAGGGAAGAGACATGAGCTTGAGCGAGGAAAGAGACATGAGCTTGAGTGATTGATGAGAAGACATGCATGGGCGCATGATTGCATGACCACCAGGAGATGAACAGCAGAATCGGCAGATGGCAGATGCACAGTACGATGCCAAGTTGGATAAAAGCACTAAGCATCTGGCGATTAGGCGCAACCTCGCTGATGATCTAGATATACAGGGACCATGGAAAGGAGGGGATTGAAAACAGGTGATGCGACCGTTGACAGAAAAACAATGGCGCGAATAATTATCCCAATCTTTTCACGGTACAATGTCACCCGGAACGACGTGGCGCTCGCGATCTTTTAGATGCAATCACCACAGAAACAACACACACACCTTGATGAAGAAGTACGTGGACGATCCTCCAAGAATCAGCAGCAAATTAGAGACCGCATCTCCAATCTCTCGCCCAAACACAAAGCAATAATAGAAGCTTCTCAACCAATACGCACGAAATAACTCGCCAAAGGAAGATACCCCGGCTTGTAGTCTCTGTTCGTCAACCAAAAAATAAGCTAAATCCTCATCTCCTAACGATCGATCCAAAAGGTATATAAGACACCGGCAAGCCAGCGGCCAAACCGTACCAGACTAGTAATCTAAATCATGGTTTTGGTAACCGAGCGAAATTCCGAGCTTCCGCGCGGTTACCGTGTTTACCGACCACCCTCGAGAAACACTCATATCGAGCAAAAAATCTCGAATAATTTGAAAATTTTAAATTCAAACTCTGAAAGTATAGTTAAATACAGGCCATCTCTTTCCTGCCAAGTGCCAACACAACTGGTTGTGGTGGCCTGGTGGTGAAGCGAACCATCCATCTGCTGGCAGATCACCTTTTTACTTTTTCGAGTTAAAAATATTGCCAATTTGTTGGAGCGACCAGGGCTCGAACTCACGACGAGCGAGCAAGTGCAGCTGCTGTCGAGTAGCCACAAGCCAGGGCAACGTAGCTGATAATAAGGAGTTAAATAACTTTCTATATCGATTTCAAAAAAAATTGAATTCAAAAATTGATTATAAATTCCGTCCGAAATTTTTCCGGAATTTCATGGTTACCGTGGTAACTGTAAATTCCGATGCCCCTCGAGAAAAAATATCCACTTGGGATCCAAAACCTTGCTCTAAATAAAATATCCTAATCGAATCCCTACACTTATTTAATTAATGATTAACAACCGACCACTAGGCACGGCAATCAGGCACGTAGGCCTTTAACCTCCTAACAAATACGTGTATCTCCAGGAGTCTTTGCTTGTAGTAGTACTAGTCGAATACCCGTGCGTTGCCACAGAATAATAAACTTAGACATGAAACATTGCTAAAAATAAATCAAATATAATTTCATAACTATATGTTTGAGCGGTGATACGCGCCGGCGCGCTGACCCAAATTTGGGTCAGTCGGCTTCCAGCCATCCGATCCAGCAGGCAGGAGCCATCCGTTCCGCCTTCCCCCATGTCATCATCTTCTTCCCCCTCTCCCCCGCGCACGCGTCTTGGTTCAGATCCGCCTGTGACATGTCCCTGCCCCAACCACCGCGAGTGTGCTCCGGCGAGACGCAAAAGCATCCGTGTCCTTTCCCTCACTATTACCGCTCGCCGCAGCACCGAGCTGCTCGTCGTCGCAACCTCTCTTGGATCGCCGATGTCACGTTTTTCTGCTCCAGCGATGGTAGCAAAAAAAATCGTCGGTTCCAGCTTTCCCGAACAACGTTTCCAGCTTTTCTTGTCGTAGCATCGGCGGCGACAACTTCAGCATTGCCGCTTGCAGCATATACGGCTGCGACTCGTAGCTTTTTCTGTTGCCGGTTGTAGCATTTTCTCCCATGAAATGCATCTTCCTTGGTCGCCAGTAGCAGTCGTCTACCTCACAGGCCATGCAACAAAAATTGGCCGCTGGTTGTAGCTTTTTCTAGGGCGGTTGCATCTCTAGCGCCTGAGGTTGCAGCTTCCACAGGCCAAAGCCCATCGTTGCAGCTCCGATGCTCACCTTCGTTGTCCGCATCTTCACTTCGCCGCTTGCAGCAAAATGGTCAACGAGTTGTAGATTTTCTTTTGCCATTTGAGATTTTTCTTCCGCGGGATGCATCTTCATGGTGGCATGTAGCAAACAAGGACGCCGGTTGTAGCTCGCAGCTCCGATGATGTCCTCACCCATCCCATTCTCATGTCAGGTGCACCCCGTCGTTGCAGCTTCTCGTGCCTTGGGTGTACCTCGCCATCATAGTTATGCAACTGGAGATGGTGAGGTGGGAGAATCGGTGGCCGTGCGGAGAGGAACTGGAGATGGTGAGCTGGGAGAATCGCCGGCCATGCTGTGACGCCCGGGTAATCATGCTACAGTAACCTCTACTAATGATGCCACGTCACCGAGGTCACTGTTGTTAATCTCGCGTTAATTCAGATCTCGTTCAAATTCAAATTTAAAATAAAGGCAAACATCAAAAGTTTTCAAATGTTAAAACTAAAATGTTCAAAATGCGACAAATAAATCCTAAGTCATTATGGTGGAGGAACCACATTTTTGTAAAAGGTTTAAATATGCTAAAATGATTCAAACAGTAGCAAAAACAACTAAATGCCTTTGGTATTTTATAAAATACTAAACTATTTTATATCGGGCCAACACTTTTTACACTAGTGGATTGTTCTGAAACGTTATTTTAGGGGCTATAGTCATGTTTTACTAAACTAGACTTAATATGTAACTAAAATAAAACAAAAAATATATATAACAAAAAGTAAAACTAAAACAAACAAAAAAAAGAAGAAGAAAAAGACCAAACCCTCCCCCAGGGCCAACCGGCCCAGCCGGCCAGCCCACTGGCCAGACCGGCCCAACCCCTCCCCCCTTAACCCCACTCCCTCCCGAAACCCTAACCGGTCCGCCCCAATCCCACCCACTCCTCCGCGATCCTCCCACGCCCCTCTCCCCTTCCCCGATCGGATCGGGGCCGCGCCCCGCTGGCCACCTCACCCGAGCCGCCTCGCCGGACCTTCCCCTCCTCGCCGGCCGTCCTCGACGTCCTCACCTCACTGACCGCCCCGCTGCTCGACGTCGCCGGCACCAACCCGTCGTCCCTTGCGCCCCATCGCCGGCGCCGCTCGTCGCCCATCGACCTCGACGCCCACGACGCCGCGGCCACCGTCGCCTTCCTCTCCCTCGCGGGATCTCCTCCTCGCCGGCGTCGCGTCCCCGTCTTCCTCCCCGAGCACCGCTCCCTAGACCCCACGGTCCCGTGGTGAGGCCCCGGCATCTCCTCCCCCTCCCCTGCTCCTGCCACTTCGGCCATGGCCTCGCTCACTGGCGCCCGCACGCGCGCCGGCCGCCTCTGCCGCTACCCTGCTCTACTGCTGCTGCTAACTGCCTCTGTTGCCGCTGCTAACTCCTCCGGTATTGCCGCCGCTACTTCGCTCTACTGCTGCTGGTGCCGTTGCTTGCTGCCGCCCTGCTCGATCCCGCTCGCCACCGCTGCGAGTCCTGCTGGTCTCAACCGCCTGCAACGCGCGCCGCCCTGTGGTGGCCTCGCCACTGCCGCCTCAGGCGGGCGGCCTCGCCGTGCCCGTGGTCGCCCCCTTTCGATCCGGGCGAATGCCCAGTCGGGCTGGGCGCCCGTGCCCGTAACCCGCACGCCCTTCGCCCGTTACGCCCGACCCGCAAGGCCCCTGTGCCACTGACCTGGGGGCCCCACGCCCCAGAACGATTTAGAAAAGAGAGAGAAAAGAGAATTTAGAAAATAAATAAATATATTAATTAATCAATCAATTAATTAAAATTAATTAACTTCATTAATGGTGTTTAATAAACCCAATTGAGTAACTAACCTAACTAATCCGTTAATTAATCTAATTAACTTGGTTAATTAGTTAACAGACAATGACAGTGGGACCCACATGTCAGTTTGACTAGGTCAACTCACTATTTGACTGCTGACATCACCCAAACATCATGCTGATGTCATAATTGCATTTTCTTATTAAATTAATTATGTTAATTCTAAAAATGAATTAAATCTTTAAAAATTAATATAAAATAATCCGTAACTCGAATGAAAAAACTTTGTATATGAAAGTTGCTCAGAACGACGAGACGAATCCGGACACGCAGCCCGTTCGTCCGCCACACATCTCTAGCATAGAGAACAAGCAACTTTCCCCCTCCGATTCATCTGTCCAAAAACACGAATCACCAGGGATATTTTCCCGGATGTTTCCCCCCTTCACCGGTATCACCTCATACCGCGTTAGGGCACCCCTAGCACCGCTACTTGTCATGTCATGCATCGATATGCATCTGTTTGCATTGTATTCATTGTTTCTTCCCCCTCTTCTCTCCGATAGACTACGAGACTGACACCGCTGCTGGTGCCCCGATCGACTACGTTGTTGACAACCCCCTACTTGTCAGAGCAACCAGGCAAGCCCCCCCTTGATCACCAGATATCGCCTATTCTTCTCTCTACTTCTTACATTAGAGTAGTGTAGCATGTTACTGCTTTCCGTTAATCCTATTCTGATGCATAGCCTGTCATTGTTGCTCCAGCTGTTGATACCTTACCTGCGATCCTAATGCTTAGTATAGGATGCTAGTTTATCATCAGTGGCCCTACATTCTTGTCTGTCTGCCATGCTATACTATCGGGTCGTGATCACTCGGGAGGTGATCACGGGCATATACTATATACTTTACACTGTTACATTACCAGTGATACTGTTTGGAGATGGGGGCTGAAGGGGCAGGTGGCTCCCTCCAGGTAGTGGTGGGCCTGAGTTCCTGACGGCCCCTGACTGTTACTTTGAGGCGGAGCGACAGGGCAGGTTGAGACCACCTAGGAGAGAGGTGGGCCTGGCCCTGGTCGGCGTTCGCGGTTACTTCAAAATAACACGCTTAACGAGATCTGGGTATTTGATCTGAGTCTGGCTACTAGCCTATACGCACTAACCATCTACGCGGGGACAGTTATGGGCACTCGACGTCGTGGTATCAGCCGAAGCCTTCGTGACGTCAGCAACTGAGCGGCGCGCGCCGGGTTGGACCGCGTAACGCAACTTCCTTTGTAATGGAGGTTGCTAGGTCTGCTCACCGGCCGCGTACGCAACATGCAGGTGTGCAATGGGCGATGGGCCCAGACCCCTGCGCCATAGGATTTAGACCGGCGTGCTGACCTCTCTGTTGTGCCTAGGTAGGGCTGCGACCTGTTGATCTTCCGAGGCCGGGCATGACCCAGAAAAGTGTGTCCGGACAAAGGGGATCGAGCGTGTTGGGAAATGTGGTGCACCCCTGTAGGGAAATTGATCTATTCGAATAGCCGTGTCCCTCGGTAAAAGGACGACCCGGAGTTGTACCTTGACCTTATGACAACTAGAACCGGATACTTAATAAAACACACCCTTCCAAGTGCCAGATACAACCGGTGGTCGCTCTGTCACAGGGCGACGAAGGGAGGATCATCGGTTAGGATTATGCTATACGATGCTACTTGTTGCTACTTGGTGAACTTACCATCTACTCTCTCCTACATGCTGCAAGATGGAGGTGGCCAGAAGCGTAGCCTTCGATAAGGACTAGCAATCCCCCTCTTATTTCGACATTCTGCAGTTCAGTCCACATATGATACCCTCATTCCATTTGATACCAATGCATACATATGTAGTGTAGCTCCTTGCTTGCGAGTATTTTGGATGAGTACTCACGGTTGCTTGCTGCCCCTTTTTCCCCTTTCTATACCCGTTTGTTGCGACCAGACAATGGAGCCCAGGAGCCAAACGCCACTGTCGATGACGACTACTACTACTCGGGAGGTGCCTACTACTACGTGCAGCCTGCTGACGGCGACCAGGAGTAGTTTAGGAGGATCCCAGGCAGGAGGCCTGCGCCTCTTTCAATCTGTATCCCAGTTTGTGCTAGCCTTCTTAAGGCAAACTTGTTTAACTTATGTCTGTACTCAGATATTGTTGCTTCCGCTGACTCATCTATGATCGAGCTCTTATATTCAAGCCTTTGAGGCCCCTTGCTTGTAATATGATGCTTGTATGACTTATTTTATTTGTAGAGTTGTGTTGTGATATCTCCCCGTGAGTCCCTGATCTTGATCGTACACGTTTGCGTGTATGATTAGTGTATAGTCAAATCGGGGGCGTCATAAGTTGGTATCAGAGTCGACTGCCTGTAGGAATCCCCCTTCCACACTCCTTGGCCGAAGTTTAGTCTAGTCGATGAAAACTGTTTTACTAACATGGTTGTGTGGCTCATAGGCCCACGTCGCCATTTGGGTGGATCTGATCTCTCTACTATTCGGGTTAAATGATTTTGCTAAAATCTAACTTTAGGATCTCGCGATCACATCCACCCGAAGATCCCCTTCATTCCAGATGATCGACTGCTTCCCTAGAAGATATTGAAGATACTCTTCGATCATTCCCGAGACCCTTGTGCCCTCTGATTTTTCAATTCCCTAATACCGATATATCCATATGGATAATGACATACACTTGTTGTTCATGCAATTACTCCGAATTGATCTTGTTATTACAAGATACCCCCATATTCTCTGTATTGCTCTAGAAAAAAAACTTGTGCCTACTGCCTTGCAGTTCTAAGCCACTTGAATACCCCTACGGATAATTCCTGCACTTACTGAGTATCCATTCATCCCCAATTGTTCATATGTTTCTCCAAAGTCTTCCAAATACTATTTGATCTTCCGAAAACCCTCAGCAGCTTATTGCTCTTGAAATTCTTGCTTGCTTGCATTATGGTTAATCCCATAAGTATAGTAATCTTATTGGCATCCTTTGCCACTATCATTTTGAGCCCATTGATTCAATAAGTTCGAATGCTCGCAATCCTCAACCAGATGCTATTTATCCTTCCGACTCAGACACCATTTTAAACATGAGCTGGATCTCGACCAATCAATTTGCCATCCATTGTACCGCAAAGGTATACAACTTATCCATCCCTAATCAGAGCATTGCTTCTCATCCCTTGTCTTGGAATTCGTAATTCCTGTGCAATTGAGCTTTGAGTTACTCAGTTGTTTCTATCATCTGACCGCTTTGCATTCTTTCTTCTTTTGGTAGAGTACCGATACTCACATCAGCTCCGTTGTGGATCGTCAGATCCATTGTTGGATTTCATCTGACATCGTCCTTAATATTCAATAACCTTGTGAGCCTTTCCACAGGTATATAATGCCTTTGGTAAATTGTATCCTCTGCCTTGTCAACCATGCTCTACTTTCGAGCTTGTGTTATTTACTCTTGAAGTTTGTGATATATGTTCCAAAGATGCCCCTATGGGTTGAACCTATGCCTTCCCGTAATCCAGAAATTCTATATCATTTCCAATTAGTAATATGTCATCTACATATAATATCAGAAATGCTATAGAGCTCCCACTCACTTTCTTGTAAATATAGGCTTCTCCAAAAGTCTGTATAAAACCAAATGCTTTGATCACACTATCAAAGCATTTATTCCAACTCCGAGAGGCTTGCACCAGTCCATAAATGGATCGCTGGAGCTTGCACACTTTGTTTGCTTTCTTTGGATCGACAAAACCTTCCGGTTGCATCATATACAACTCTTCTTCCAGAAATCCATTCAGGAATGCAGTTTTGACATCCATCTGCCAAATTTCATAATCATAAAATGCGGCAATTGCTAACATGATTCGGACAGACTTAAGCATCGCTACGGGTGAGAAGGTCTCATCGTAGTCAATCCCTTGAACTTGCTGAAACCCTTTTGCGACAAGTCGAGCTTTGTAGACAGTAATATTACTGTCAGCGTCAGTCTTCTTCTTGAAGATCCATTTATTCTCAATTGCTTGCCGATCATCAGGCAAGTGAACCAAAGTCCATACTTTGTTCTCATACATGGATCCCATCTCAGATTTCATGGCTTCAAGCCACTTTGCGGAATCTGGGCTCACCATCGCTTCTTCATAGTTCGTAGGTTCATCATGATCTAGTAGCATGACTTCCAGAACAGGATTACCGTACCACTCTGGCGCGGATCTTACTCTGGTTGATCTACGAGGTTCAGTAGTATCTTGTTCTGAAGTTTCATGATCATCATCATTAGCTTCCTCACAAACTGGTGTAGGTGTCACAGAAACAGTTTTTTGTGATGTACTACTTTCCAATAAGAGAGCAGGTACAATTACCTCATCAAGTTCTACTTTCCTCCCACTCACTTCTTTCGAGAGAAACTCCTTCTCCAGAAAGTTTCCGAATTTAGCAACAAAAGTCTTGCCTTCGGATCTGTGATAGAAGGTGTATCCAATAGTCTCCTTTGGATATCCTATGAAGACACATTCCTCCGATTCGAGTTTATCAAGTTGAAGCTTTTTCACATAAGCATTGCAGCCCCAAACTTTCAGAAACGACAACTTTGGTTTCTTGCCAAACCACAGTTCATAAGGCGTCGTCTCAACGGATTTTGATGGTGCCCTATTTAACGTGAATGCGGCCGTCTCTAGAGCGTATCCCCAAGAGGATAGCGGTAAATCATTAAGAGACATCATAGATCGCACCATATCTAGTAAAGTACGATTACGATGTTCGGACACACCATTACGCTGTGGTGTTTCGGGTGGCGTGAGTTGCGAAACTATTCCGCATTGTTTCAAATGTACACCAAACTCGTAACTCAAATATTCTCCTCCACGATCAGGTCGTAGAAATTTTATTTTCTTGTTACGATGATTTTCAACTTCACTCTGAAATTCTTTAAACTTTTCAAACGTTTCAGACTTATGTTTCATTAAGTAGATATACCCATATCTGCTTAAGTCATCTGTGAAGGTGAGAAAATAACGATATCCGCCACGAGCCTCAATATTCATCGGGCCACATACGTCCGTATGTATGATTTCCAACAAATCTGTTGCTCTCTCCATAGTACCGGAGAATGGTGTTTTAGTCATCTTGCCCATGAGGCACGGTTCGCAAGTACCAAGTGATTCATAGTCAAGTGGTTCCAAAAGTCCATCAGTATGGAGTTTCTTCATGCGCTTTACACCGATATGACCTAAACGGTAGTGCCACAAATAAGTTGCACTATCATTATCAACTCTGCATCTTTTGGCTTCAACACTATGAATATGTGTGTTACTACTATCGAGATTTAATAAAAATAGACCACTCTTTAAGGGTGCATGATCATAAAAGATATTACTCATATAAATAGAACAACCATTATTCTCAGATTTAAATGAATAACCGTCTCGCATTAAACAAGATCTAGATATAATGTTCATGCTTAACGCTGGCACCAAATAACAATTATTTAGGTCTAATATTAATCTCAAAGGTAGATGTAGAGGTAGCATGCCGACTGCGATCACATCGACTTTGGAACCGTTTCCCACGCGTATCGTCACCTCATCCTTAGCCAATCTACGCTTAATCCGTAGTCCCTGTTTCGAGTTGCAACTGCGAGCATTAGTAACATCTTTAGCAAGGTACACATCAATAACATGTATATCACATATACCTTTGTTCACCTTGCCATCCTTCTTATCCGCCAAATACTTGGGGCAGTTCAGCTTCCAGTGACCAGTCTGCTTGCAGTAGAAGCACTCAGTTTCAGGCTTAGGTCCAGGTTTGGGTATCTTCTCTTGAGTAGCAACTTGCTTGCCGTTCCTTTTGACGTTCCCCTTCTTCTTCCCTTTGCCCTTTTTCTTGAAACTAGTGGTCTTGTTGACCATCAACACTTGATGCTCCTTCTTGATTTCTACCTCTGCAGCTTTTAGCATTGCGAAGAGCTCGGGAATAGTCTTGTTCATCCCTTGCATATTATAGTTCATCACGAAGCTCTTGTAGCTTGGTGGCAGTGATTGGAGAATTCTGTCAATGACGCAATCATCTGGAAGATTAACTCCCAATTGAATCAAGTGATTATTATACCCAGACATTTTGAGTATATGCTCACTGACAGAACTGTTCTCCTCCATCTTGCAGCTATAGAACTTATTGGAGACTTCATATCTCTCAATCCGGGCATTTGCTTGAAATATTAACTTCAACTCCTGGAACATCTCATATGCTCCATGACGTTCAAAACGTCGTTGAAGTCCCGATTCTAAGCCGTAAAGCATGGCACACTGAACTATTGAGTAGTCATCAGCTTTGCTCTGCCAGACGTTCATAACATCCGGCGTTGCTCCAGCAGCAGGCCTGGCACCCAGCGGTGCTTCCAGGACGTAATTCTTCTATGCAGCAATGAGGATAATCCTCAAGTTACGGACCCAGTCCGTGTCATTGCTACCATCATCTTTCAACTTTGCTTTCTCAAGGAATGCATTAAAATTCAACGGAACAACAGCACGAGCCATCTATCTACAAACAAGCATAAACAAGCAAGATACTTATCAGGTACTAAGTTTCATGATAAATTTAGGTTTAGTTAATTTACTTAAAGAACTCCCACATAGATAGACATCCCTCTAATCCTCTAAGTGATTACGTGATCCAAATCAACTAAACCATGTCCGATCATCACGTGAGATGGAGTAGTCTCATTGGTGAACATCACTATGTTGATCATATCTACTATATGATTCACGCTCGACCTTTCGGTGTCCGTGTTTCGAGGCCATATCTATATATGCTTGGCTCGTCAAGTTTAACCTGAGTATTCCGCGTGTGCAACTATTTTGCACCCGTTGTATTTGAACATAGAGCCTATCACACTCGATCATCACGTGGTGTCTCAGCACGAAGAACTTTCGCAACGGTGCATACTCAGGGAGAACACTTCTTGATAATTAGTGAGAGATCATCTTATAATGCTACCGTCAATCAAAGCAAGATAAGATGCATAAAAGATAAACATCACATGCAATCAATATAAGTGATATGATATGGCCATCATCATCTTGTGCTTGTGATCTCCATCTTCGAAGCACCGTCGTGATCACCATCGTCACCGGCGCGACACCTTGATCTCCATCGTAGCATCGTTGTCGTCTCGCCAAGCTTGTGCTTTCACGACTATCGCTACCGTTTAGAGATAAAGTAAAGCATTACAGTGCGATTGCATTGCATACAATAAAGAGACAACCATATGGCTCCTGCCAATTGTCGATAACTCGGTTACAAAACATGATCATCTCATACAATAAAATTTAGCATCATGTCTGGACCATATCACAACACAACATGCCCTGCAAAAACAAGTTAGACGTCCTCTACTTTGTTGTTGCAAGTTTTACGTGGCTACTACGGGCTTAAGCAAGAACTAATCTTACCTACGCATCAAAACCACAACGATAGTTTATCAAGTTGGTGCTGTTTTAACCTTCGCAAGGACCGGGCGTAGCCACACTCGATTCAACTAAAGTTGGAGAAACTGTCACCCGCAAGCCACCTCTGTGCAAAGCACGTCGGGAGAACCGGTCTCGCATAAGCGTACGCGTAATGTTGGTCCGGGCCGCTTCGTCCAACAATACCGCCGAACCAAAGTATGACATGCTGGTAAGCAGTATGACTTATATTGCCCACAACTCATTTGTGTTCTACTCGTGCATATAACATCAACAAATAAAACCTAGGCTCGGATGCCACTGTTGGGGAACGTAGTAATTTCAAAAAATTTCCTACGCACACGCAAGATCATGGTGATGCATAGCAACGAGGGGAGAGTGTGATCTACATACCTTGTAGATCGACAACGGAAGCGTTTGGTTGATGTAGTCGTACGTCTCCACGGCCCGATGAAGCACAGAAACTACGACACCTCCGAGTTCTAGCACACGTTCAGCTCGATGACGATCCCCGGACTCCGATCCAGCAAAGTGTCGGGGAAGAGTTCCGTCAGCACGACGGCGTGGTGACGATCTTGATGTACTACTGTCGCAGGGCTTCGCCTAAGCACCGCTACAATATTATCGAGGACTATGGTGGCAGGGGGCGCCGCACACGGCTAAGAATAAGATCACGTGGATCAACTTGTGTGTCTCTGGGGTGCCCCTGCCTCCGTATATAAAGGACTAAGAGGGGGAGGCTGGCCGGCCACATAGGGTGCGCCAGGAGGAGTCCTACTCCCTCCGGGAGTAGGACTTCTCCCCCAATCCTAGTTGGAATAGGACTCGCGAGGTGGGAAAAGAGAGAGGGAGAGAGAGAAGGAGGAGGGCGCCGACCCCCTCTCTCCTTGTCCTATTCGGACTATGGGGGAGGGGCGCGCGGCCCAGCCCTGGCTGCCTCTCCTCTTCTTCCACTAAGGCCCATTAAGGCCCATATAGCTCCTGGGGGGTTCCGGTAACCTCCCGGTAATCCGGTAAAATCCCGATTTCACCCGGAACACTTCTGATATCCAAACATAGGCTTCCAATATATGAATCTTTATGTCTTGACCATTTCGAGACTCCTCATCATGTCCGTGATCACATCCGGGACTCCGAACAAACTTCGGTACATCAAAATGCATAAACTCATAATAAAATTGTCATCGTAACCTTAAGCGTGCGGACCCTACGGGTTCGAGAACAATGTAGACATGACCGAGACACGTCTCCGGTCAATAACCAATAGCGGAACCTGGATGCTCATATTGGCTCCTACATATTCTACGAAGATCTTTATCGGTCAGACCGCATAACAACATACTTTGTTCCCTTTGTCATCAGTATGTTACTTGCCCGAGATTCGATCATCGGTATTCCAATACCTAGTTCAATCTCGTTATCGGCAAGTCTCTTTACTCGTTCTGTAATACATCATCCCGCAACTAACTCATTAGTTGCAATTCTTGCAAGGCTTAAGTGATGTGTTACCGTGAGGGCCCAGAGATACCTCTCCGACAATCGGAGTGACAAATCCTAATCTCGAAATACGCCAACCCAACATTTACCTTTGGAGACACCTGTAGAGCTCCTTTATAATCACCCAGTTATGTTGTGACATTTGGTAGCACACAAAGTGTTCCTCCGGCAAATGGGAGTTGCATAATCTCATAGTCATAGGAACATGTATAAGTCATGAAGAAAGCAATAGCAACATACTAAACGATCAGGTGCTAAGCTAATGGAATGGGTCATGTCAATCAGATCATTCACTTAATGATGTGATCCCGTTAATCAAATAACAACTCATTGTTCATGGTTAGGAAACATAACCATCTTTGATTAACGAGCTAGTCAAGTAGAGGCATACTAGTGACACTTTGTTTGTCTTTGTATTCACACATGTATTATGTTTCCGGTTAATACAATTCTAGCATGAATAATAAACATTTATCATGATATGAGGAAATAAATAATAACTTTATTATTGCCTCTAGGGCATATTTCCTTCAATTGGCACCTACATATTCTACGAAGATCTTTATCGGTCAGACCGCATAACAACATACGTTGTTCCCTTTGTCATCGGTATGTTACTTGCCCGAGATTCGATCGTCGGTATCTCAATACCTAGTTCAATCTCGTTACTGGCAAGTCTCTTTACTCGTTCCGTAATACATCATCTCACAACTAACTCATTAGTTGCAATGCTTGCAAGGCTTATGTGATGTGCATTACCGAGAGGGCCCAGAGATACCTCTCCGACAATCGGAGTGACAAATCCTAATCTCGAAATACGCCAACCCAACATGTACCTTTGGAGACACCTGTAGAGCACCTTTATAATCACCCAGTTACGTTGTGACGTTTGGTAGCACACAAAGTGTTCCTCTGGCAAACGGGAGTTGCATAATCTCATAGTCATAGCAACATGTATAAGTCATGAAGAAAGCAATAGCAACATACTAAACGATCGGGTGCTAAGCTAATGGAATGGGTCATGTCAATCAGATCATTCACCTAATGATGTGATCCCGTTAATCAAATAACAACTCTTTGTCCATGGTTAGGAAACATAACCATCTTTGATTAACGAGCTAGTCAAGTAGAGGCATACTAGTGACACTCTGTTTGTCTATGTATTCACACATGTATTATATTTTCGGTTAATACAATTCTAGCATGAATAATAACCATTTATCATGATATAAGGAAATAAATAATAACTTTATTATTGCCTCTAGGGCATATTTCCTTCACAACCACCCCAGGGGTGTCTCCTTCTTCGATAAACATTTGTAGAGCTTATCATGGTGAGTATTGTTAATCTTTCTTTTTCTAGGGATGCAAATTAATGGTTGCTAAAATAAAAAATACTCGTAATTGTAATGTTAACACTTGTGTCCTTTGCTCAGCAGGACGTTCACAAGACACTCGTATGGTTGATTTTGAAGAAGATGAGGCTGATGAAGAAGATGTTGATATGAAGAAGAAGAGGAAGGAGAAGAAAATGAGGATGATGATGATGATGATGATGATGATGATGATGATGATGATGATGATGATGATGATGATGAACAAGAGGGAGATAATGTGGATGAAGAGGGAGAGGTTGAGATCATTGACATGGGAAAATTTTCTGAACCGGGAAGAAAGTTTTTGTCTAAAGTGTGGAAAGAATATGAGCCAATCCGTGTTGATGGCATAGTTGTAGCTGCTGAGTGCAAACACTATGCAAGGAATATTTGTGCTGAGCGTAAACATGGAACAAGTTCATTGCGCAAACATTTGAAGAGATGCAGGGAAAGGAAGAAGGTTCTTAGAGTTTCTGGACAACTGAGTGCTTCTATCGTGAGTCCTGATGGAGTTGCAATGGGGCTTTGGACCTTTAATCAGGCATTAGCACGCCGAGAGCTGATGAGGATGATAGTGCTGCATGAATTCGCAATCTCATTGGTGGAGTATGATGGATTTAGAAGATTTGTCTCTAGTCTAAATCCCAGCTTCAAGATGATATGTAGAAAAATAGTGAAGGAGGACTGCATGAAAGCATTCAAGGAAGAGAAGAGAATTATGCAAAGGATGTTCCAAAACTCCAAATCCAAGATTTCTTTGACCACGGACCTGTGGACATCAAATCAGACAGTGGGGTGCATTTGCATCACAGCTCACTTCATTGATGAGGAGTGGAAGCAGCAGAAGATGATAGTTAAATTTGCCGCTATGGAGACGCCGCACACAGGAGCTGCAATGTTCAACATCATGGTGAATTTCATAAGAGAGTGGAACATTGAAGATAACCTCTTTGCTGTGATGCTAGACAATGCATCGAATAATGGTGCAATGATGAAGCTATTGAAGGCACATCTCCTGCTTAAGAAGATGTTACCTGGTGGTGGCCAGTTGTTTCACCAACGTTGTGCCGCCCATGTCATAAATCTGATATGTCAAGCAGGATTGAACTTCCTTGGTCCAGTGATCAACATGATACGTGAAACTATGAAATACATTCGAAGCTCACCAAGTCGAAAGGAAAAATTTCAAGAAATCTTTGAGCAACATGGTGTATCATGTGGGAGAACTCCATGTCTTGATGTTCCAACTCGCTAGAACTCAACCTACATGATGATTGATATAGCAAAAGAGTATCGCGGAGTGTTTGACTCTTTGGCCATTCAAGATAAACAATATACCTTCAAGCCATCTTTTGAGGATTGGGAAAATGTCGAATATGTTTGCAGGCTACTGAAGGTATTTTATGAAGCCACTAATGTGATATCCGACACAAAATATCCAACTGCTAACTTGTATTTCCATGAAATGTGGAAAGTGAGGCTGACCTTAGAGCAACAACATTATGAAGAGGATTCTGAGATGGGCAAAACGGTCAAATATATGAAGAGAAAATTCAGAAGATATTGGAAGATGACATGGTTGAGCCTTTTGTATTCCAGTGATTTTGGACCCACAATTCAAGTTAAAATATATTGAGTTCCGATTTGGCCTAGAGTTTGGGAACGAAGCAGCAACAATGATTGCTAAAATAAAAAAATGTGTTCCAAGGGTTGTTCAATGAATACCTCCAATTGAATGACAATGGATCAGATCCCATGTCACAAGGAGGTGATGATGACATGGTTGTAAGTGGTGAAGATCCTATGGCTGATTGGGACCAACATGTCACCCTCACTGCTCGATCAAAAAATATGGATGCCACCGAACTTGATTCGTACTTGTCAAAGGTACCCATCCGTCGAAGTGATCAATTCAATATCCTTGCATGGTGGCAGATGAACTCAGGTGAATACCCAACGCTGAGTCGCATGGCAGCAGATATCTTGGCGGCTCCTGCCTCTGCGGTGGCATCCGAGTCCGCCTTCAGCACAGGGAAGAGAGTCCTATCCGATTTTCGAAGTCGAATGACCGCAACGACACTTGAAGCTCTTGTTTTCTTACAAGATTGGATAAGGGCCAACGGTAAAGCCATACGACACAAGTTTCTTCTTTGTTTCTTATTAATGCTTCAAGTTTACAAGTTTCTTCTTCTTTTTCTGCAGCTAATACTCAACGTAGCTTGGCTTCAGTTCATGACATTATAATGTACTTACAAGGTATGAGAAACCTTCTGATGTATATAGTGCCATGTATATGAAAGTACACTTAAATTATGAAGTCTGCTTTTTAATGAGGGATTTCATATCTACAGTTTGTTCCAGGGAACTATTTGCAAGATGCAGTCCGAACATGTAGATGAATACATAGAGTGCTTTACACACAGAACTAGTGCTTTTTGTTTTTGGTTTCCCCAAGTTATACTTGATCTCTAATATACATTTCTTTTTTCTCTCAGATATGAATGTGTAGTTCAGATTCATTTTTTTCGTCGCCAAACTATATGAAAAATATGCATAGCTAACTAAAGTAACTTGATTAGAATATGTTGCGGAGTGGATGACGAGTAGTGTATAATGGATATTTAGAAGTGTATTTTCTTGCAAACCTGATCATGCATTGGTTCTCTGGAACACGCCTTTGCTACAAAAAATATTCCTCTGTTCATAAATATATTATTTAGTTTTTTTGAGGGATAAATATACTATTTAGTTGATGTGCACAGAATCACTCTTGTAACATTTCTTTGTAAATACAGATATTGAGGACTGATGCTTGTTGGAGCAATTGATGTTGAACCTGAAGCAGATGGTGAAGCAAAGATATGTCAGCTTTCTCTATAACCTACTGGAGGTGAAAAGTTTAGCATGTTGAACCTGTAATATTTTGATCTTGTCTGAGTCTGTTGGATTGAGGTCATTAGCTTGACGTTTTTTGAAACTTGTAATTTTTCGATCTTGTTCGAATATGTTGGATTGAGGTCTTTTGCTTGATGCTCTTGAAACATGTAATCTCATGATCTCGCCATTTTACTAAATGTGAAAAGGTTAGACCTTTCATTTTACTGTATTGTGTACACGTTTGCTGGCATATCTAATCTTTTGGGGACTTATTAGTAATTTGGCGAGGCCACAATTGTTGGACTGTGCAAACATTTGGTTCAAAAAACCTGTAATCCTCTGGGCTGTGTAAACATTTGCTAAATTCTGGGTCGGCCTCATGTACCCAATGGGTCAATGGGGCCACAAAATTCTGATGAAATGGGCCGGCCCGTGGCCTCACATATTGACCTTGGGGCCACGGGGCCGGGGCCGGTGCCAGGGCCGGGTCGGCCCATTCCCATTTTGAGTGTCCTAGTAGGACACTTGTATTTTAGGCCTCTCATATATAGTGGGGGTAGAAACGCGATGTTACCTATGCCAACATAATAGCACATGCACGCACGGGGAATCGGCGGCGTGTGCCGGCGCCCGGGTGACCGGTGTGCGATACTGTGACAGTGTCACGGGGAAGAATGCCCGTAGTCAGACCCCGGGAAGTAGCCATATCGATGAATCTCGTTAACAAATCTCGGTATCATGCCTCTTGTGATTGCTTGGTCCTCGGATGATCGACTATGCGTCTCGGATTTATTATAACATCGTGTAACACCATCATTGAAGTCACGCATGTCTTCTCGACATCACTTTTCCGCGATCACAACGGCTACATGCGATGTGCGACCTCCACTACTGCACTACCATCTCTCTGCGTCAAAATGTTGTCCATGGTTTGTATCCCAACACGTATGTAAGTCAACCACGGATCTAAGATGCGAATAGAGTCTTAGCTTAGTGGTTAGGCATGTTGTTGTGCAACCTAACCATCCGGGTACAATTTCTAAAATTGATAGATGACAGAGGGGTTTTCCCTCATTTATTGAGGATCAAACTTGATGTTTGCTGGAATCACTCGTCAAGATAAAATCTTGGTACACATAAAAAATATATTTGAGAACCATGGTTGATGTGTGGTGGGACTAAAATTCAAGATAAAAAATATGGGTACTCATACTAAAAGGGATGTGTGCATCCCTAGTTCATGCAAAGGCGAAAAAGTAAATTTTCCCCTATTATTTTATTTTACAAAAATATGTCAAACAATTTTCAAATAAAGATCAATATTTTTAAATACATGATGAACATGTTTTAAGTACACGACGATATTTTTAAAAAATTACATGAACATTTGTTACATATGCGCAGGCACTTTTTATTTTCCATAGATAAAAATTACTTTAGTTCGAAAACTGGTGTGTTTAAAACTTAGAAAAAATACAAATGAAACAAAAACAGGAAGAAAAAAGTTGGAAGAACGAAGGTACAAAGCCCTACCCATGTTAGTGTGTCTACTTTTCTTATTTTTTATTTTTATACTGTGTTTCCTTTCTCATTTATTATTTTTATTACCCTTTTATATTTTAAGTGTTCTATTTATATTTTTAAATTTTACAATTTTAATTTTGTGAGTATTTGGAAAAAAAGAAATTATTTTTTATGTTTCTTGAGCATTTTTTAAATCATGTCCCCATAAGTTCGTCAACATATTTACTTCTAGAATTATTTAAAACCAATGAACGTTTATCAAAATTTGTGCAGATTTCCTAATGTTCGAAATGATTTTATAATTTTATAATTTTCTTATTCATGTACATTTTTAGTGGTGATCAACATTTTTATATGAGGTGAACATTGCTTGAAGATGAGATGAGCATTTTATAGATACGTGCTGAACATTCACAAAATAAAAAGTGAGTAGTTTTACAAACAAATAGTGGTATGTATTTTTAAAGTACAAATGATATGTTTTAAGTATGTGGTGATTTTTTTAAAATACATTATGAATATTGATATGTATGATTACATATACTTTTTTCATTTTTGTGAATAATAAAATTCTTACTGTTTAAACTACTTAGATGTTATTAAAAATATATGCGAAACTTTTTGGCATAAAATAAATGATTAAATATATGCGAAATGATAATATTTCCGGGAGAACTAAAAAAAGGCTTGAACCAGGGCGTGGCCCTGCCCAGGCCACTCTCTTTCAAGCGGCCTGGCGAGAAAAAAAAGATCAGAAACCACGAGATGGGCCTCCAACGCGCGGAGGAATAGAATAGGAGGATTTGGTCCACTCCCTGCAAAAAAAAGGACTTGTCAAGTAAAAAAAAGGACTTGGTCCCTACGGAGCTTCTACTACTCCCTCGGTCGCATAATGTAAGACGCTTTTTGACACTACACTAGTATCAAAAAACGTCTTACATTATGGGACGGAGGGAGTAGTAAATAGCAAGAGTTTATGTCTTCTTAATCCATGCCATGTTCAGTTACAGTCTTTTATGTTTATCCATCAATCAATGGTGAAGTCTTTTATGTTTTTGCATCAATCAATGGTGAAGCCTTTTTGATTTGTTGTAGATCAACCAGGAATACTAGAGTTCAAAAGCAGAAAATGAAAGCCACAAACGGCTAGGGGTCCTACGTACCCGGGTTTTAACTTTTAAGCGCAGCCCAGAAATGCAGCAGACGATGAAAATGTTTAGGCACGAGCGGCCGCCGCATACACAGGCTCCTCTGCATCTTTGCCTTCTTGCTCAGCGGTGACTGATTTGCTAGATTTCAATTTGTCCCGGGCTCTTTTCCTACTTGTTCATTCCTTGTTGCATGTGCGTGTTCTTGTTCTTTTCTTCGATGATCATACCATCTACGTACACATGATTGCTAACTTTGCCTGCCCGCTCGCACCATAGACATGGCACAAGAGACCACCAAACAGTTTAGCATAGTGCATTATCGGTGAGCAATCATCACACATAACCTACCTACACACCTCCTGCATAAACAAGTGGGGATTATTGCATAAACCAACAGGAATTATCACACTCAAGTCAAGTGTCAATGATGCCTACTGGGTGCAGGCACCCATCCCAGGAAAAACAACGCGTCTTGAAAGATTAAAGGGCAGGATCTGATCTGGCAATGCCATGTGGGCTACGAATCAGTTAGGCCACCAAGAATCGATGCTAGTGATGACTGATAAAATTATGGATCTTCTCCTCCCTGGGTCACAAAACCACTCACGTCACGGCCCGCGGCGTCGATCTTCTCCTCTACCTGGGTCCCAAAACCACCCACCTGAGCTGTACTGCGTCCATTAGCAGAAGGTTTATGTTTGTTTTTCCTTTTCATTTCGTGCCATGTTCAGCTCCAGAGTTTGTTGAATCAATATATTGTGTCAGGGCACCGGCAAGGCTGATGCCTGGAACGAACTAACATTGTATTGTTCCGAATTCATTTGCACCCAATTGGGCTAGCTACTATCCTAGTAGATTTTTTATGGGTTTGCTAAGGGAACATCTAGATATGCCATAGTTATTGCATATCTAAATGACTTAATCAAACTCGAAAGAAAAAAATATAAAAAAATGTTTGCACAAATCTCCATGTAAATCAATAACATAGAACTTAGACGAATATGGCATTTTCTAACTGATTGTGCGCGCAACGTCAATCACAGCCGCTGCTTCAACATATGGATCCAGGCCCTTTGCATGTGCATGCCCCTCTGCCTCTCTTTTCTTTCCCATGGACTAACACATGCATGCCTAGGTTGTCTTTTCTCTCTCCAAAAACTTTGTTACTTTTACTTGTCTTTCAACAGTTTAATCAAAATTTGTTACTGAAACTTTATATATATTTGAACTCCTGACGCCAAGATCCTCGGAACAAGATCAGGCTTGGACAAATTTTGAACACAATTTTTAACAGAAATTGAAATATGGTTTTTTTAGAAGATTATCTGTGTTTTCAGTGAGGAACTTTGTTGGGCATAGTGAAGAACTTTTCATTTTTGTTTGCAAAGTGATAAATAAACTGGACCAGCAGTTGAAGAACTTTATAAATAGTGTTTATGCACTTTGTTAGAAATATTAAAGAACTTCGCTAGAAAATGTATTTGGAACCAAAGAACTTTATAAACAGCTTGTCTGAAATATATCAATATTGGACTTGTTTTGTTGAGCTAGCCGTGAGAAACCCAAATACATAAATTAATTCAAATTTGCACAGTTTATTTAGAAGTTATGGCGACATATTAATTTTGCTAGCAAATATGATGGAGTAGCCCACCTATGCCTTCTGTACCTCGTGTCGGATTTTTAATATAGGGCCTATTGATGTTGACATGCATGCATGGGAGCAGTTGCATGTTGATTTGACGTGTAAAATGGATGGGCGGACCAGATATACGTTGCGGGTGCAACGAGTTAAGAAAAATCCGCTTCCGGACTTAGATGTGCAATACGTGTGGGCACATCTAAATGTGTTTTCAGCAAAAAAAAATTATCTCTAGCTCCTTCTTTCCTTTCATACTTCTTATTAAGGACCTGCATACACGAAATTGTGCAGGAGCACTCGGCGACGACGCTCACTGGAATCCCGCCCATCAAATCGCTTTGGGATTCTCACCCACTATAATAGCCCCATTGTATTCATGTCTTTATTATGTAGTATTTAGCTTTCCCGTGTTCAGTATAGCTCACTGGAATCCCGTGCTCTGTTCCCCACATGCTAAAGTTTCTGTCTGGCACACTGTTCCAACTCCGCCGGCAGAAGTTTCATTCATATCGTTTAGCATTGCTGGTGCACTTTCAATACGTGAACAGAAAAAATGCTCTCTTTTTACCACTTGCACTCCAAAATTTCAATTGTTACCGCAAGTCCGGTCATGTAATATAATATAAATAATTCAACAATTAATAAGGCGCTCGGATTCTTGGTACGGGCAGAGACTTTTTTGTCCAACCTATCAATGCACTGCATCTAGGCCACTAGGCAGAACCATGCATGGCGGTAATAGTTTGAACACAAAAGTAAAAGAAAACTTCATGGGGTAAAGACCAAAGATGAGAAAGTTAGCATTTGTTCTATTTTTTATTCTATTGAACACATTGGTAGCTAATTCGAGCGACAAACTAACAAGTTATGAGATAAATCTCGCTTCATTTAGAAACTCAAGTCACATTCATCTTCCTATTTTTGCACGCGTTGCTATTATGAGTAAAATGATTTACGAGGAATTATAGCCAAAAAAATGACTATTTTGTTTTTGTGCACATGTGTGCACATTATCTAACCTCCTATTAATATTTTTGGACTAATCAATGGGGGGAAGAGCAACAATGGCCGGGCGAAAAGAATCAAAGGGGCGAGCTTTGCGTTGGATCTGGCAATGGTGTTGGCAATGAAGAGTACAGTTTGTATAATTAACAATATGAAGATAAAACATCGGTGGCTCAATAGTCTTCATAGTTCAATAAATGCCACCGACGTCAGAGGAAGGAAGCATCTTCCTCATCCTTGTCCTTACAGTATGACTTTTGGTCCTAATTTATTATCACCAAACAGGTACGCACTGTGCCACTCTATGTTGGAGCGGTGTATTCGACAATAACAATTCATTTCATCCAATCACGTACCGATCCCTAGACAGCAGTGCAGTGACTGAGATTTCAACGAGCATAGTCGCCGGGTGCTCCTAGTTCGCGTCCCCTGCATACATGCCTTGCATGCATGTGCTGATGATTGCTTTGCCTTGTTTGAGACTGGGCACAGGTCAACATACATACCCGTCGGTTACTTAGTTTAGAAGTGTATTATTGGCGAACAATCATCACAGAGAATCTACATACAGATCTCTTGCATAAACAAACAGGAATTATTTGATAAAGAAAGCGAATTATTGGGGTACTAAGCACACTCATGAAGAACACTGCATCTGGATTATATTGGATGGATAGAGAAAGGAGGATTGGCGGTGAAGATTTGAGCTGGCAATGGCATGTGGTTTGCCTACCAAGGTGGGGACTGCGAATCATTGGGGCCACAGGGGATGACGGTGATAAGATTCTGGATCTTCTCCTACCTCTACCTGTCTCCCTGACGACCAACCCCACCGGACGGCCAGAATTATTTGCAGTGTGAGGCCTCGATCTGCCACTTCCGCCATTGCTGACGTGGCACAAGGATGAGGAAGATGCTTCCTTCCTCTGACGTCGGTGGCGGAGGCAGCAACCTGGCAAGCTTTGGCCTCCGCCATGCAGAGCTTCACGTTCTGTATTGTTGTGCATCTGGATCCCTACGTCGGCGATGCCCTGGAAATATTTCTACCTTCGCCGTCTATCGCGATGTAGCATGTTGGTTCATGTCGAGAGAAGCATGGGATTTACTGGTGTTTGTTTGTGTGTTCGCCACTTTTAGAAAGGAACAATAATGTAGTGCCCTTCTAGAAGAAGAAGAAAATCATTGCAAAATTCATATTCATATATATACAATCATTTAGTTGGACGGATAGATAGTTTATGTGCCAGTGTGTTGTGCAGGGGTAGTAGATAGATATACTACAATTCATGCGACTTCATATGAGGTTTTTATTGTTGAGAAAACTGTTAGTCTATTCATCTTTAATCATGGCGGTACAACAAAAACTAGAAATAACAAAATTACATCCAGATCTGTATACCACTTAGCGACTGATACAAACACTGAAGCAAGCCGAAGGCGCGCCACCGTCATTGTCTCTCCCTCGCCGAAGCCAAGCAAAACTTGTAGTAGACAGTTGGAAAATCGTCGTGCTAAGGCCCCATAGGACCAACACAGCAGAACAACAATCATTGCCGATGAAAAGTATAGTAGATCGGAAGGATCCAACCTAAATACACACAAACGTGGACGAACTATGACTAGATTGGAGCAAATCCACCATAGACAAATCCACCGAAGACACACCTCAACACGCCCACGACGTTGCTAGACACACCGCCGGGACAGGGGTTAGGCGGGGAGAAGCTTATTCCATCTTCAAGGAGCAGCCGCCGTCTCGTCTTCTTGAGCAGGAGACAAATCCTAACAAAACTATAAAAACATATAAAACTAGAGCCCTCCTGCCAACAAGAGTTGGGATTCACTGCATCGCCATGGCCTGAGTAGCTAACATGTCACACGTCGAACGAAGTGACACTTGGCACGTGCCAAGCCTAGAGTTGGACTCCGAGAATTTTTGATGGCTTGAATGAGTCAAGTGGATACCACCGCATTGGACGTACTACCTTTAAACCTTAGTCTATCAAAACATCTTATATTTTGATACCGAGGTAGTAGTATTTAGCTTTTTTAGAAACTGGACATAGTATTTATCTAGGACAGTGACACGTATTGGGCCCGCCTTTGGTTGCGTGGATCCCTACTGGTCTTCCTCTATGCCTTTATCTCTCTATCTGAATTCCACTCCATTATTGCACTTCACGGATGCAACAGGGAAAGGTCTCCTTAGCTTAGCTAGGAGAGTGTCCTGATCACCCAAAATGCTGGTGCAAAAACAGTTGTTCATATGAGAAAAACAGTTGTTAACATGCAAAAACCACAATAATATCGACAGGTTAGTTCATACAGAAGTAATTTGCAAAACCCGGTTACGTGAATAGGACCGGATCGAGTGTTTCCGGCCTATCCTGCTGTTTAGCATGTCGTCTACTGGCATGCAAAGATTGGAAATTTGGTACTACCAACAAACTAAATACAAATAAATTCTGTTAGAACCAACCAAATTGGGATTAGACAAGTAAAAGGCCTTTCTTGTCTGCTTACTGTTCAACTAATTAGAGCATCTTCAACAGACGCGCTACGTGCGGCGTGCTAAATGCCCATTTGCAGCGCGCGGATCGTCCGTTTTTGCGCAGCGAGATGCGCTTGCTCCAGCGGCCGCTGCAAATTTTAGCATGCGCGAGCCGCTCCAGCAGGCGCTACAAACCTGGACAGCGCGTGCTCTCGCACAAACAACATATGCACTTCAAACAAATATTAAAAAAACATATGCATAGATTAAAATAGATAAAAAAGATACATAGATAGTTCACATAGCGTACATAGTTCATCATAGCATAGATAGATTAAAAAACTAGTCCAACACGATAAAAACTATGGTGCAACTAGATAAAAACTACGGTGCAACTAGAACCTACTTCGAGTCCTCTTCATCATCATTCTCGCTGGTGTCGTCCGAGGAATCGAGCCACGCATCTTCCCAACGAGGATTGTCTGAGTCAAAGATCGACTGCCCACCTATGTTAACGAGATTGCACTGCGTCTCCGTGAGTGCCTTCCGCCGACGCCTGTCTGCCCGCTCCGAGCGCGCATTGCCGTCCTCTTCGCCCAGAAGGCGTTCTCGTTGGCGACGTCCTGCGGGTAGCGCAGGCACCACTCCGCCATGGCGCGCTCGTCCTTCTCGGCGATCAGGAGGCGGCGCTAGCGTCTGCGGTGTTCCTCACGGTCCTGGTCTGTTACAAGACAGGGTGGCGGCATGAGGTCCTGCGTCTGCTGGCACGTCTGCGCGTCGTGGAAGTTCATCTGCCAGCGTGGCCTGCTGAGGCGCCATGCCGCAGGATCATAGCGGATCTCCGCATAGAACCAGTTGGAAGGGCGGACGCGGACGCCGCGGTAGCCCGAGCTGCTTCGGTGACGCGATGGCATGTCGGCTGCGGGGGAAGGGCGCGGAGGCGGCTGGGCGCCGGATGCGAGGCAAAGAGGGGGCGGCGAGGGGAGCGGTCGAGTGTGCGGCTGGCGGGAGCGATCGAGTGTGTGGCTGGCTGCATCGGACGCGCGCCTTTTGTAGAGCGTGTCGGACGCCACGCGCCAAATCTAGAGCACGAAGGGCCGCCTTTTCCCCCGCGCGCGATCTTCTGCCGCGCGCCGGAATTTCCCGTGCCCGCTAGAGCGCACGAACCCGCTCCGCGCGTGCTAAAACTAGCTTTTTCCGCACGCGTGCTATTTGCCGCCGCTGTTGGAGATGCTCTTAATATTATTATTTCTTTAGTGTCAATGATTGATATCTAGGATTCTTGATTGAAAATTAATTAGTGTCAATTGCTCACTTAGAGCATCTCCAACAGCCGCCCAATGCGCGGTGCCCAAAAAACAGATTTACAACACGCAAGTAGTTTTTTTTAGGGCGCTAGAAGACGTTTGCTCCAACAGGCGCTGTAAAATATGTTGCGCGCGCGAGTCCAGCGGTCCCAATCAAGCGATCCCATCTGCAGCAGCTCAGACTTTGCAGCGCGCGCGACCGGGCGCACTAAATATGCTGCGCGCGATGCCTTTTTGATGCGCGCGCTGCATTACTCATAGCACGCGCTTTTTCTGCAGCTGCTGGAGACTCCAAACCGGGTCCCCACGTGCTAAAAGCAGTTTTTATACCATGCATCGCTTATATAGCGCTTCTGTTGGAGATGCTCTTATGCTTTATCTTTTCGAAATTTGTATTTTTTCCAAACGTTCTGATCTTGTCATTAGATCCGAACGACTTTTGCGCCGCACGATCGAACGGAACCTCCCGCAATTTTCTCCCTCGCAGATCGTTAACTGCCTTATTTTTTCCTGTGAACAGCACCTCGCGTGATTTTCTCCTCGCGGAACAGATCGTTAACTGCCCACTTTCTAACTCATCTAGCACCATTTTCATGTCCTATAATTGGAAAATACTTATGTGACCATTTTCGGACCACATGACAGCAAAACAAAATTTGTTTCTTTATTGTTTGTTGGCCTTCTTTAGTACATCATTTCGTACTAGATTATAAGTTATGGAATTAGGCATACATACAAACACTTCAGTGCAAATAGCATGGTAATATACGCATCATGGACGTGATAATTTATGTACAAACGACGTGGTAATTTTTTGACCCGAAGAAAAATTTATTGAAAACATCCCCGATAATTTTTATGTAAATAACATAGTAATTTGCACATAACAGAGCTAATAGCTTGTACAAACACCACGGTAACTTTTGATTCAGAGGGAAAAAATTGTTGAAAACATCTCCTGGTATTTTTTGTCTATTAACATGGCAATACACACATCATAGACTTGATAACTTACGTACAAAGACCGCCGTAACCGTGAAACCCCGGAGAGAGTGGTTGAAAATATCCCTCCGGTAACTTTCGTATAATAGCATGATAATATACGCACAACAGAGCTGATAACTCATGCACAAATATCGTGGTAACATTTTGACATGGGAAGAAAGTTGTTAATAAACATACCGTCGGTATCTTCTATGCAAATATTATGGTAGTATTTGCATCGTGTACGTGATAACTTATGTACAAACATCTCCAATAACTTTTGCGTAAATAACATGATAATTTGCACACCGCAGAGCTGATAATCATATACAAATACCATGATACTTTTTCGCCTAGGAAAAAAGTTGTCGAAAAACGTACCTCCGATAACTTTTGTGTAATTGCCATGGTAGTATACACATAGCATATCTGATAACTCACGTACAAACATCGTGGTAAGTTTCTCACCCGGGTTTTTTTGTTGAAAAACATAACCCCAATAATTCCTCTATTAATAGTATGGTAATATACGCACACAGAGCTGATGACTCACGTACAAACACCATGACAAATTTTTCAGCTGGGAAAACATACCCCCCAATAACTCATATATAAATAGCATTGGTAATATACAAACAACAGAGCTGATAACTTGTTTAGCCTAGACGTGATAACTTTTGACCCGATAAGGAATCGTTAAATTATACCAACATAAGATCTACTCGCTTCGTTTCAAAATAGATGATCCAATTTTGTACTAACTTTGTACTAAACGGTTTTTCAATCGAATCGACGGTTTGAGCTACAAAATATTTTTGAAGTTTCAAAATAGGAGAAATCTAGGATTACATCAGTTTTTTGTCCTCTAGTGCATTTGCATGTGGGAAGATGGTTAAAGGGACCATTTTTAAGCTCCGGTAATTTCTGTATAAACGAGATGGTAATTTATGTACCGGCGATGTGATAACTTACTTAGCCTAGGCTTGATAACTTTTACCCCGAAAAAAGTCATCGAAACATATCAACATAGGATCTAGTTTTGAAGATCTCGTCGCAGCGAAATTTTTATGTGAAAACGGGTTTTCAATTGAACCAACGATTTGAACTACAAAATATTTTGAAATTTCAAAAAAGGAGAAATCTAGAATGACATCAGATTTTCGTTCTTTAGTATATATAATTAGAGTGAAATGTATGTGAAAAAAAATTAGACATTCTAATGCATGCATGTATATAATTAGAGTGAAATAAGAATCGTTTTTGCCTATTGTTAAAATCCGAACGTTTGGTAGTTATAAAAGTCCTTATCTTTTTTACTGTCGCAGTCGATACCTGGGACTGGGACTGCGGTGTTGGACACCAAGACAGGGACCAATTTCCTTCAGTGGCCGGTGGAGGAGGTAGAGACCCTCCAGTCCAACTCCACCGACCTCGGCAACATCAGCATTGATCACTGCCCCGTCTTCCCTCTCAACCAACACCGCGCCATCCAGCTCGACATTGAGGCCTACTTCCGCCTTGACCCTCTAGACGTCGCCATTGCTAAGGAGGCGATGTCGGCCTCAGTTGCAGCACTAGCGGTGGCGTGGCGGGCCGGGGTGCTCTCGGCCCCTTTGGCCTGCTCGTGCTCGCCGACGCCAGGCACCATGGCAGGGACACGAAGTGTATTGCCATCATCTTCTACGTCGGCAGAGGCCTCGACAGCGGCTTGCACACGCACATCTGCCAGGACGATACACACTCATCCCACGCCAATGACATCGACAAGAGGGTCATCAGGAATTTCGTGCCACTGCTCGACGATGAGGAGCTATCCATTAGAGTGCTGCTGGATCATTCCATTGTCGAGAACCTCGCGATGGGTGGGAAGTCGACCGTGATGTCAAGAGTGTACCCGACCGAGGCCATCTACGCCAACGCCAGCGTGTACCTCTTCAACAACGCCACCAGAGCCCGGACCACTGCCACCAGCCTCGTCGTTCATGAGATGGACTCCTACAACAGGCCTACACAGCTTCACTGCAAAAAGGAAACAAAGATTCTATATCGAGGAGCTTCAACTTCGCATCTGGTTGCTCACGGACACCATTTGTTTACGTGAGATGTGCACGAATTTGGGTATGTTGGAGTCTGATGCTCTTCCCATGATAAACCACGTGGGGGACAATGCCGAGTTTGTGTTCTGATGGATGGGTCGGTGCATATTCCTCTTGGATATCAAGTGCAGGACACTGCGTAAATTGTATGAGATTACAAACGAGGACCTATGTTCGGCATATATCCATCCTGTTGTGATGATCTGGCCTCCCACATTTCCGGCGCTAAAGAATGGCCCCTCAAGGTTTGGCTTTACACTTTGGATGGTTTGTGTATATAGTTTTCTTGTTGAGTTAATTTACAAATATTTGAATGCGCATCGCGTTAATTTCTCTGTGCTTGTTGCTTTGTTTTGCCATCTGCCTTTTTAAAGTTGAAATTTATAGCATCGATCAATACACCATCATATTCGATTAGTTAAGGAAACAACTGGCGTTGCTACAATAGTCATCATCCATTACTTTTGTTGATGGTTGATTAACCATCACATAGTTTAGTTTAGTGGTTGAATGGTGGTGGAATGATTCAGATTCCTTATAAACACTGGTAGAAAAAGGGCTTGTTGTCCCGGTTCGTAAGGGCCTTTTGTCCCGGTTCCTGAACCGGGACTAAAGGGTCGATACTAATGCCCTTTCCCTTTAGTCCCGATTCAATCCAGAACCGGGATTGATGGGCCTCCACGTGGCCTGTGCGCGGAGCTCAGGCAGGAGGCCTTTTGGTTCCGGTTGGTGGCACCAACCGGGACCAATAGGCATCCACGCGTCAGCATTTCTGTGGCTGGGGTTTTTGTTTTTTTGAAAGGGGGGGTGGGGGTTTTGGGGGGTTAATTTAGGTGTTTCATATATTGTGTTAGCTAGCTATAATTAATAGAGAGAAGTGTCCTCTCTTATGTCCGTGCTTGGTCGACGCTACGTACTATACATACGTATAGAGAGGACTAGACACGCTAGCTAGCTAGTAAGCAAACGAAGGAAACAGAAGATCGTCATGAACATATATGCATACAAAGAGAAATGCATGTGAAAAAAAATTAGACATTCTAATGCATGCATGTATATACTTAGAGTGAAATAAGAATCGTTTTTGCCTATTGTTAAAATCCGAACGTTTGATAGTTATAAAAGTCCTTATCTTTTTTACTGTCGCAGTCGATACCTGGGACTGGGACTGTGGTGTTGGACACCAAGACAGGGACCAATTTCCTTCAGTGGCCGGTGGAGGAGGTAGAGACCCTCCAGTCCAACTCCACCGACCTCGGCAACATCAGCATTGATCACTGCCCCGTCTTCCCTCTCAACCAACACCGCGCCATCCAGCTCGACATTGAGGCCTACTTCCGCCTTGACCCTCTAGACGTCGCCATTGCTAAGGAGGCGATGTCGGCCTCAGTTGCAGCACTAGCGGTGGCGTGGCGGGCCGGGGTGCTCTCGGCCCCTTTGGCCTGCTCGTGCTCGCCGACGCCAGGCACCATGGCAGGGACACGAAGTGTATTGCCATCATCTTCTACGTCGGCAGAGGCCTCGACAGCGGCTTGCACACGCACATCTGCCAGGACGATACACACTCATCCCACGCCAATGACATCGACAAGAGGGTCATCAGGAATTTCGTGCCACTGCTCGACGATGAGGAGCTATCCATTAGAGTGCTGCTGGATCATTCCATTGTCGAGAACCTCGCGATGGGTGGGAAGTCGACCGTGATGTCAAGAGTGTACCCGACCGAGGCCATCTACGCCAACGCCAGCGTGTACCTCTTCAACAACGCCACCAGAGCCCGGACCACTGCCACCAGCCTCGTCGTTCATGAGATGGACTCCTACAACAGGCCTACACAGCTTCACTGCAAAAAGGAAACAAAGATTCTATATCGAGGAGCTTCAACTTCGCATCTGGTTGCTCACGGACACCATTTGTTTACGTGAGATGTGCACGAATTTGGGTATGTTGGAGTCTGATGCTCTTCCCATGATAAACCACGTGGGGGACAATGCCGAGTTTGTGTTCTGATGGATGGGTCGGTGCATATTCCTCTTGGATATCAAGTGCAGGACACTGCGTAAATTGTATGAGATTACAAACGAGGACCTATGTTCGGCATATATCCATCCTGTTGTGATGATCTGGCCTCCCACATTTCC
>NC_041390.1:12167610-12169196 GCF_002162155.2 Triticum dicoccoides
AGCTCAGGCAGGAGGCGTTTTGGTTCCGGTTGGTGGCACCAACCGGGACCAATAGGCATCCACGCGTCAGCATTTCTGTGGCTGGGGTTTTTGTTTTTTTGAAGGGGGGGGGGGGTTGGGGGTTTTGGGGGGTTAATTTAGGTGTTTCATATATTGTGTTAGCTAGCTATAATTAATAGAGAGAAGTGTCCTCTCTTATGTCCGTGCTTGGTCGACGCTACGTACTATACATACGTATAGAGAGGACTAGACACGCTAGCTAGCTAGTAAGCAAACGAAGGAAACAGAAGATCGTCATGAACATATATGCATACAAAGAGAAATGCATGTGAAAAAAAATTAGACATTCTAATGCATGCATGTATATAATTAGAGTGAAATAAGAATCGTTTTTGCCTATTGTTAAAATCCGAACGTTTGATAGATATAAAAGTCCTTATCTTTTTTACTGTCGCAGTCGATACCTGGGACTGGGACTGTGGTGTTGGACACCAAGACAGGGACCAATTTCCTTCAGTGGCCGGTGGAGGACGTAGAGACCCTCCAGTCCAACTCCACCGACCTCGGCAACATCAGCATTGATCACTGCCCCGTCTTCCCTCTCAACCAACACCGCACCATCCAGCTCGACAATGAGGCCTACTTC
Source organism: Triticum dicoccoides (assembly GCF_002162155.2). Taxonomy (NCBI): domain Eukaryota; kingdom Viridiplantae; phylum Streptophyta; class Magnoliopsida; order Poales; family Poaceae; genus Triticum; species Triticum dicoccoides. The sequence goes on from NC_041390.1 coordinate 12,168,257, forward strand.
CGCCTTGACCCTCTAGACGTCGCCATTGCTAAGGAGGCGATGTCGGCCTCAGTTGCAGCACTAGCGGTGGCGTGGCGGGCCGGGGTGCTCTCGGCCCCTTTGGCCTGCTCGTGCTCGCCGACGCCAGGCACCATGGCAGGGACACGGAGTGTATTGCCATCATCTTCTACGTCGGCAGAGGCCTCGACAGCGGCTTGCACACGCACATCTGCCAGGACGATACACACTCATCCCACGCCAATGACATCGTCAAGAGGGTCATCAGGAATTTCGTGCCAGTGCTCGACGATGAGGAGCTATCCATTAGAGTGCTGCTGGATCATTCCATTGTCGAGAACCTCGCGATGGGTGGGAAGTCGACCGTGATGTCAAGAGTGTACCCGACCGAGGCCATCTACGCCAACGCCAGCGTGTACCTCTTCAACAACGCCACCAGAGCCCGGACCACTGCCACCAGCCTCGTCGTTCATGAGATGGACTCCTACAACAGGCCTACACAGCTTCACTGCAAAAAGGAAACAAAGATTCTATATCGAGGAGCTTCAACTTCGCATCTGGTTGCTCATGGACACCATTTGTTTACGTGAGATGTGCACGAATTTGGGTATGTTGGAGTCTGATGCTCTTCCCATGATAAACCACGTGGGGGACAATGCCGAGTTTGTGTTCTGATGGATGGGTCGGTGCATATTCCTCTTGGATATCAAGTGCAGGACACTGCGTAAATTGTATGAGATTACAAACGAGGACCTATGTTCGGCATATATCCATCCTGTTGTGATGATCTGGCCTCCCACATTTCCCGCGCTAAAGAATGGCCCCTCAAGGTTTGCCTTTACACTTTGGATGGTTTGTGTATATAGTTTTCTTGTTGAGTTAATTTACAAATATTTGAATGCGCATTGCGTTAATTTCTCTGTGCTTGTTGCTTTGTTTTGCC
>NC_041390.1:12169446-12170837 GCF_002162155.2 Triticum dicoccoides
CCATCCAGCTCGACAATGAGGCCTACTTCCGCCTTGACCCTCTAGACGTCGCCATTGCTAAGGAGGCGATGTCGGCCTCAGTTGCAGCACTAGCGGTGGCGTGGCGGGCCGGGGTGCTCTCGGCCCCTTTGGCCTGCTCGTGCTCGCCGACGCCAGGCACCATGGCAGGGACACGGAGTGTATTGCCATCATCTTCTACGTCGGCAGAGGCCTCGACAGCGGCTTGCACACGCACATCTGCCAGGACGATACACACTCATCCCACGCCAATGACATCGTCAAGAGGGTCATCAGGAATTTCGTGCCAGTGCTCGACGATGAGGAGCTATCCATTAGAGTGCTGCTGGATCATTCCATTGTCGAGAACCTCGCGATGGGTGGGAAGTCGACCGTGATGTCAAGAGTGTACCCGACCAAGGCCATCTACGCCAACGCCAGCGTGTACCTCTTCAACAACGCCACCAGAGCCCGGACCACTGCCACCAGCCTCGTCGTTCATGAGATGGACTCCTACAACAGGCCTACACAGCTTCACTGCAAAAAGGAAACAAAGATTCTATATCGAGGAGCTTCAACTTCGCATCTGGTTGCTCATGGACACCATTTGTTTACGTGAGATGTGCACGAATTTGGGTATGTTGGAGTCTGATGCTCTTCCCATGATAAACCACGTGGGGGACAATGCCGAGTTTGTGTTCTGATGGATGGGTCGGTGCATATTCCTCTTGGATATCAAGTGCAGGACACTGCGTAAATTGTATGAGATTACAAACGAGGACCTATGTTCGGCATATATCCATCCTGTTGTGATGATCTGGCCTCCCACATTTCCCGCGCTAAAGAATGGCCCCTCAAGGTTTGCCTTTACACTTTGGATGGTTTGTGTATATAGTTTTCTTGTTGAGTTAATTTACAAATATTTGAATGCGCATTGCGTTAATTTCTCTGTGCTTGTTGCTTTGTTTTGCCGTCTGCCTTTTTAAAGTTGAAATTTATAGCATCGATCAATACACCATCATATTCGATTAGTTAAGGAAACAACTGGCGTTGCTACAATAGTCATCATCCATTACTTTTGTTGATGGTTGATTAACCATCACATAGTTTAGTTTAGTGGTTGAATGGTGGTGGAATGATTCAGATTTCTTATAAACACTGGTAGAAAAAAGGCTTGTTGTCCCGGTTCGTAAGGGCCTTTTGTCCCGGTTCCTGAACCGGGACTAAAGGGTCGATACTAATGCCCTTTCCCTTTAGTCCCGGTTCAATCCAGAACCGGGATTGATGGGCCTCCACGTGGCCTGTGCGCGGAGCTCAGGCAGGAGGCGTTTTGGTTCCGGTTGGTGGCACCAACCGGGACCAATAGGCATCCACGCGTCAGCATTTCTGTGGCT
>NC_041390.1:12171841-12178788 GCF_002162155.2 Triticum dicoccoides
AGGCCATCTACGCCAACGCCAGCGTGTACCTCTTCAACAACGCCACCAGAGCCCGGACCACTGCCACCAGCCTCGTCGTTCATGAGATGGACTCCTACAACAGGCCTACACAGCTTCACTGCAAAAAGGAAACAAAGATTCTATATCGAGGAGCTTCAACTTCGCATCTGGTTGCTCATGGACACCATTTGTTTACGTGAGATGTGCACGAATTTGGGTATGTTGGAGTCTGATGCTCTTCCCATGATAAACCACGTGGGGGACAATGCCGAGTTTGTGTTCTGATGGATGGGTCGGTGCATATTCCTCTTGGATATCAAGTGCAGGACACTGCGTAAATTGTATGAGATTACAAACGAGGACCTATGTTCGGCATATATCCATCCTGTTGTGATGATCTGGCCTCCCACATTTCCCGCGCTAAAGAATGGCCCCTCAAGGTTTGCCTTTACACTTTGGATGGTTTGTGTATATAGTTTTCTTGTTGAGTTAATTTACAAATATTTGAATGCGCATTGCGTTAATTTCTCTGTGCTTGTTGCTTTGTTTTGCCATCTGCCTTTTTAAAGTTGAAATTTATAGCATCGATCAATACACCATCATATTCGATTAGTTAAGGAAACAACTGGCGTTGCTACAATAGTCATCATCCATTACTTTTGTTGATGGTTGATTAACCATCACATAGTTTAGTTTAGTGGTTGAATGGTGGTGGAATGATTCAGATTCCTTATAAACACTGGTAGAAAAATGGCTTGTTGTCCCGGTTCGTAAGGGCCTTTTGTCCCGGTTCCTGAACCGGGACTAAAGGGTCGATACTAATGCCCTTTCCCTTTAGTCCCGGTTCAATCCAGAACCGGGATTGATGGGCCTCCACGTGGCCTGTGCGCGAAGCTCAGGCAGGAGGCCTTTTGGTTCCGGTTGGTGGCACCAACCGGGACCAATAGGCATCCACGCGTCAGCATTTCTGTGGCTGGGGTTTTTGTTTTTTTTTTGAAAGGGAGGGGGGTGTTTTGGGGGTTTTGGGGGGTTAATTTAGGTGTTTCATATATTGTGTTAGCTAGCTATAATTAATAGAGAGAAGTGTCCTCTCTTATGTCCGTGCTTGGACGCTACGTACTATACATACGTATAGAGAGGACTAGACACGCTAGCTAGCTAGTAAGCAAACGAAGGAAACAGAAGATCGTCATGAACATATATGCATACAGAGAGAAGTGATATCGACCACCTCTCCTTCTTCGAGAGATTGGTCGAACAACAAGTTCTCGTATATCTATCCGACATTACCGGCTACATATATACAATAATTATCTCTTACAAATATAATCATACGGAGTCATGGTCCACATAGTATTCTCCGTCTTCAGCGATCACGTGGTCAAGAAAGAATGCCGCCAATTCCTCTTGAATTGCTCGCATGCGAGCTGGTGCTAGGAGTTCATCCCGCTTCCGAAACATCTAATTTGAAGAAGGGGGTCAATACATATATATATATATATGAATGAATGAAACTCAACACAAATGATGGTAATAAAATAAAATTGTGAATGTTGTTATTTACGTACTTCATATTGTTCGTCAGTGTAGCCCCGCTCACAGGTCGTGTGGCGGATGGACTCGCAAACGTAGTATCCACAGAAATCATTTCCTTATTCCTGCCACAACCACTTTACAAGAAATAGAGGTCAATCAAACTGATAAGCAAGAATGCCAAATCAATAGGAGATGCGCGGAACATGCTACTATAGTACTTGCTTTCGGGTGTCTAAATTGCAGCTTCTTTGGGAGTCTTGGAGCTTTTTTGGAGAATTTTTTCCAAACCCTGCCAGACAAAGAAAAAAATTACTTGATATACCAGGAAATGAACAAAGTTGCTGATATGGTGGATAATGATCGATTTAACTTACTTCTCGAGCATTTGAGTCATGTCCGCATAGTCCTGGGGATCTTTTCGTCTTGAGTCTAAGACGGTTACTAGTCCCTGCTCAAGCTTAATCTCTAGGAGAATATAGTGGTAACTGCACACGCATGCATAACTCATCAATTACATTACTATAACCTTGACTAATATATAAGGGAAACCGAATATGCACAAGACAGTAACACTCACTTGAAGTTGTAAGGAAAGAGTATTATATCTTTGTTTGCATTTATTACCAACGATCATAGCAAGTTGGCCTCGGTAGCTGCGGCATGAAATTTAACCTGAGTTGCATCTATGAGATATGTGTTAATGAACCCAATATCACCGACTTGTCTTTTCTTTAATTCGGTGATCTTCAATCTGCATAATATAGTGAGGATGATTATAAATACATGCAATGAAAGAGCTGAGCTATATAGAGAGACTTAATGACAGAAGTAGTACTACTTACAAACAGTAGCAGGTGACCGTTGTTTTATCGAGGGCCAATTGATTGAAAAACTGAAAGAACTCCTCAAATGGAACAGGCAACAGTTCAATTCCAACGAGGTCATGCTCCTTTTTAACTTTCACATACAAAGTACTCCTCCCCCCAGAGTCTCTGTAGATTTTCAAGTACCAATCATGTAATCTTCGCATCATCGTTGATAGAGATCTTTCATCTTTGATGAGAGGCTTCCCGTACTCGTATCTTTATATCTGCACCTCCATGAAATCATAATGTACATCGTCGGGCAGGTAATCGCCAAGATTGCTATAACCGGGCACCATCCTCGAATCATTAGTGATGTTGTCGCTAGGCACCTTGAGCGGGGGGCACGATTGCTTCGCTTGTTCGCCGAGCTGGGCAATTTGTTTCCCAGCTCGTCGTTCTTTCAGCCTTTGATCACTGACAGTACTTCCCGACCGCTCTGCTTCGGCAAATTCCTTTCCAATAATGCGCTCATAGTTTCCTTTCGGCGGAGACTTGGGTGGTTTTGTTAGGGCAGCCAGAGTGCGCTTCGCTTTCACCGGATCTACCTTCTCCAGCAGAGGTGGATGTTTCTTTGCTTTCACCCCTTCAAAGTAGTTCCTCACTTCTTCTCGTGCGATCTCGGCGTTCTCCTCCGGGGTCCTCTCATATGGTAACTTCTCTGAAGTCTTCAGAGAAGGACTGAATCTGTATTTCCTCCCGCCTCTGGCTGTACTGCTAGACGCCGGCAGAGCAGACAGAGTGGTTGTCTTCTTTACTTGCTTACGAGGCGGAGGAGAAGGACTACAACGTGCCGGAGCAGCCGGAGCGGCGGCAGGTCTCTTCCGCCCTTGCTGACGAGGCGGAGAAGGAGGACGCTGGCTGCTCGGGCGCGTCGGTGCAGGCGGAGAAGGAGGCGGAGTGCCGCCATGCGCCGGAGAAGGAGCCGGTCGAGTGCCCTGATCGCCACTCGCTGGAGGAGGAGGCGGTGGAGGAGGCGGGATGCCCTGACTCGCCGGAGGAGGAGGCGGTGGAGGAGGCGGAGTGCCCTGACTTGACGGAGGAGGAGGAGGAGGCGGAGGCGTCCAGTTCGAAAGGTTGATGAGCTCCTTCCGCCATAGGCATGGAGTCTTCAGAGCAGACCCCATCCTAGTCTCCCCTTCATCGGTAGGGTGGTCAAGCTGGAGGTCCTCAAATCCCTCCGTTATTTCATCCACCATCACCCTAGCATATCCTTCTGTAATCGGCCGGCAGTGAAAAGTTGCGCCGGGTTCAGTAGGATAAACAGAGCCAACAGCCGCCTTGACCTTCAAATTCATCCATTGCGTCATAAGGTGGCAATTTTGAGACTCCATGATAGTATCCACGGGATAGCTGGCAGGAGCCGTCAAGGCATGCTCTGGCTGAAGCAGCTCGGTGAAAGCCACGCTGCTTCTCCGCTGAGATGGCGGGGTAGCTTCGGGGGAAGCTTCGGCAGTACATTTGCTGCGATTTGCTACTCGTTCCTCTATCGCTTGTACCCTTGCTTGCAGCGCCTGCATTTGGGTCTGCTGCAATTTTTTCCTCCTCTCCTGGGATTTTAACCGCCTGTGTCCGGAAACCAAACCTTCCACGGAATGGATCCTGGCGTGCCTCGTGTCCGTCCAGGGTGCTCAGGATTCCCGAGGGCCATTGTGAGCTCGTCGTTCTCTCTATCTGGAAAGAACGTCCCTTGCTGCGCTGCTTCGATATACTGCTGAAGCTTCCTGGCTGGTATGTCCATTTGATCGTTCGTCCAAATGCACTTCCCTGTTACAGGGTCCAAGGTTCCGCCAGCCCCGAACAACCAAGTCCGGCAACGGTCTGGCCAGTTAATTGTCTCTGGTTCGATCCCTTTATGAACCAGATCATTCTCAGTCTTGGCCCACTTAGGCCGGGCTACGAGGTAGCCACCTGACCCCGTGCGATGGTGATGCTTCTTCTTCGCGGCATTTTGCTTGTTTGTCGCCGACATCTTCTTACTCTTTTTCGATGTCTTGTGGGCCACAAATGCGGGCCAGTGATCTCTGATCTTCTCATATCCGCCCTTGAATTATGGTGTCTCTTTATTTTCGACAAACTTATTCAGCTCTTTCTTCCACCTCCTGAATAGTTCTGCCATCCTCTTAAGAGTAAAACACTTGATTAATTGCTCTTTAACTAGCTTCTCTGGATCATCCTCTGGCGGTAGGGTGAAATTTGACTTCAGCTCAGTCCAAAGATTATTTTTCTGCATATCATTGACATAAGACACCTCAGGGTCTTCTGTAGTCGGCTTTAACCATTGCTGGATGTTGATCGGGATCTTGTCCCTAACCAAAACCCCGCACTAAGCAACAAATGCGCTCTTTGTCCGGAGGGGTTCAATCGGTTGGCCGTCGGGCGCGATTGCTATGATCTCAAACTTTTCATCCGAGCTCAACTTTTTCTTCAGGCCTCGTCTCTTTACCGAAGTTGTGCTCGATCCGGAGGGCTAGAAAAAATAACAAAGAATTAATTAATATGTGTACATACCAAAACAATGAATGCATCAATTAGCTAGTTAGCAGAAGCTTAACTAATATATATACCTGGCCGGACTCGGTTCGGTCACCGAAGACGTCATCACGGTCTCCTTCTTGCACCGGCATTGGGTCACCGGAGCCGTCCTCACGGTCTCCTTCTTGCACCGGCATTAGGTCACCGGAGCGATCATAATCATAGCCAGCTGCTTCCAGACCATCGGTGTCGTTGAGAAACAACGAGACGATGGCATCACTTCCTCGTGCGATTATGTCCCCCAACAACTCTTCTAGTACTTCGTCTCGGGCGGTGTCCATAGTTTCTACAAATATTGACAACATGGCAATTATTATTCAAACATGACAGATGGATATATTAGTGGCAAACGTAGAACTAATATTAATTAGTGGCCTCGACGCTGCTTCTCTAGGGTTTGGGGTGGCCTCGACAACGCTTCAAGGATAAAAAAAGAAGAGGAAGAAGAAAAAAAGAAGAGAAGAAAGAATAGAGGAGTAAGAACTCCTCTATTCTTTCTTATCCTCTTTTTTTCTTCTTCTTCCTCTTTTTTTTATCGGGAACGAGGGTCGTCGAGGGTCACCGAGTGGTAGAGGAAACCCTAAATAGCAAGTATCATGGGTGTGAGATACATGTGGCCGTCGGTGTCGGACACTACATCCACGTCCCACAAGTGACGTGGGCGTCGAAGCCCGCGCCACTTGTGGGACGTGGATGTAGTGTCCGACACCGACGGCCACATGTATCACACACCGACGATACTTTCTATTTAGGGTTTCCTCTACCGCTCGGCGACCCTCGATGACCCTCGTTCCCGATAAAAAAAGAGGAAGACTCCTCTATTCTTTCTTCTCCTCTTTTTTTTCTTCTTCCTCTTCTTTTTTTATCCTCTTCTTCCTCTCATGTTTGACGACCCTCGACCCCTCGGCGACCCTAGACCCCGTCTCGACCTCCTCATGTCGAAGTTATCGGGTAGGGGGTATATCGACAATGACATACCCGATACATACATACATACATATCACATGCATCCATACATATATGAACAAAATTAATATCTACTAATTAACAACCTAAATAAAAAAATTAATACATATAGGAAGAAGAAGAAAAAAGAAGAGAAGAAAGAATAGAGGAGAAGACTTCCTCTTCTTCCTCTCCTCTTCTTCTCCCTCTTCTTCCCCTTCTTCCTCGCCTCTCTCATGAATGTCTGACGTTCTCGACCCTTGACCCCCTAAACTAGTTCTCAACCCTCGACCCCCTAAACTAGTTCTCGACCCCCCCTCATGTCGAAGTTATCAGGAAGGGGGTATATCGACCCCCCCTCATGTCGAAGTTATCAGGGAGGGTTATATCGACCCCTCTCCTGTCGAAGTTAACGGGGAGGGGGTATATCGACAATGACATACATACATGGAAAAATGCTATCCATCTATACATACATAGCCACATACATATATACATGGAAAAAAGAAGAAGAAATTTCTATTTTTCTCTTCTTCTCCTCTATTCCTTTCTTCTTCTCCTCTTCTTTTTCTTCTTTTTCTTCTTCTTATTTATTTCTCCTCGTCTTCCTCTCCCCTCTTCTTCTCCTTTCTTCCTCTTCTTATTTCCTTTTTCCTCTCATTCTTTTTCTTCTTCTTCCTTCTTAGAAATACATGAAGTAGTATTGCCTAATTCATTGTTCAAATGAATATACAAACATTTGCATATTTACAATAATTAATATCACCAAAAAATCTATGAACAGAAAAAAATCCTAATTTTTCTAAAAAACTATCTTTTGCATATATACATGAACATATATATACACAGAGAACAGATATACATATATATAAAAAACAAGCATATATAAGAAAAAAAGCATATATATGAAAAAAAAATGCTAGCTAGGGACGGCGCCGGCCGGACCAGGAGGACCGCGGGGTCGGCGGCGAGGATGGCGACGGGGCAGTGGGCGCGCGCTCGGGGTAGGGGGCGCGGGCGATGGCGACGGCGGGCCGGGGCGGTGCGCGTCGGGGAAGGGGCCGGCGC
>NC_041390.1:12179201-12201888 GCF_002162155.2 Triticum dicoccoides
CGCGCGTCGGGGCAGGGGCGCGGGCGACGGCGTCGACGGGGGCGGGCCGGGGCGGGCGGCGTCGGGGCAGCCTGGCGGCGTCGGCGTCGTCGGGGGCGGCAACTGCAAGATGAGAGTGAAAATTTCCTAAGTGTGGACTTATATAGCAGAGCCTTTAGTCCCGGTTCATGGCAGCAACCGGGGCTAAAGGTGGGCATTAGTCCCGGTTGGTGCCACCAACCGGGACCAAAGGCCTCTTTTCAGCAGCCTAAAGAGCGGGAAGCGGCGGCCTTTTGTCCCGGTTGGTAGCACCAACCGGGACCAAAGGCCTCGTGCTGTTGCGGCGTCGAAAGTTTAGTCCCACCTCGCTAGTTGAGTGGGGTGCACAGTGGTTTATAAGCCCCACTGCCGCACCCCTCTCGAGCTTCTCTCCATTGCAGGCTTACGGGCCTAATTGTCACTGCTATGCCTGTGGGCCTACTGGGCCTCCAGCGGGCCTGAATCCTGGCCCTTGGATGGGTTTCTAGTCGTATTCAGGCCGTGGGGGCCCAGTAGGTGGCATTTTTTTTGTTGCTTTATTTTATTTTCTTTTGTTTTTTGCTTTATTTTTTAATTCTTTATGCTTTTAGTTTTAGAAAAATTATAAACTTTTCGTTAATGCCATTAGTTCTCAAATTTGAAAACACTTTTTTTTGTTTTTTTGTTTTCTTTGTTGCTTTATTTATTTTATTTTGTTTCTACTTACAACAGAATACTTATTGTTGCTATTTTTTCAGATTTTTTGTTTTGTTTTCTGCATTATTTATTTTCTTTTGTTTTTTGCTTTATTTTATTATTCTTTTTGGTTTTAGTTTTAGAAAAATTATAAACTTTCTGTTAGTGCCATTAGTTTTCAAATTTGAAAACACTTTTTTTGTTTTTTGTTTTCTTTGTTGCTTTATTTATTTTATTTTGTTTCTAATTACAACAAAATACTTATTGTTGCAATTTTTCCAGTTTTTTTGTTTTGTTTTTTGCTTTATTTATTTTCTTTTGTTTTTTGCTTTAATTTTTAATTCTGTTTGCTTCTAGGTTAGCAAAATTATAAACTTTCTGTTAGTGCCATTAGTTTTAGAAAAATTATAAACTTTCTGTCAGTGCCATTAGTTTACAAATTTGAATAGTTAAAATTTGAATTCTTTGAAATTTGTGTGAATCACAAGTTTGTGATTAACTTACTAAAAAAATGAGAATAGATGCGCTTATAGAGAAAATTCAACCTAAATTCATACTAAATTTCTATGAATTTCAGAGAAATTCACTATGAATTTAGGTTAAACTTTTCTCTATTAGGGCATCTATTTTCACTTTGAGAGGATCTCAACAAGGCAGAGAGGGAAGGGCTTATAAACCGGTGTGAGCCCCCTTCGGTTGGCGAGGTGGGACTAAACTCTGCCCGCAACGAGGACCAACCCTTTAGTCCCGGTTTGTGGCACAAACCGGGACTAATGGTCATGGGCCAGGGGCGAGGAGCAAAATTATAAACTTTCTGTTAGTGCCATTAGTTTTAGAAAAATTATAAACTTTCTGTTAGTGCCATTAGTTTTCAAATTTGAATAGTTAAAATTTGAATTCTTTGATATTTGTTTGAATCACAAGTTTGTGATTAACTTTACTTTTTCCAGTTTTTTTTTGTTTTTTGCATTATTTATTTTCTTTTGTTTTTTGCATTTTTTAATTCTTTTTGCTTTTAGGTCAGGAAAATTATAAACTTTTTGTTAGTGCCATCAGTTTTAGAAAAAATTATAAACTTTCTGTTAGTGCCATTAGTTTTCAAATTTGAATAGTTAAAATTTGAATAATGGTATTACGAGGGCCGAACCATAAGACATGAAAGCATTTCAAACGAACTCTGAAAAATTTGAAAGTTGGCATGGTATCATAATTTCACCCACATAGCATGTGCATGTACAAAACGGACAATGGTAGCATGTTCGTGTGTTACAAAGTTGGCATGGTATCATCATAATAGTTGCGGGAGAAAGTCTTCACTTTTTCTTCGCTTGTGTCATTTGCTTATTGCGCCATAACCATGGATAATCTTCATTGTTTATCAGGATGCTTGGGTCAGCCTTGACATTGAAGGGAGGAATTTCATGAAACTTTTCATAATCTTCAGACATGTCTGTCTTGCCGTCCACTCCCAGGATGTCCCTTTTTCGTGAAAGAACTATGTGGCGCTTTGCCTCATCGTATGATGTATTCGCTTCCTTATCTTTTCTTTTTCTCGGTTTGGTAGACATGTCCTTCAGATAGATAACCTGTGCCACATCATTGGCTAGGACGAACGGTTCGTCAGTGTACCCAAGATTTTTCAGATCCACTGTTGTCATTCTGTACTGTGGGTCTACCTGTACCCCGCCGCCTGACAGATTGACCCATTTGCACTTAAACAAAGGGACCTTAAAATCAGGTCCGTAGTCAAGTTCCCATATGTCCACTATGTAAGCATAATATGTGTCCTTTCCGCTCTCGGTTGCTGCATCAAAGCGGACACCGCTGTTTTGGTTGGTGCTCTTTTGATCTTGGGCGATCGTGTAAAATGTATTCCCATTTATCTCATATCCTTTGTAAGTCAATACAGTCAAAGATGGTCCCCTGGACAACAAGTACAACTCATCACAAACAGTGTTGTCACCTCTGAGATGTGTTTCCAACCAACTGCTGAAAGTCCTGATGTGTTCACATGTAATCCAGTCGTCGCACTGCTCCGGGTGTTTGGAGCGCAGACTATTCTTGTGTTCATCGACATACGGGGTCACCAAGGTAGAGTTCTGTAGAATTGTGTAGTGTGCTTGAGACCAAGAATATCTGTCCCTGCATATTATTGAGTCTCTTTCAAGAGTGCCTTTTCCAGTCAGTCTCCCCTCATACCGCGATTTAGGGAGACCTATTTTCTTAAGGCCAGGAATGAAGTCAACACAAAAACCCGATAACATCCTCTGTTTGATGGCCCATGGAGATGCTTCCTTCTGTCTTAGCGCGGTTACGGACATATTTCGTTAGAACTCCCATGAACCTCTCAAAGGGGAACATATTGTGTAGAAATACGGGCCCTAGGATGACAATCTCGTCGACTAGATGAACTAGGACGTGCATCATGATATTGAAGAAGGATGGTGGGAACACCAGCTCGAAACTGACAAGACATTGCGCCACATCAATCCTTAGCCTTGGTACAATTTCTGGATCGATCACCTTCTGAGAGATTGCATTGAGGAATGCACATAGCTTCACAATGGCTAATCAGACGATTTTCGGTAGAAGCCCCCTCAATGCAACCGGAAGCAGTTGCGTCATAATCACGTGGCAGTCATGAGACTTTAGGTTCTGAAACTTTTTCTCTGGCATATTTATTATTCCCTTTATATTCGACGAGAAGTCAGTCGTGACCTTCATACTGAGCAGGCATTCAAAGAAGATTTCTTTCTTTTCTTTCGTAAGAGCGTAGCTGGCAGGACCTTTATACTGCTTCGGAGGCATGCCGTCTTTTTCGTGCAAACATTGCAGGTCCTCCCGTACCTCAGGTGTATCTTTTGTCTTCCCATACATGCCCAAGAAGCCTAGCAGGTTCACGCAAAGGTTCTTCGTCACGTGCATCACGTCGATTGAAGAGCGGACCTCTAGGTCTTTCCAGTAGGGTAGGTCCCAAAATATAGATTTCTTCTTTCACATGGGTGCATGTCCCTCAGCGTCATTCGGAACAGCTAGTCCACCGGGACCCTTTCCAAAGATTACGTAGTGTAAATCATTGACCATAGCAAGTACGTGATCACCAGTACGCATGGCGGGCTTCTTCCGGTGATCTGCCTCGCCTTTGAAATGCTTGCCTTTCTTTCGACATTGATGGTTGGTCGGAAGAAATCGACGATGGCACAGGTACACATTCTTCCTGCATTTGTCCAGATATATACTTTCAATGTCATCTAAACAATGCGTGCATGCGTGGTATCCTTGTTTGTCTGTCCTGAAAGGTTACTGAGAGCGGGCCAATCGTTGATGGTCACGAACAGCAACGCCTTAAGGTTAAATTCCTCCTGTCTGTGCTCATCCCACGTACGTACACTGTTTCCATTCCACAGCTGTAAAAGTTCTTCAACTAATGGCCTTAGGTACACATCAATGTCGTTGCCGGGTTGCTTCGGGCCTTGGATGAGAACTGGCATCATAATGAACTTCCGCTTCATGCACATCCAAGGAGGAAGGTTATACATACATAGAGTCATGGGCCAGGTGTTGTGATTGCTTCTCTGCTCCCCGAAAGGATTAATGCCATCCGCGCTTAAAGCAAGCCATACATTCCTTGGGTCCTTTGCAAACTCATCCCAGTACTTTCTCTCGATTTTTCTCCACCGCGACCCGTCAGCGGGTGCTCTCAACTTCACATCTTTCTTTCGGTTCTCACTGTGCCATCACATCAACTTGGCATGCTCTTCGTTTCTGAACAAATGTTTCAACCGTGGTATTATAGGAGCATACCACATCACCTTCGCAGGAACCCTCTTCCTGGGGGGCTCGCCGTCAACATCACCAGGTCATCTCGTCTGATCTTATACCGCAATGCACCGCATACCGGGCATGCGTTCAGATCCTTGTATGCACCGCGGTAGAGGATGCAGTCATTAGGGCATGCATGTATCTTCTCCACCTCAAATCCTAGAGGGCACACGACCTTCTTTGCTGCGTATGTATTGTCGGGCGATTCGTTATCCTTTGGAAACTTCTTCTTCAATATTTTCAGTAGCTTCTCAAATCCTTTGTCAGCCACAGCATTCTCTGCCTTCCACTGCAGCAATTCCAGTACGGTACCGAGCTTTGTGTTGCCATCTTCGCAATTGGGGTATAACCCTTTTTTGTGATCCTCTAACATGGGATCGAACTTCAGCTTCTCCTTTTGACTTTCGCATTGCGTCCTTGCATCGACAATGACTCGGCGGAGATCATCATCATGTTGGGTTTCGTAGTAATTTCAAAAAATTTCCTACGCTCACGCAAGATCATGTGATGCATAGCAACGAGATGGGAGAGTGTTGTCTACGTACCCACGCAGACCGACTGCGGAAGTGTTGACGCAACGTAGAGGAAGTAGTCGTACGTCTTCCCGATCCGACCGATCAAGCACCGAAACTACGGCACCTCCGAGTTCGAGCACACGTTCAGCTCGATGACGATCCCCGGACTCCGATCCAGCAAAGTGTCGGGGAAGAGTTCCGTCAGCACGACGGCGTGGTGACGATCTTGATGTACTACAGCAGCAGGGCTTCGCCTAAACTCCGCTACAGTATTACCGAGGACTATGGTGGCTGGGGGCACCGCACACGGCTAAGGAATAGATCACGTGGATCAACTTGTGTGTTCTAGGGTGCCTCTTCCTCAGTATATAAAGGACTAGAGGGGGCCGGCCACCTCTCCTAGTCCTAATAGGACTAGGGGAAGGGGGAGGCGCGCATCCCATGTAGGGCTGCCTCTTCTCTTTTCCACTAAGGCCCATCATGGCCCATTTAGCTCCCGGGGGGTTCCGGTAACCTTCCCGGTACTCCGGTAAAATCCCGATTTCACCCGGAACACTTCCGATATCCAAACATAGGCTTCCAATATATCAATCTTTACGTCTCGACCATTCGAGACTCCTCGTCATGTCCGTGATCACATTAGGGACTCCGAACAACCTTCGGTACATCAAAATGCATAAACTCATAATATAACTGTCATCGTAACCTTAAGCGTGCGGACCCTACGGGTTCGAGAACAATGTAGACATGACCGAGACATGTCTCCGGTCAATAACCAATAGCGGGACCTGGATGCCCATATTGGCTCCTACATATTCTACGAAGATCTTTATCGGTCAGACCGCATAACAACATACGTTGTTCCCTTTATCATCGGTATGTTACTTGCCCGAGATTCGATCGTCGGTATCCCATACCTAGTTCAATCTCGTTGCCGACAAGTCTCTTTACTCGTTCTGTAATACATCATCCGCAACTAACTCATTTAGTTGTACTGCTTGCAAGGCTTAAGTGATGTGCATTACCGAGAGGGCCCAGAGATACCTCTCCGACAATCGGAGTGACAAAACCTAATCTCAAAATATGCCAACCCAACATGTACCTTTGGAGACACCTATAGTACTCCTTTATAATCACCCAGTTACGTTGTGACGTTTGGTAGTACCCAAAGTGTTCCTCCGGTAAACGGGAGTTGCATAATCTCATAGTTATAGGAACATGTATAAGTCATGAAGAAAGCAATAGCAACATACTAAACGATCGGGTGCTAAGCTAATGGAATGGGTCATGTCAATCAGATCATTCTCTTAATGATGTAATCCCGTTAATCAAATAACAACTCATTGTTCATGGTTAGGAAACATAACCATCTTTGATTAACGAGCTAGTCAAGTAGAGGCATACTAGTGACACTTTGTTTGTCTATGTATTCACACATGTATTATGTTTCCGGTTAATACAATTCTAGCATGAATAATAAACATTTATCATGATTATAAGGAAATAAATAATAACTTTATTATTGCCTCTAGGGCATATTTCCTTCACATCATCGGGCACATCGTCTGGTTCCTCTTTATCTTCAGCAGCTTCACCCGTTGCAGCATCATTGGGCACATCGTCTGGTTCCTCTTGATCTTCACCAGCTCCCCCCGTTGCAGCATCACCATATTCAGGGGGCACATAGTTGTCATTGTACTCTTCTACTTCGTCGTCTTCCATCATAACCCCTATTTCTCCGTGCCTCGTCCAAACATTATAGTGTAGTATGAAACCCTTGTAAAGCAGGTGGGAGTGAAGGATTTTCCGGTTAGAGTAAGACCTCGTATTCCCACAGTCAGTGCAAGGACAACACATAAAACCATTCTGCTTGTTTGCCTCAGCCGCATCGAGAAACTCATGCACGCCCTTAATGTACTCACAGGTGTGTGTGTCACCGTACATCCATTGCCGGTTCATCTGCATGCATTATATATAATTAAGTGTCCAAATTAATAAAAGTTCATCATCACATTAAAACCAAAGTGCATACATAGTTCTCATCTAACAACATATAGCTCTCTAGAGCATCTAATTAATTAAACCATACATTGAAACTATGTTAAACATTTCAATGCGAAAACAAATGCGATCATAATCGCAACCAAGGTAACAATTGATCCAACGGCATAATGATACCAAGCCTTGGTATGAATGGCATATTTTCTAATCTTTCTAATACTCAAGCGCATTGCATCCATTTTGATCTTGTGATCATCGACGACATCCGCAACATGCAACTCCAATATAATCTTCTCCTCCTCAATTTTTTTATTTTTTCCTTCAACAAATTGTTTTCTTCTTCAACTAAATTTAACCTCTCGACAATAGGGTCGGTTGGCATTTCCGATTCACATACATCCTACATAAATAAAATCTATGTCACGTTGGTCGGCATAATTTTCATAAACAATAAATGAACCAATAGTTATAAAGATAATATATATACCACATCGGAATCATAGACAGGACGAGGGCCGACGGGGGAGGATACCAAAATCATCGCACTATATAAGATGCAATAATAAAAGTAAGAAAATAATACAAGTATCTATGTAAACATACAAGTAAGAATATTTTTCCTTTCAGAAAGAAGATAAGAACAAGAGGCTCACCACGGTGGTGCCGGCGATGAGCTCAGCGCGGGTGATCGACGGCGGTGAATACGGGGACGGGGCGTGACGGACCGCTAAACCTAGACAAATATTATGGAAAATGGAGCTTGGAGGTCGAGCTTGGGGAGGAGAAAGCTTAAGTAGTGTGGCTCGGCATTCCATCAAACACCTTGTGTGCATAGGAGGTGAGCTAGAGCACCACCAAGCCCTCTCCCCCTCGGCCAGAGAAAAACAGAGCACTGGGGTGCTCTGCTCGCGAGCGAGGGGTATATATAGGCACCTCATTGGTCCCGGTTGGTGACATGAACCGGGACTAAAGGGGAGCCTTTGGTCCCGGTTTAAGCCACCAACCGGGACCAATGGTGGTGGGCCAGGAGCGAGGCCCATTGGTCCCGGTTCATCCCACCAACCGGGACCAAAAGGTCCAGATGAACCGGGACCAATGGCCCACGTGGCACGGCCGCCCCCCTGGGCTCACGAACCGGGACCAATGCCCCCATTGGGCCCGGTTCTGGACTGAACCGGGACTAATGGGCTGACCCGGCCTGGACCAAAGCCCTGTTTTCTACTAGTGAAATACTACTTAAGCAGCATATGATATGGTTTCGAAACTCATAAGATGATTTATACATGCTACAATTTGCTTTTGCGTATGTGGTCATGGCCGTACGTAGTTGTTTTCTTGGGTTGCGGAGATTGAAGTTTGATAGCAGGTGTTGCACAGGAGGATGACCCCTTCCCGCCTTTGTGCATGGTCGGGCGAGCTGTAAATGACGGTTGTGATATTTAAGGAAACTAGAGAGGGAGGGGTTAACAATTTGAATAATGGAAGTTTATTTCCTTGCATCATTATTTCTCCTATAGTCATATTACATTATATGAACTCTCATTACGAGTAAGCTGTGTATGAATTATGACACGTGACTAGAGTCACTCTGTACTTATACTCCCGTCGTTTTTATTTAGTTCGCATATTAGGTTTGATCAAAGTCAAGCTTTGTAAACTTTGACAAAGTTTATAAACAAAAATATTAACATATAAAATAACAAATCAACACCATTGGATTCATTATTGAATGTACTTTCACATCATATAAATTTGTTATGGTAAATGTTTATATTGTTTTCTATAAATTTAGTTACACTTTACAAAGTTTGACTTCAGTCAAATCTAATATGTAGAGTAAATAAAAACGGAGGGAGTACTTTTGTTTCAGAATATTGTAGTATATATTAATGTGCTATGTAGTCAATTTCCAATGCCGGTATGGTTGTGTGATATTGATCACATAGACATTCAATTCTGGGTCATGTAGTGTGCTGGTGCATATTTGTCGATTGAGATGTGTACTCTATATCATAACAAGGATTGCCGTTCTACATGAGTGGCTTTTACTTGCCATGACCGGTTTGTGTTTTACTCTTCAGGTTGTCTAAGGAAAAATATGTCCCATTGGGACATCAAAGCAACTAAACCGTATTGCTTGAACAATTGTACTAGTACTTTGAATCTAAATATTTGTCTTTTTAGAGATTTCAAATGGACTACCACATACAGATGTATATAGACATATTTTAGAGTATAAATTCACTCATTTTGCTTCGTATGTAGTCACTTGTTGAAATCTCTAGAAAGACAAATATTTAGTAACGGAGAGAGTATGAGTCCAAAATGTATGATAGCATTTGACTGTTGTTGTGCACAACTGGTTGTCTCGTCAAAATCTCTTGATCCATTGATGAATGGTTATCTAAATCTATATATCATGACTGATCCTTGTTCTGTTTTCCCCTTTTGTTACTTGGAACAGAAACACGGTCTGAAGTAGGCATGGTGTGGTCGGATGGTATATATTTATATATCTCAGTGATAAACTATGGTGCATCAAGGATGAGCTGAGCAGTACCGACGGGGCTGCGCTTGCCCGGCAGCACTACCTAGGACTAGGATATGACTGCATCCACATTGACCGCCTGGTCTATCTTTACCCTCTCAGGGTTAAGTAAGGCAGTACACTAGGTTGCGTAATTAGTCTTAGGATAAAACGACAGAGTCGAGTAAATGAGGGAACTTTTTCAAACTGAACAGCCACTTTCAAGTTTTAACATCATGGTTCTGTGATCATCCGCACTTGATTTAAATTCAGTTTCATGCGTGTGAGCATACAGAGACACTGTCATGCAATCGTAGATAGCCTGTGAAACAGTATGAACCAACCAGCCGGAACTTTCAAAGACCCAAAAAAAAATTCTGTGGAAATTAATTTGACTGATGTGGTACATGTACAGCTCTAGATTTGCATATCATGGCATCTTCCACTCGCTCAACTACAACTTACTGGAAGGCCTAGACAATGAATGGACATAGTAAAAATGAAAAGGAAAACAGAAGATAGAGGGGAGTGAGGAGAAAATCAGAAAAGAAATTACAATGTATATGCTATCAAAAAAATGAACTTTCCATTTCCATTTTACATTGATGCCATGTAGGCCTGGTTGTAGGAGGAGTCCATCTCGTGGACGACGAGGCTGGTTGCGGTGACCTGGGCGCCGGTGGCGTTGTTGAAGAGGTAAACACCCGCGTTTGCATAAATTGCCTCGGTCGGGTACACCCGCGACGTCACCGTCGACCTCCCCTCCATCGCAAAGCTCTCCACGATGGAATGGTCCACCAGCACCCTCACTGACAGGTCCTCGCCGTTGAGCACAAGCACTGTGTTGCCGACGACCCTCTTAACAATGTCATTGGCGCGAGACGAGCGCGTCTCGTCGTGACAAAAGTGTGTGCGCAAGCCGCCATCGAGGCCCCTCGCAACATAGAAATAGACAGCGGTCCGCTCCGCGTCCCCACCGTGGTGCCTGGCGTCGGCAAGGACAAGTAGGCCGAAGGGTCCAAGGGCGCCCCGGCCTGCCGCCCCGCCACTGGTGCTACAGTTATAGTCGATGTCGGCCTCCTTGGTGGCTGCGATGTCAAGCGGGTCGATGCGGAATGAGGCCTCGATGTCGAGTTGGGTTGCGCGGTGAAGGCTGAGCGGGAAGACAGAGCCGTGGTCAATGGTGACCCGGCCAAGGTCGGTGGAGTTGGTCCGGAGCGTCTCCACCTCCTGCACCGGCCACTGTAGGAGGTTGCTTCCTGTCTTGGTGTCCAGCACCACCGTGCGAGGGATCGACTGCAAGATAACACCATACAACATCAATTAACTATTGATAATTATTCAGCAAAGAATCCTAGGTAGTATCAATCATTGACAACAAAGAATTAACAATCCTATGTATCACTCACCTCTGAGCGGAAAGAATTGCTAACTAACAGTGGGGTAAGCAGACAAGACAACCCTGTTCCTTGTCTAATCCAGTTTGGTTGGTACTAGCACAAACTATTTAGTATTTATTTTGTTGTTAGTACCAAATTGCCAACCGTTGCCTGCCAGTAGACCACATGCTACCACATGATTGATTCAAGGGGTATGCAGAGTTTGTTTGTGGGACATAACTTTTTTCTTGTATATAAAGTATAAACCCAGTTTGGTTCGTGCTAAAAGAAATTGATACCAACAAACTGGCAACAGATTATCAATCTTGGTATCCCAACAGTAGCTGCAACTAGTTTGAGCTGTATGCAAGCTCAAGGAAGCTAAGAGACACTTGACAACGAGATGACAGCAACATTGCTTTAGCTGCTATATATGATGCTGTCTATCCATGATTCATCCCAAGTGGCTGCTATTATTATTTGCATGCATTGACCATGGCCCACCGGGCCATGCCATCATGCCGAGGTGCCTATGGAACCAAACCAAAAGTGTTTGCAACCCTCCTAACTATGCAAACTAAATTCACAAAGCAACATTTTTCTTTGTATTTCGCCTTCCTTTTTTATTTTATTTTTCGCTTGTCGTGAGGACTCTGTTGGCTGTGTGCATCTTAGTTATGCAGAGGCCGGGTGTTACTTAAACCTTTTAAGTAATAAAGCGTCCCTTTTCGAAAAAAAAAGAATCAACTAATGGAGGTTAATCAACCAATTGATTTTTCAATCTTGTACAACAAGAAGAAGAAAATGTCAAGTACCTGGAGGGAGGCCCATCCCTTGGCGACGTCGGCGCGCTCGGAGTCGGTTTCGCCGACCCACCCCCAAAGAACACGCCGCTTCTTTGCCGGATCGTAGAAGGTTTTGGACGCGTAGAACTTTCCCCAGTCATACCTCAGCCCGACGCCAACATCGGCGTCGGTGTCCAATGGGGTCCAGATGTTCTTTGCCGCATCGTATCGCCCCAACGCATAGTAGTCGTGCCGGTCATCGTCCGAGCTCTCCTTCATCACATGCAAAACATCGCCGCCCCCATTTGTGGACCCAGCCTCCACCGCGTCCGTCATATCGATGCCCCTTGCACCGCCGACCGGGTATAAGTCGATGCACTCCCACATCCCTGTCCCTGGTACACGGTGAAGCAACCCGGGGACAAGCTCATAGTCGATGAAATCCTTGGTCTTGTAGGTCATCACCATGCCAGCATGGCGATCATCCTTGGAGCCGATAACGAGCCGCCATGTGTCATCGGAACCGTCGAACCACGCAGTGGTCGGGTCCCGGAAGTCCTTCTCCCCGATGCCCGGTGGCGGGTACATCACCGGATTGTTCTCATACTTGGTCCAGTTGATTAGTAAGGGATCAGAGGGGTCGGTAGGGAAGGCAAGGCATTGGACCTGGACGGAGGCGTTGGTGGAGCCGGTGTAGAGCATGACGATGCGGCCGTCCGGGAGGACGGTGGCGGAACCCGACCAAACGCCGTTCATGTCATACCACTGATCGGGGGACATTGCGACGGGTAGGTGGCGCCAATGGAGAAGGTCGCGAGAGGCGGCATGACCCCACGCAATCTTGTTGCCCCAAATGGCGCCATCTGGGTTGTACTGGTAGAAGAGGTGGTACCACCCCTTGTAGTACACTGGACCTGAATTTGAATTCTCAAAGAAATGAGTTTCCGATGGAATCTCTAACAAGATTAAGAAAATTAGAGCAATGCCATCATTTGTATTATAGTGCAACAAAAGAGGAGATGCGTACCGTTGGGGTCGTTCATCCAGTTCTTCTCGGGCTGGAAGTGGAAGCCGGTGCGCTGCCACTGCAGCATGGCATTGCTCCACGGGAACGCGTTGCCGCTGGCGCCCGCCCCAAGCATGCCGCCGTGGGCGCCGGCGCCGGACGTCTTCTCCGAGACGCCGGACTCAGGGCCCCGGCTGCTGGTGCTCATCAGTGCCGCGTCGACCTCTGTCGGGTGGCCGGACATGACGATGCCCGAGGCGGGCAGCTCGCTGGCGAGCTTGACACCGGCGAGCGCGGCGACAGCAAGGAGCACCGCGGCCAAAGTCAGGAGCATTGCGGCGCACACTGGCCCGGTCCGGCCTGGGCGCGCGCGCCCGGCCTGGGCCTCGTCATCGTCCAGCGGCAGCTGCGCGTAGAAGCATGGCACCAGCGCCGGCATCGAGCCGCGGTCTCTGGTCTCCATTGACATGGAAAAGAGACGGAGGAGACGAAGGATGACTCGATCTCCGCAGAATCCAAAGGAGGGAGAGGAATTGGTGGGACTGATCAATTATCACCTCTGCTAAACTTAACAAGAACGAGGAGAATGTGTGTGTCTGTGCGTGTTTGCCGAGGAGCTCCGGGGGTGCCATTTATAGTCGCCTCCCCACTGCCTCAACGGCGCACCTGGCGCGGCCCCATTGGCCGGCGGCGGCCGCGGCGCGGCGGGGCTGGATTGTCAGTGCTAATCATCATCCATTCATCCAGGCCATGTTATCCAGCTCGATTATGATTACGCCTTTGTCGCACCCACTCATTGTTCTCTTCAGAAACTTAACTACTACTCGTTGGCTCAGGCTGGATACGTGTTTGTACATGTTCAGATCCTTCCATGCATGTACTATGATTGAGTTAGGTTAGTTGTTAATTAGCGAAAGACACGCTTGCTCTGTGATACTATGGTTAGCTAGCATTGTTAGAGCATCTCTAGTCTATCTGCAAAGTTAGTTACCAAGAACCTAAGCTGTCAAGAAAAAGTTACCAACAACCTATATACAAAACATTTTTTGGGGTGAAACCCGATCTATTCATAATGAAGCATGGCAGAACACCAGAGATAATAAAAATTACAATCAGATCCGTCAACCAACTAACAACGACTACAAGTACTAAATCAAGGTAAAGGTGCGCCACGCTCTTCGCCTCTCCCTCACCGGAACAGGCAGACCTTTTCGTAGTAGACAGTCCGGAAACCATCCCAAAATCAACTCTTCAACATTTTTTCTTTCCTAATTCACAACTCTTTCTGCAATGAAATAATAATAATTATTATTTTCACAATATTATATAAAACGGGAAAATAGAACATCTTGTAATCTATTTTTCATTTCGTCTAACACATGTCGTTTGTCGCGAGCCGTAGTGTCTGGTGCCCTATGGGAGCTCGCTGCGGACACCGTGGTGGCCGGACGAGGAGCGTGCATGGAGGAAAAGATGTGTCATGGCCCAATTGCCATCCTCTGCGACGACCAAGGCTGCCTCTCCGGTCTCCGCTCTGGATTAAAGTGGTGGCCGACAATCAATTCTTTTGGTTTGTGTCTTCAAACCTTTTGGGGACTAAACATTTTTTGGGGGATGGACTACAGATGCTCTTACACGCAGATTAATTAGGTAAGGAGAAAATTTCATGACATGGAACTAGTGCAATTTGGCTGAGCTAACAAACAACTAATTTAGGGCCTGTTCGGTATCGCTCCACTCCGCGGCTCCGCTCCAAGAGCGGATGGAGCTGTAGCTCAAAAACTTGGAGCGAGCAAACAGCCACTCCGCAGATTCTCGGAGCCGGTGGATTACCGAACAGGGCCTTAGTTTCTGCACTAGGCAGCCATGTGCATAGTCATAGATTCTGTTGAGAGAGAAAAAGGGCCCAATAATTCAGCGAGACGAAACCGATGGGTTGCTCCTGGTCATGGCGGTTCCAGCCAGCTAGCTACTCCTTCCGTGGGTTACACACTCTTTCACATACGAAAGCCTCCTTTTCCGCATCTCTAAACCAAAGACAAACAATAGAAGATGGAGAGGATGGGTGTGTGGTTAAGCAATGCCAAGTGGCAGCGACCGTTTTGGTCATGGCAACGCCACCATTGCATTGCACACACTGGCTGCACGCCACATGCATATTCCTCTAATGATGATCCGCGACGTGCTGACTCACCATTGTCTGGAACAGATTCTAGAGGCTGCACCAGAGCTAGTCATCAGCTGGCTAGTTAAGCAAGCAACAAGTAGTGGTCCTGCACTCCTGCTGCTTATGCATTATGCTAACCACCAGCAAGTAGCAATCAGTAGTAGCTTGTGCTCAACACATACTACTAATCAGTTAGAAGAAACTAGGAAACAAGGGTAATTAAATCTTTTTTTTTGTGTGTGTGATCGTAATGGTAATGGATAGAGGAAAAGGGGATGTGTGGTGGTGGTCACATATGTTTGTCCTAGGAGGACGGTCATTTCCACGGGACCAATCAATCGAGAAGCTCTGGGAGACCAAGCATCTACATCATCACACCGTGTGATTCACACGTACAACAATGCCCAACAATGTATAGAGTTCTATCGGAATTAGAATAGAGACCTTTGGGCGGTCGACGCGGTGCATGCCAGTTAAAGCATTTCTTCTAATTTTCTCCTAGTTAAATGGAACCAAGCTAATCCTGGTTGTGGATTACTCCACGTGTTAGGACTCCATCTGGCAAGTGCCACATCTTATCACTCGATCGATCGATCAACGGTGACAACGTGTCGGCAGAGCATTGTTCATTGAAATTTGCAATGTAATAATGCTGGCTCGATGTTGCTGAATGTCCGAAATGATGCTGACAAGGACTAACAACGTGCACTGGAGCGTGGATGATGTGGAGCACAAGAAGCAATGGCGTGGGACAAATGCCAGTTACCAGTAACATGCACAAAAGATCCATACAACTGAAGTCACCCAAAATTCCTCGAACTAAACTCCTGCCCATGGCAGGTGCCAATTGTCGCTCCGCCCTGGCATGCACTATTTCCTCCTTACACTTTATTGGACGACACATCGGCCAGAGCTGTAACCTCGAGGTCATAAGCCCGACTAGTTGCCCGATCGGTGATTGGGAAGACGGATAGACATGCAGTGACAATCATCACTACTAACAACGATTTGACAATGAAGCTAGCCACGCAAAGTGTTCTATCACAAAATTTTAGTTCTACAACACCGTCTGTCATAGGATGCAGGAGTGCATACAGTTGCCCTATTAAACTGTATGCGAAGTTTGAATCTATCCAACACTTTGCTTATGAATTCCATTAAGAGATATGCAGGCCCCGCAAATGATTCAGCAAACCGAAAACGATGAGTTGCTCATGGTCATGGCGGCCCAGCCATCTAATAGCTTACACTCCTCCAATTTACTCTTTCCGTGGTTACATCCTCTCTCACACATATGAAAGCCTCCTTTTCTGCAGCACCGTTTTCGTCATGACTAATCATTAGAACGTCCCTTGTCTACTCTCGTGTCCATCGGCCAACAATTAGTGGCCTCTCCTTCTGCCAACACTGCATTGCACACACGCCACATGCATGCTTTGAGTACCAGCACACTCCAATGACGATCCATGGTGTGCTGACTCACCATTGTCGGGGAGAGATTCTAGAGGCTGTACCACAGAGAGTCAGCAGCTCGTTAAGCAAGCAACAAGTTCTGGAGAGACCGATTAGTACGTAGCAGCTACTCTCATACTGGTCCTTGTTCTGCTGCTGCATATGGTCACACCAATAGCAATTAGTAGTAGATTCGGCTCCACATATATTTATGGTTGGGCCTAATCATGGTTTTACCAAATGACAAAGCCATAAACATATAAATAGTCACGTTTTTGGTTTGTAAGCCAAATTGCGGAAACCAAAATTATCCCTAACCAAACACCTCCAAAATGATTCAGCAACACAACAAGGATAATTATGTGTGGGTGGTCGTAATGGTAATGGATGAAGGGAGAGGGGATGTGTGGTGGTGGTCACGTGTCCTATGAACCAACCAACCAAGAAGCTCTCGCAGACCCGGCATCTGCATCATCACACGTGCAATAATGCTCAATAATGCAGAATTCTATTGGAAATAGGATAGAGACCTTTGCTTGATCGATGCGGTGTAAGTTAAAGCGTTGTCTTCCGATTCTCTCCGAGTTGAATGGGACCTAGCTACTCCTGGTTATGGATCACTCCACGTGTACTCCATCTGGCAGGTGCCACGTCATGTCACTCCATCAATCGGCCAATAGGCAGCAATGCTTTGACTGAGCATTATTCATTGAACTTTGCACTGTACATACGCAAGCTCGACGCTGGAGAGCGTCTGAGATGATGCCGACAAGACCTAACAACATGCATTGGATCGTGAATGATGCGGACGACAACAAGCAATGGTGTGGGACGAATACCAGTGTAACATGCACACAAGATTCATTTGTTCGGAAGAAAAAAAACAAAGCAAAAACATGAACCGGTAGGCGATAGTGGATATAAGCAGAGATGAAGAGAGATCCGCGCCACCAGAAAATGCAGGCCGATGTGTGTCGCCGTCCTAGCTGGCAATGTACGATCAATAGATGTCCTTTTGCATCCAATTAACAGTACAATGGTTCTTGCAATCCCAAAATGATATGTCGGCTCAGTCTTTCGAAGGTGCTCCTAAGTGTAGGGTATGCGTGTATGTGTGTTCATAGTGATGAGTGTATATGCGTATATTTGAGCGCTTTCGTCTGTACTGTGTTCTAAAAAAACATTACTATGGTGATAATACTACTGTAGGGATGAGGTTTATCCACTCCACCCAATTGAAGTCGCAAAAAATTCCCAGAACCCAACTCTTGGCTATGGCAGGCGCCAATTGTCGCTCCTCCCTGACGTGCGCCATTTGGTCACTACATGCAACCAAGCGCTTTTTCCTCCTTACACTTTATTAGATGACATGCCAGCCAGAGTTATAACCTCGAGATTATGAGTCCGATGACAATCAGCACTATTAGAAATTATTCGGCAATGAATTTGGACACAGAAAATAATCTACTTAGTTTAACACTTTAACCTATTGCAAGACCGCCACCTATAATCCTGACTACTTTCCTTCCCACTCGGTGATTGCCGCACCACACTTACCCCACACCATTACATCATTCTTTGGGTTTATGCAAGTTTTTTGTGCTCCTCGCTATTTAGCTTAAACATGAACTACATTTTGACAAACAAAAAAAAATGAGAATGTGGATTCCGTGAAGTGAGAAATCAGACCTCACGAATAATTCAGCGGACCGAAACTGACGAGGTTTTGTCAGATTCTCTTGCACTGTCAGCATGGGTAGTCATGGAGGTCCCACCTACGTTATGCTTCTAGTACCCTCTCAGAAAGAATGTCTCCTTTTCTTTTCCGCATCACCAAACCAAACCACACAAGATGGATCACGGATGTGTGGTTAAGCTAGCAATACATGGTGGCAGCAGCGGTCACAACCTGATCGATCGACAAGACGCCCCTCTTGCAATTTCTCCGCCGATCGATGAGATCAAACTAGTCGAACAGAAGTGCAAAAATACTTTTCTATGATTACAATATAGTAACCTCTTTCCGAGAATGGCGTTTTGGCACATGGGAGCGCGTGTGTTTCAAACATATTTTAAAATGTCGAATAAATTCAAACAAAAACTTGGCGCGTACTTCTCGATATTAGTTTAGACCAGGCTAAGTACTCGTTCGTGGGACGCGGACCGAGCTAATCTAGCATACCATGGACACGGTCACACCTCCAAAAACACGGCAAGCATACCACTAATTAGACACCTACTAGCTTAATAATTACTATAAGAGTGAACCAACAGTGCTTGCATAGTTAATTAGGCGGACAGTGGTATCGTCAACACATCGGAGTTCAAGTCCTAGGAGTTGTTTGGTTCCCAGCCATACCTTGCCACACTTTGCCACACCTAACGTTAGTCAAGTTTGACCAAGTTAGATAGGTGTTTGGTCTAGCCACACCTAAGACAAGGATTTTTTTTGTGAGCAGTGAACCCCACATGTCGTAGACACAAACGTGTGGTAAGATTCTCTTAGGCAAGCCAAAGTGTGACTAACAATTTGAACAACTCAACTAAGACAAGTGTGGCAAGTGTGGCAAAAATCATGTGGTAATATATGGCAAAGATAGTCACAATCCAAACAGCCCCCTAGACTTGACATTGGTGCTCGTGTTTTTCTAAATTTATTTCAGTCCTTTCGATGATGTGCGTTAAGTGGGAGGAGGCGTTCCGTCGACTACGAAAGCCATCCATGTAGGCACCGAATGCGGGCCACATGCACCGCTTACATGGAGTGCTAGAGCACTCTGGTGACAATCAGCAAGGTGCTGACTCGCCATTGTCGGTGGGAGAGAGGGGGCATGAGTTGTACAGGGATCCATCTGTGGAGAACCCTACCATGGCCAATCAGCAGCTAGCTAGCCAGGCAAGGCAAGAACTTCTGTCTGGAGTACAGTAGGTAGTAGTGGGGGTACTACTGGTCCTCTAGCGTGGTTTTAGTGACACATAGTAACAAGAAAACAAACATGAACGGGTGGCTGATCAAATAACCAATCCATCATGGATAAGAGGAATTAGGAGCTACTAGGAGCTGGCCTTTGTGTGGTCACCGAGAGAGCAGATTCCACATTGATCACTGCACTTGTAGAGTGCAATAATGAAATAGATCCTTCCAATTTTCTCCGGATTGAACGGAACCTAGTCCTGCTGGCTCTTGCTATTTATCGTAAGAGCATTCCAGGACGTCGTATATGACTAAGGCAACGACAAAGTTAGATTCCTCACAAATCATTCGGCAAACCGAAACCGATGGCTTCCTCGGATCCTTCCTTGAGCTGTTAGCATCTTGACCAGGGTATATGTGTGGCTGTATGTGACGAACAATTTTACGATTCATGTAGTATCTTTGAAAATGATGCTTATGACTCGTGTGAGGTAGTATTTATGCAAAACCACCACATATGGGGCTAGTGTAATAGGTCAATACCACTTTGTGAACAACCCACGAAGAACCACCTCATAATGTAAGATGTTATTATAACCAATAGTATATCAGTTATCATAACATCTTATATTATGGGATTGAGTTTTTTTTTAGGATGGAATGAGGCTAAACTCCTGGTTGTGGACCTCAAGTGTTGGCTTGAACGATAAATTTGGCTGGCTGAACAGAAAGTGTATGAATGAACCTGAGTACATATGAACCCACTTAGAAAAAAATATTTTAAATGCCAAAAAAATTACACCCTCCGTCTCATAATATAATCTGTTATAACAACCAATATGTAAGTATATCAGTTGAAATAATATCTAATATTATGGGACGGGGGGAATAACTTTTTTTAGGATCGAATGAAGCTACACTCGTGGTTGTGGACATCACCATGTGTCAGCTTGATCGATTAATTTGGCTGGCTGGATTGTGCTACCACGTCATGAATCCATTTTTAACTCTTACTGACTTTGTGACAGGGTGCAACATGTGGTGATGATTGATAGCAGCTAGCTCACTGGTTGTAGTAACTTGCAAGCTTATCATACACGAAACACTAACAACCAACGACAAAATCAACAACAAAGTAAAAAAAAACAATGCAACAACTAGCAATAAATGGATATAGGGAACGGGGGCTACATGATACGCAAAGAGGGATGCATCGTGCATCTTTGTGTGACTGGGTGTCATTGTCGTAGCTACGTTGTCTTTCTCCATCCAGAGGCATGGTTTCTTGAAGACTCGTCGACATGAGGCAGTGCAATAATGCGGGCGAAGGTTGGGCCATGAATCTGTCATCAGACTCAATTTTAGCCTTGCAAATTCTCACACCCATCCATGGAATCCAAACTCCTGGCTGTGGCTCTCGCCATGTGTCGCTCCATATGGTCCATGCCACATCAGATGTCCTTTCCCTTTTTGCGGTGGACACTCCAAAATTGTGTGCTTGACAATGCGATTTGAATGATTACTCAAACGTTCTACGTTGCCAAGGCAGCATGACGGCAACCGTTGGTACAACTAGCAATGACTTAGGAGGCACGTGACAAGGATATCGGCCATAGTTATCTACGAACCAGATGAAGCCGACCACGAAAATGAACGCACATGCACGTTGTAACCTCGAAATTTTGAACTTGACACTCACAAGGCGTCTGACACATGGCAACATATTATTGCAGTCGGTAATGATTACAAGTGTAACCATAGCGCACATCCATCAACATTCAAGCTAACCACCACTAGAATGCTTGGCCTAATCAAATCTACTGCTAGGGGGTCACCTTAGTTTTTGACCCCACCCATGTTCACCGCGTGATGTTGCCCACTTGACCTGCACATATCAACACTAATAGACGCGTGCAAAAATATATGCGAAAATGTGCAATTAGAAAAAGATAACTTGATAAAGTTAACAATAAACTATGCATACACTTGGCACGCGGGTGTGTGTGGTTCTTACCTTGTTGGCTCTTCGGTTGTGTCTATCCATCTCTGTCAAGGACAATTTCTTCGGACCAAACTTGCAAACAACCAATGCAAAATGCAATAATGCATCATCCAACGTGGCAAGGATTCCGTTTTGTTTGTCGACAACACGAACATGACATGAACCACACAAAACCGCCGACGTGCCTTTTTTTCTTGCTGATTAATTGGGTTTCACAATTACACATTTCTGATAAGTTAGCACGTGCCTCCTTCGTCCAGGTTTATTAAGGCCCCTCTTATTTTGGCTCATGACCACAAATTTAAGTAATAAATGTACACTATACGTGACCAAAAGTATACCTTAAAAAACCTTTTTCGAATACAAATAAAATAATAGTATACCTTTTTAGCATATATTTTAGAGTGAATTCTGTTTTTACCCCCTATTTTGACTTTTTTGACACTAATTACCCCATTTAGCTGGATTTCATCCATTTTACCCCATTTAACAAAAATGTTGTCATAGTTTACCCTGTTTAAAATTTTATGTGCGTTCTGTTCAGTTGGCATGCCACATCGCTTGTTTTTCCTGGCTATTTTTTTGCACTGCTGAACCGGGCCGCACAACTTCTGCCGACTGGCCCGACCCTATGGAGGTCGATCGCGTCGCTCCCAACACAAAACACACGAGTCGGCTGCGCGCCACGGTCGCTTTCAGTAGCTTCTCGCTTGCGTTGCTTGCCCCCAATCTATTGTATCGCCCATCCAGGCTTACGACCGCACGCACCCGTCAAGCTCGCTCTAACCTAGGGTTATGGATCGCTCGTCCAGGCATCCGACCGGTGACCGCACACCACATTTAATTGATCCACAGAATAATGCATACTTAAGGTTGTATATGATAATATTGAAGAAAAAACATACTGCATGACTTCAGATTAAATCAATAACATTCTCTCCTATAATTTAGTCAATGGTAACATGCCAATGATCAAGTACATTCATCTCATCAGAATACTTCTTCAAACTTTTCAGATACCAATTGTTGAAACTCACCCCAGGAGTACGACAAACACGCGCACACGAAAACATTTGCCATAGACACTGTCGTGCCTCTCTTCTCTTTATTTATTTTCTATTTTCTCCACGATGTTACAATATTGTAGCCCTGGTCGTGTAAATATATACACACGTCCAGAACCTTGACTAGCAAACCTAGCCGGACATCTAAACAGACTAGGACTCAACTATTACTAGACGCACCGGACACACCTAAGTTTCCAAGCTAATCTAACACGTTACATGCAACTTAGTAGTACTACTCGGAATAGATTTACCCAGCAACTAGCTTATACTAATTACCTAATCACCGTCTACCTGATCACATGTAGCCACAACTAATACTTTGACACCTAACCATCAAGATTATGCTAATAGTCCTAC
>NC_041390.1:12202291-12207111 GCF_002162155.2 Triticum dicoccoides
AAATTTTAAACGGGGTAAATTGTGGCAATACTTTTGCTAAATGGAGTAAAACGGATAAAATCCTGCTAAATGGGGTAATTAGTATCAAAAATTTCAAAATGAGGGGTAAAAGTCAGAATTCACTCTATATTTTATATTTAATTAGTACAATAGATGGTCAAAGTTTAACCCAAAATATGAGGGGGGCAGTAATACCCGAACGAGGGAATTAGTAGACACTACTAGGGTTTGAATTTGCATGTGAATCACTGTTTGTCTATCCCCACCAAAAAGACAAGAAAACAAAAACTGTCTATCAGTCTCACTGATTGTTAGAGAATATTTCACAATGATTTTTCTAGAAGAATTAGTAATTAGGATTAGTCACTGCATTAGTTTAACTTTCTAGAAACGGCGAGCACACAAGAATAGAATCCAATGGTGCTCTCGACACCATTTAGCATGCATGCATCAAGACAAGAACCGGTATGCATGGCGCCAGGTCAGCAATGGCGGAGGCGACAGATCGACGCCGCTGGTGGCCAATGATCACGGCCATCTGACAGCTAGGAGAAGACCGAGAATCTTATCGCCGGCGCGCGTGATTGCCTCACGGTCTCACTGATTCGCAGCCCACATGGCATTGCCAGCTCAAATCTTCCAGTCCAATCTTTCTCTGTCGATCCATCCAATATACTAATCCAGATGCAATGTTCTCCCTGGGATTGAGGCCGGCATCATTGGCACTTCTCCATGAGTGTAAAACAACGGCAAGACTACTAAAGAAATGTGAATACAACACCTACTCACATTGTAGAATTAGTGAACATTTTCCTTCGATATAATGTCGGGAATGTAAGTACGGACGCATCTATATGACTCTACATCATCCAGGTTAGTCGGGACGATCATATAACACAGAACCGAAGAAACGAAGAAATGAGAGATCTTCCTTTGTGTAAAAACATGCGTACAATATGCTATCTATCACTTTTTTCTAAACAAAAAATATTTTTTCCATTTTCTTTTTACAATGAGGCCATGTAGGCTTGGTTGTAGGAAGAGTCCATCTCGTGGACGACGAGGCTGGTGGTGGTGACCCGAGCGCCGGTGGCATTGTTGAAGAGGTACACCCCGGCGTTAGCGTAGATGGCCTCCGTCGGGTATACCCGTGACGTTGCCGTCAACCTCCCACCCATCGCAAAGCTCTCAACGATCGAATGATCCACCAGCACCCTCACGGACAGCTCCTCACCATCGAGTACCGGCACGGTATGGCCTACGACCCTCTTGACAATGTCGTTGGCACAAGATGAGCGTGTCTCATCGTGGCAGAAGTGTGTGTTCAAGCCGCCGTCAAGGCCCCTGGCGACATAGAAGTAGACGGCAGTACGCTCCGCGTCACCACCATGGCGCCTGGCATCGGCAAGCACGAGGAGGCCAAAGGGGCCGAGCATACCCCGCCCTGCGGCGCCACCGCTTGTGCTGCAATTGTAGCCGACATCGGCCTCGTTGGCGACGGCGATGTCTAGCGGATCGAGGCGGAATGTGGCCTCGATGTCTAGCTGGGTGGCGCGATGAAGGCTGAGTGGAAAGACGGAGCCGCGGTCAATGGTGACGCCGCCAAGGTCAGTGGAGTTGGTCCGGAGCGTCTCCACCTCCTCCACCGGCCACTGAAGGAGGTTGCTTCCTGTCTTGGTGTCCAGCACCACCGTGCGAGGGGCCGACTGCAGCAATAACAATATAAAACATTAATTAGCCATTGACTATAATTAATTATTCAGCAAAGAATCCTAGGTATCACTCATTGACAGCATAGAAATAGTGTAGCTAACTATGGGGTAAGCAGACAAGACAACCCCTTTTCTGGTCTAATCCCAGTTTGGTTGGTACTAGCAAGAATTATTTAGTTTTTGGTGTGTTGGTACTACCAAATTAACAACTTTTGTCTGCCACTGGATCACATGCTACCACATGATTGATTCAGAGTTTGTAGGGCACACCCTTTTTCTTATCTAATCCCAGTTCGGTTCATGCTAACAGAAAGTTGTTTATACTTATTATTATCCAGTTATAGGTAGGTACTTGCACCAGCCACACGATTACCAATCTTGGCATACCACTAGGTTGAAGGTATCTGCAACTAGTAGCTTGAACTATTTGCAAGCTAAAGGAAGCTAAGAGACACTTGACAACGAGATGACAGCAACATTGCTGTGGCTGCTATCTATCCATGATTCATCCCATGTGGCTGGTATCATTATTTGCACTCATTGAACATGGCCCAGCAAAGGAAGCATGCAAGCTCCCAGTCAAGCAAATTAAACCACTCACAAAGCAACATTTTCTTAATGATCAACTAGTGGAGGTTAATCAATCAATTGACTTTGACATCTTGTACAAGAGGAAGATGATGAAGATGTCAAGTACCTGGAGCGAGGCCCATCCCTTGGCGACGTCGGCGCGCTCGGAGTCGGTCTCGCCAACCCACCCCCACAGCACACGCCGCTTCTTTGCCGGATCATAGAACGTCTTGGATGCGTAGAACTTCCCCCAGTCGTACCTCAGCCCGATGCCGAGATCGGCGTCGACGTCGAGCGGTGTCCATGTGTTCTTCGCCCCGTCATACCTCCCCAACGCATAGTAGTCGTGCCGGTCATCGTCAGAGCTCTCCTTCATCACGTGCAACACATCGTCGCCGCCATTGGTGGACGATGCCGCCACCGCGTCTGTCATGTCGATGCCCCTCACGCCACCGACCGGGTATAGGTCGATGCACTCCCACATGCCTGTCCCTGGAACCTGGTGAAGCAACCCGGGGACAAGCTCGTATTCCATGAAATCCTTGGTCTTGTAGGTCATGACCATGCCGGCATGGCGGTCATCCTTGGAGCCGATGACGAGCCGCCATGTGTCGTCGGAACCATCAAACCACGCAGTGGTCGGGTCCCTGAAGTCCTTCTCCCCGACGCCCGGTGGTGGGTACATCACCGGGTTGTTCTCATACTTGGTCCAGTTGATTAACAACGGGTCAGATGGATCGGTGGGGAAGGCGAGGCATTGGACCTGGACGGAGGCGTTGGTTGAGCCGGTGTAGAGCATGACGATGCGGCCGTCGGGAAGGACGGTAGCGGAGCCTGACCAAACACCGTTGATGTCGTACCACTGGTCGGGGGACATTGCCACGGGGAGGTGGCGCCACCGCAACAGGTCGCGGGACGCGGCATGGCCCCACGCTATCTTGTTGCCCCATATTGCTCCGTCGGGGTTGTACTGGTAGAAGAGGTGATACCACCCCTTGTAGTACACCGGACCTGCATTTGCATTTTGCATCAAAGAAATGAGTTTTACATCAACAATCACCCCTTAATTCCATGATGGAGGATGGAGGAAATGGTACTTACCGTTGGGGTCGTTCATCCAGTTCTTCTCGGGCTGGAAGTGGAAGCCGGTGCGCTGCCACTGGAGCATGGCATTGCTCCATGGGAACGCGTTACCGCCGGCGTCTGCGGCAAGCATGCCACCGTGGTCGTCGACGGTTGCGGCGCCTGACGTCTTCTCTGACACGCCGGACTCGGGGCCCCTGCTGCTGGTGCTCATAGGCGCCATATCAACTGTCGTCGGGTGGCCGGACATGATGACGCCGGCGGCCGGCAGCTGGCCAGCGAGCCTGACGCCGGCAAGCGCGGCGACAGCGAGGAGCACCGCGGCCGAAGTCAGGAGAACCGCCGCGCACAGTGGCCCGGTTCGGCCTGGGCGCGTGCGCCCGGCCTCGGCATCATCCGGCAACTGCGCGTAGGAGCATGGCACCGAGCCGCGGTCTCCGGTGTCCATTGACATTGAAAGAGATCGGCGGAGGAGATGAAGGACACCAGAGAAGGGAGAGGAATTGGTGGGACTGATCAATTATCACCTCTGCTAAACCTAGGTGTGTGTGCATGTGCGTGTTTGCCGTGGAGCTCCTACTTTCTGCGTCTGCCATTTATAGTCTCCATGCCACTCGTTAGCGGCCTACGTGGCTCAGCCCCATTGGCCTGCGGTGGCGCCATGGGCCCGGGCTGTCAGTGTTAATCATGGTCCATCCAGGCCATGTTACCCAGCTCGATCATGATTGCGCAAACTAATAATACTACTAGCCCGTTGGTTCAGGATGGATTTCATGGATCTGTACATGTTCGGGTTCCTCCATGACACGCTTGCTCTGTTAGTAGAAAACAAGTTGGGTTAGCCGGCGGTGCCAATGTCGGCTTAAACTCTTCCCTTCAGGTACGCTAACATTGTTAGAGCATCTCTAATCTTTCCCTAATAGTTGTCAAGAAAGCATCCATAAAATCGATTTTCGACAGGTTTTTCTCATTAACAGGTCATTTCTCTTCGATAAGGCAGAGCGCTCGTGTCGGTTGCTCGAAGAAAAAAGGACATGTGCACTAGGAGGGTGCATCTAACCCATCACCAAAATTTTACACCCATTGTTTTTCCTTTTTTATTCTTACCACCTATTGCATTAAAAATAATATATTATTATTATTATCATCATCATCATATTATTATTATTATTACAAAAAACCATAAAAAAAATCAACAACAAAGCCTTTGGTCTCATACAAGTTGAGATAGGCTAGAGCTGAAACCCAAGATCTTGAAATCAAATCTGAGTTTCATCTCCAAAGGAGTGGTTGAGTTTTCACGTTGGCTCGCAAAGTCTATCACGAGCCTCTTCTTTTACCTGGCCTTGGAACTGACAACATAGGCGGAGTTTATTACATCAACCCCTAAAATAGAAAAGCAGCTATTGGTCATTTCTTCTAAGACTTTGCATGTGTCGCCGGCCGGAGAGCGTT
>NC_041390.1:12207276-12229653 GCF_002162155.2 Triticum dicoccoides
GGCCATCGGTCAGCTTGGGAGAAGGCGGCGGACGGTGTGGTACATGTGTGGGATAGCGCCGCGAGGCTTGGCCTATGGGTGATGATGGCATGAGGAAGGGGTGAGAGGCACGGCGGAACTGGAGAATGGGTGGGGGCGCAACACCAGAGATGTCGTCAACGGCGAGAGGTGGCGATTCATGGGGTGGTGAAAAATGTCTTACAGGCAGCTAAATTAGTTTCTCCACTTACCAATTCAACAAAGGAAAAAATAGTTCCACCACTAGATAGCCGCCGTGCGCATGACCTAGTCGTATCACCCATTGATTCATGCCCATGGGCGTGAACTGCTCTCCGTGCATATGCTACGCTAGAATCTATCCTCGCATGACCTGGGGAAGGTGCATGATGCATGCATGTGTACATATGAGAGCATATCTGAAGAGTGGGCATGCCTAAAAGAACATACTCCGGTACTAGACTAGAAGCCATAGATTCCGTTGAGAAACATGGCCCGCCAATAATTCGGCGAACCGAAACCGATGGGTGGCGCATGATCATGGCGGCCCCAGGAAGCCATCTAGCTGTAATCTACTCCTCCCGTGGGTTATACTAAACCAACAAGAAACATTGGAAGATGGCGGGGGAGGATGGACGTGTGGTTAAGCAATGCCAAGTGGCAGCTTAGCTGCCGTTTTGGTCGTGACTCTGCCACCATTGATTGCCACATCCACGAGGTGCTGACTCACCATTGTCGGGAAGAGTGTCTGGAGGCTGTAACAGAGCCAGCCATCAGCTAGTTAAGCAAGAAACAAGTCCTGGTCCTGCACTCTTGCTGCTGCTGCATGATGCTAACCGCTATTTTATTTTATTTTTGAATTGTTGCTAACCACTAATAAGTAATAGCAACCAGTAGTAGCTTAGGTTCCACACATACTAATCAATCAGAAGAAACTAGACAACAAGGGTGATTAACTTTTGTTGGTGATCGTAATAGTAATAGTAATGGATAGAGAGGGAGAGGGGATGTGTGGTGGTGGTCACGTATGTACCATAATACCCTAGAACAACGGCCTTTTCCATGGATCCAGCATCCACATCATTGCACTAGTACCATATAATACCCTATAATGCGGAAACCAATTGGAATTACGACAGAGACCTTTGCTCCGTCCATGTGGTGCCAGTTAAAGCTTTTCTTCCATTTTTCTCTGAGTTGAATGGAACCTAGCTACTCCTGGTTGTTGATCACTCCACCTGGCAGGTGCCACATATTGTCACTCCATCAATCGACGACGGCCGACAACTCGTTGGCAGAGCATTGTTCATTGAACTTTGCACTGCCGAGACGCAAGCTTGACGCTGTAGAACGTCTGAAATGATGTTGACAAAGCCTAACAACATGCACTGTTTCGTGGATGATCCATGGCGGCGGGAAGAAATGGTGTGGGGTCGATGACAGTTACTAGTAACATGTACACAAGATTCAGGCTATGTTTGATTCATAAGTCCTAGGACTTTTTTTAGTCCCAACTTATAAGTCCAAGTCCCTAAAAAGTCCCTACCTGTTTGGTTCCTGGGACTTATAAGTCTCTATAAGACCATATTACAACTATAAGTCCCTCCTTGAGAGTCTTATTTCATAAGTCCCAAATGCCCACTTTAAGTCCCTATAAGTCACTCCTGTTTGGTTTAGATGAGACTTATAGGGACCTTTTTTAAGTCCCTAAACCAATAAGTCCCTGGAAACAAACACCCTCTCATTCATTCGAAAAAGAAAAACACAACAAAACCATGACCAATAGATGGTAGTGATTATAAGGAGAGTTGAAGAGAGATCCGCACCACAAAAAAATGCAGGCGGATGTGTGTCACTCTCCTAGCTAGCTATATACAATCCATCGATGTCCTTTTGCATCAACTTAACACGATTACAGATCTTGTAGTCTTGCGGACCCAACAACATCAACATGACAATAATA
This sequence comes from Triticum dicoccoides, assembly GCF_002162155.2. NCBI lineage: Eukaryota > Viridiplantae > Streptophyta > Magnoliopsida > Poales > Poaceae > Triticum > Triticum dicoccoides. The sequence continues at coordinate 12,209,237 of NC_041390.1, forward strand.
CGCGTCATGGGATGGGATGATCCACTCGACTTGATTGGAGCCGCCTAGAATTCCTCGAACCCAACTCCTGGCTAGGGCAGGTGCCAATTGTCGCTCCGCCCCAATGTGTGCTAGTTGTTCACTTCATGCATCCACACGTTTTTTCCTTCTTGTTGTACTTTATTAGATGACACGTCGTTCAGAGTTGTAACCTCAAGGTCACGACCCCGCAACTTTTTATTTTTTGTGAAAAACATCAGATCTATTAGAAAATTACATCGAGATTCTGATGCCATTGAATGGTCACTACTGCCGCTAGAACGAGCCCAACTAATTGGCCAAGTGCTGATGGCAAGCCGGAGATATAGGTGGTGACAATCAGCACAAGTAGCAATGATTCGATGAAGAAATTGGCCATAAAATAATTGTGACTCTAACCGGCACTCTTTTTTGACAATATCCACTGGTGGAAAAAGGGCCTTTGGTCGCGGTTCGCAACTGCCATTAGTCGCGGTTGCGCAACCGCGACCAAATAGGCGGGACTAAAGGCCCTCCCTTTAGTCACGGTTGCTTAAGAACCGCGACTAAAGGCCCGTCCACGTGGGCGCCAGGCGGCCGTCGGGGCGGAAGACCTTTAGTCGCGGTTCTTCTGGCCAACCGCGACTAAAGGCCGCCGCAGGTTTAGGGTTTTAGCCCCCCCCCCCTAAACCTGTTTTCTGTTTAATTTGTATTGTTTTATTTCTTTTGTGCTTTATTTTAATTTTGAAGGAGTTTCACATATTCTACGGTACTACATACATGCATATGAATGTACAATTTCAAACAAATTTGAAATTAGAACCAAAAGAATTCAAGAGGAATATACAATATATATTCAATATCATCGGATGACCATATACAATTTTGAACAAGTTTCCATACATAATTTAAATCATATAAAGTTCTACATCCTCGTAATGGTGTTCTCCTTTAGGATGGAGGACTTCCGTCCTGAACCATCCAGCTAGTTCCTCTTGAAGTGGTCGGAAGCGAGCTTCTGGACTAAGCATCATCCGAAGGTTATTCCTCTGAGCATTGGTATCACTCGGAACCCGCTCAGAGGTGTATCTTCGGATCATCTCACAAACATAGTATCCACATAGATTGGTCCCCGCTGGCTGAATATCCTCACCATTCTTAGCCTTTGACCTTTTGAATTCTAGCTCCTTTTTGAATTCACCGACCTTTGTATCTACGAACCGTCTCCAAACCCTACGAGGCAAAGAAAATTAAATGAACAAGAGAGTTATTAGTTACTTGATATTAGGAAATGAACGAAATAGGCCGATCGATATAGAGCGCAAATGAATGAAAATAATTACTTCTGCAGCATTCTTCTCATGCCGCCCCAAAGCTTTGGATCCTTATTCAGAGAGTCGTGGACGAGACATTCTGAGGTGTCAACTTTAATTACTAGCAGAATCCAGTGGAACCTGCGGACACGATACATGCACAGTACGTCATGCATAACTCATCGATTAGCCGGCCACATACCATGCATGGAGTAAACAAAAGAGAATGTGCTCAAGACAGAAACACTCACCCAAAATGGTAAGAAAATAGAATATCACTTTTGAGTTCCTGCTTTGTAAGAAACTGCCACAGGTCTGCCTCCATGTCGGCGGGGTGATGCTCCAACACATATCCATTAATGATGTGTCGGTCAATGAACCCAACATCATGGATGTTCCTTACTCTGCATTCCTTAATCTTCATTCTGCATGTATAATAGCGGACACAACAATATAGTTAGGACATATATATAGTGCAGGCAATATGAACGAGATGGGGTAGAAATAAATCACTTACAGAACGTAGCAACTGATGATAGATTTGTCGAGCTCGCGCAGATTGAAAAGCTGGAACAATTCACTCAGATGAATTTGTACATAGTAATGTTTGAAGTGATGCTCATATCTAACTTCCGCATAAATATATTCTTTGGCGTTTTTATTTTTTATGTAACCCTTGTACCATTTCAGCAGACCTTTCATTTGTGGAGGTAGATCCTCTTCCTGCGCAGGCTCGACGAGAGGCCCATTCTTCACATATGTAATTACTACCTCCTTCACTGGCGCCTCATCAAGGCCTAACAGTTCACGAAGAGTAATACCTAAGTTGGCCGCTTGTTCTCTGGCACTCGTTACAGTCAATCCATGTGCTGCCGCAGCTGCTATGATATCGGGGTCATCCGGACCGGCGGCTTTCACTATAAGCGGGGCAATCAATTGTTTACTTTGTTCCCCGAGCTGGGCAACTCGTTTCCCGCTTTTTTTACTTTCTAATTCCGTTTTCTCGGCCTCCTCCAAGGCTTTGTTCTCCTGGTTCTCCGCCCGCTCTTTCTTCTCCTTCAACATGAGTGCCTGCCTACGAAGTTCACGTGCATAGTCGTCAGGCAGATTCTTCGCGGCTTGGGATGGTGTGCTCAAAAATGACTTAGCCCACTTCTTTTGCTCATCAGAAAATACTGGCTTGGGCTCGGGCTCTCTTTTCTTCTTGCAGTCGCCTTACATTTCTCATGATCAGCAGCCGCGGCCGCGGCAGTTTCCTCGGCACTACGTTCCCAAGGCCTTGTGGGGAGAGGCTTCGGTGATGGCTCCGGTACCTTTGTGGTCTTAGGTACATAAGGGTCTGGGTTAATAATCCAGGACTGCTTCTGCTTCTTTGCCGGAGGTGGATTGGGGGGCGGCGTCTGATCACCCGCCGAACGAGGACTGGGGGGCGGCGTCTGATCACCCGCCGGACGTTGTGGACTGGGGGGCGTCGGCTGACGTGACGGAGGTGTAGGTGAACCGCCACCACCACCACCACCGTAGGGGGGTGGACTTGTTGTCCTTGGCGCCTCGCCTGGAAACTTGATAAACTTCTTTTGCCATAGAATGAAATGGCGCTTGACATCTCCAAGTCTTTTCTCCCCTTCAGGTGTAGCAATGTCAATCTCCAGGTCCTCAAACCCTTGGACTATGTCCTCCACCGTGACACGAGCATAGCCATCTTGAATGGGGTTGTTGTGGTGGAGTGCTCCAGGTAAACATGGTAAAGCACTGCCGATGGCTACCTTCATGGACATGTTCCCGATAGGATAATACAGATGACATTCTTTCATCTCCTTTATATCGTCCACGGGGTAGCGAGGAGGCTCCGGTGCAGTAATTTCGACCACCAGAGGCTCCGGTGCAGTAATTTCGATCGTCGGTGCATCTGCACCAGCCGGTGGGGCCTCCGTGGAAGCCACACTGCTTCTCCGCTGCTGGCTTCTAAGATCCGCTGGATGATCTTCATGCTGCGCCCGAGCTGCATCTCTTTCGGCTACTAGTACACTCACGGTTTTCTTCATCACATCCATTTCCGATGCCAACCGCGCCACAACATCTGCTTCCCGATCCATCTTTCTCTTCCGGCTTCTGTAACCGTACGGGTCATCATTCTGGGGGAACCCTATTTTCCACGGAATGTGCCCCATGCCTCGTACACGTCCTCCGTGTTCAGGATTCCCGAGGGCTTTTGTCAGCGTGTCGTTCTCTCTGTTGAACTTGATCTTCCCCTCTTGAGCATCCCTCATTGCGTCAATAAGGGCTTGGGTGGGTTTAATTATTTTGCCCCGGTAAACACACTCCCCTGTCTCCGGGTTCAGCGTTCCCCCATGCCCGTACCACCAGCTTTTGGCCCTTGGGTCCCATCCCTCCGTACCTGGACGGATTCCTCGCGCCCTCAGCTTGTTCTCCATCTTCTCCCACCTAGGCTCCCAAAGGCGATACCCTCCTGGCCCCGTAATATGATTGTACTCCTTCTTGGCCGCATTTTCCTTATTTTTTTCGATATTTGAATGAACTGCTCCGATTTCTTTTGCTTCACAAATTCTGGCCAATCATGTTTCAGTTTCTCATATTGTCCTTTGAAATCCGGAGTCTTGTTCTGCTTGACAAAGTCATGGGCTAGATTTTTCTTGAATTTCCGGAATGCGTCGGCCATCTTATGAAGAGCGAACTGTTTAACTAGCCTCCTCCTCTCCTTGTTTTCCTCGATCTTGTTACCCTCCTCATCGAATTTGTTGTATTCCGGAGGTAGAACGAAATGTTCCATAAGCTTCTTGAAGCAATCTTTTTTTGTTCTCTTATCGACAAAAGTGAAACCAGCAATTCGTACCTTCTTTGGCTTATTCCACTCCTGGACGGTGATCGAGACGTTGTCTCTAACAACGGCTCTGCATTGGTTGACAAACTTGGTGGCGTTCTTGCGGGCTCCAACGGCCTGCCGGTTGCACTGTCGACAACCTCGATGGTGCATGTTTCTCCTTGTTTCATCGTCTTGGTTGCGCCACGCTTTGACGACGTACTCGATTGTTTCGACGATCCGGCCGAGGGCTAAAATAAGAAAGAGAGTCGCGCGCGTTAGTAAACACATATTTATTCAAATCAGTTAGTTTGTATCACCAGAGGCTCAATATATATATATACCTCGGCGCCGGAGGTGGTTGCTACTTCCATTTGAAGATCGTCGTTTATCGACATTTGTTCGGCATCATCTTGCTGACGGCGCCCTTCATCTTCACCATCAAGGTTCAGATAAGATAAGATATCATCTTCTTCTTGTCCGGTCGGCACATATAGAATATCGCCGTTTATGATGCCGAACATATGTGCTTCACCGTCCGGATCATAGTTGTCCATAATCGGGTCAGCTCTATCGTCCGCCATTATGTCAGTCCTGAAAACATGTAGTAAAAACAAATTAATTAAGTGAAGAAGGGGGGCGGTGGCGGTGGTGGTGGCGAAAGGGCGGTGGCAAAAGGAGGGGGCCAGGAAGGGGTGGGAGAGGGTGTCGCGGTAGAGCGCGAGACGGGGCGGCAGACGACGGCGTCACGGAGAGGGAGGCGAGGACAACACACATGTATAACCCTCGCCGCCCCCTCTCGATCCCAAAAAAAACACCGCGCGCATCGCCGCCCCCCTCGCCGCCCCCTCTCCGTATATGCGCGGGGTCGTGTACATTTTTTTAAAGCGGGATCGTTGTACATTGACGCGCGGGGTCGTTGTATATATTGATTATCAAGTTTTACTTTTTTTGTTGTTAATTATCAAGTTTTATATACGTTTTTTTGTTAATTATCAAATTTTACGGTTTTTTTGTTAATTATCAAGTTTTAAGTTATTTTACCGTTTTTGTTAAACTAATTAACTAGTTAAAATTAAAAAGAACAAAAAAAGAAAAAATTCCGGTGGCCCGCGGCGCCCCTCTCTCTCTCCACGATCTCGCTCTCTGTCTGAGAGAGGCGCGCGCGTGCGCGCGCGGCAGTACCGAGGCCGGCCGGCGGCATTGAGGGCGGGCGAGCGAGGCGGCGCGCGCGCGGTGGGCGAGGGAGGCCGGTGATAGCGGCCGGCGGCGCCGTACGTGTGGGCGAGGGCGACGGCGGGCGACGTCGAGGGCGAGGGCGACGGCGGGCGGCGTCGAGGGCGAGGGCGACGGCGGCAGGCGTCGAGGGCGAGGGCGACGGCGGGCGGCGTCGAGGGCGAGGGCGACGGCGGGCGGCGTCGAGGGCGAGGGCGACGGCGGCAGGCCCTCGGCGCGGCAGAGAATCGGAGAAGACGAGAAATGGAGGCGACGGTTCGGGCCCTTGTATTTATAGCCCCCCTCTTTAGTCGCGGTTGGGGAGGCGACCCGCGACTAAAGGGTAACCTTTAGTCGCGGTTCCTCTAGTCGCGGTTGGCCAGACCAACCGCGACTAAAGGGTTTTTTGGGGGGTTTTTGCGTTCCCGCGCGCAACGACCTTTAGTCGCGGTTGGTCAGGCCAGCCGCGACTAAAGGTATTTTTCAAAATACTTTTTCTTTTTCAAAATCTTAAAAATACAAATAATATATCAAAAAATTCAGAAAAATAAAACTAATTCAATTCAATATGTTAAAAACACAAATATTATATCAAAAAATTCAGAAAAATAAAACTAATTCAATTCAAAATTCTAAAAATACAAATAATATATCAAAAAATTAAGAAAAATAAAACTAATTCAATTCAAAATGTTAAAAATACAAATAATATATCAAAAATTCAGAAAAATAAAACTAATTCAATTCAAAATTTTATACGCCTAGGCAGGAGTACGACAGCGACGACAGCAGCGACGACGACGGCGGCAACTTAGAAGGCGACGACTACCAGTACAACGGCGGCGGCTATGAAGACTACGAGTATGCATATTATACGCCTAGGCAGGAGTATGACTAAATCACTCCAAATTTCATGTATCATCAGTGGTATCTCGAATCATTCGAAAATGGACACCAAACACATCACGGGTAATATAATTCACATGATCCATTCAACAAAGTTTGGTACAACAAATTATTACACATCATTTCTTCCCTTGTGTCCCTGCTTGCTTACAATTGTGCAGTATCCATGGAGCATCCTCATCATTTAACTTAATGCTTGGGTCGGTGTTCACTTTGAAGGGCGGAATTTCAGCAAACATATTATAATCTTCTGACATGTCTGTCTTGTCCTCCACTCCCACGATGTTTCTTTTCCCTGAAAGAACAATGTGGCGCTTTGGATCATCGCATGATGTACTGATCGTTTTCTTATCTTTCCGTTTCCTCGGTTTGCTACTCATGTCCTTCACATAGAAAACCTGAGCGACATCTTTCGCTAGGACGAATGGTTCGTCAAGGTAACCAAGATTGTTGAAATCCACCATTGTCATTCCGTATTGCTGGTCCAACTTTACCCCACCTCCTGTTAGCTTGAACCATTTGCACCGGAACAAAGGGACCTTAAAGGAGGGTCCATAGTCAAGTTCCCATATCTCCTCTATGTAACCATAATATGTGACCTTTTGCCCATTCTCGGTTGCTGCATCAAAGCGGACACCACTGTTTTGGTTGGTGCTCTTTTTATCTTGGGTGATCGTGTAAAATGTATTCCCATTTATCTCGTACCCTTGGAAAGTCGTTATAGTCGAAGATGGTGTCTTGGCCAACATGTATAGCTGATCTACAACATCATTGTCATTCATTAAATGTTTTCTCAACCAACTGCCGAAAGTCTCCATGTGGGCCTTCCTAATCCAGGATTCAGGCTTCCCCGGGTTGTCCGAGCGTAAAATATTCTTGTGTTTCTCAAAGTACGGAGCCACCAAGCTGGAATTGGTCAGTACAGTGTGGTGTGCTTCAGTCAGAGAATGGCCGTCCATACATATCGTTGATTTCCTTCCGATCGTGCCTTTTCCACTTAGTCTCTCCTCGTGCCGCGATCGAGGAAGACCAATCGGCTTAAGGTCAGGAACAAAGTCAACACAAAACTCAATTACCTCCTCATTTCCATAGCCCTTGGCGATGCTTCCTTCTGGCCTAGCACGGTTACGAACATATTTCTTTAATACTCCCATGAACCTCTCGAAGGGGAACATATTGTGTAGAAATACAGGACCGAGAATGAAAATCTCTTCGACTAGGTGAACCAAGAGGTGCGTCATAATATTGAAGAAGGATGGCGGGAACACCAACTCGAAACTAACAAGACATTGGATCACATCGTTCTGTAACCGTGGTAGAACTTCTGGATTGATTACCTTCTGAGAGATTGCATTGAGGAATGCACATAGCTTCACAATGGCTACTCGAACATTTTCCGGCAGGAGCCCCCTCAAAGCAATCGGAAGCAATTGCGTCATAATCACGTGGCAGTCGTGAGACTTCAGGTTTTGGAACTTTTTCTCCGCCATGTTTATTATTCCCTTTATATTGGACGAGAATCCAGACGGGACCTTCATACTGCTCAGGCATTCAAAAAAGATGACCTTCTCTTCTTTGGTCAGAGCGTAGCTGGCACGACCTTCAAACCATTCCGGATGCCGGTCATCAGGGTCTTTCAAACGTTGCTGGTCCTGCCGTGCTTCCTTTGTATCATTTGTCTTCCCATACATGCCCAAGAAGCTTAGGAGGTTCACGCAAATATTCTTCGTAACGTGCATCACGTCGATTGCAGAGCGGACTTCTAGGACTTTCCAATATTCTAGCTTCCAGAATATAGATTTCTTCTTCCACATAGCTGCGTGCCCGTCAGCTCCCTTCGGAACTGATTGTCCGCCAGGACCCTTTCCAAAGATGACTTTCAAATCCTTGACCATATCAAATACCTCAGCACCAGTGCGTTCCGCAGGCTTCGGCCAGTGATCTGCCTTGCCGTTGTAATGCTTGCCTTTCTTTCTTACTGGATGAATTTTTGGAAGAAATCGACGATGCCCAAGGTACACGTTCTTCTTACAATTTGGCAAATGTACACTTTCAGTCTCATGTAAGCAGTGCGTGCATGCATTGTATCCCTTATTTGACAGTCCCGAAAGGTTACTAAGAGCAGGCCAATCGTTGATGGTTACGAAAAGCAACGCTCATAGGTTAAATTCCTCTTCTTTGTGCTCATCCCACACACGGACACCAGGTCTGCCCCACAGCTGTAAAAGTTTATCAACTAATGGCCTTAGGTACACATCGATGTCGTTGCCGGGTTGCTTCGGACCTTGGATGAGCACTGGCATCATAATGAACTTCCGCTTCATGCACAACCAAGGAGGAAGGTTGTAGATGCATAGAGTCACGGGCCAGGTGCTATGGCTGGAGCTCTGCTCGCCAAAAGGATTCATGCCATCTGTACTTAGACCAAATCTTATGTTCCTTGCGTCAGCTGCAAAATCTTTGAACTCTCTGTCGATCTTTCTCCATTGCGTTCCATCTGCGGTGTGTCTCAACTCCCCGTCCGACTTACGGTCCTCTTTGTGCCATCGCAACAACTTGGCATGCTCTTTGTTCCTGAACAGACGTTTCAACCGTGGTATTATAGGAGCATACCACATCACCTTGGCGGGAACCCTCTTCCTGGGTTTCTCGCCCTCAACATCGTCACCAGGGTCATCGCCTCTGATCTTATAATGCAATGCAGTGCATACCGGGCATTCATTCAAATTCTCGTATTCACCGCGGTAGAGGATGCAGTCGTTGATGCATGCATGTATCTTCAGAACCTCTAAACCTAGAGGGCAGACAACCTTCTTTGCTTCGTACGTACTGGCGGGCAACTAGTTATTCTTTGGAAACATATTCTTCAACATTTTCAGCAAGTTTTCAAATGCCGAGTCAGCTACACCTGCCTGTGCCTTCCATTTCAGCAAATCCAGTGTGCAGCCCAGCTTTTTCAGACCATCATCGCATCCGGGGTACAACGACTTTATGTGATCCTCTAACATGCGATCCAAATTCTCCCTCTCCTTTTCAGTTTCGCAGCGTCTCCGTGCATCAGCAATGGTCCGACCAAGACCATCAACGGTCTCATCACGTGCCTCTTCTTCACCTTCACCTTCCCCTTCACCTTCCCCTTCACCTTCAGCATCCTCCATGAAAGTATCACCGTAATGAGCAAGATAGCTTTCATCGATGAAATCATCCCCTTCTTCATCTTCTTCCATTATAACCCCTCTTTCTCCATGCTTGGTCCAACAATTATAGCTTGGCATGAAACCGTGCCGAAGCAGGTGCAGGTGAACTTCTCTTGAGGAAGAGTAACCCTTCTGATTCTTACAGTCAACACATGGACAGATAACAAAACCCTTCTGCTTGTTCGCATTAGCCACTACGAGGAAATCTTTCAAACCCGTAGTGAACTCGCGGGAGAGTCGGTTACCGTACATCCATTGCCGATTCATCTGCATTATTATAATATAAAATATATAATTAACCATCATGCATTTGTTAAACTAACTAGCTATAAACAATAGAAATTAAACAATGAACAACACACATGCATATTTTATCAATGACACACATGCATGAAAGGTTCAAGTTGCTAACCGTGATCGAGGAGGAAAAAATAAATGAGGAACCTCAAGTGTGGCTCCAACACTTCATATCATGTTTGTTTCACGCTCTTGGGGCATTTCATCAAACACCTTGTGTGCATAAGAGGAACCAAAAGCAAACCTACACCCCCTTGTGAAGCTTGTGAAGAGAAGTGGCACCAAATGGCTAAGTGAGCGTGCTGAACTGGTATATATAGGGGAGGAGCTTTAGTCGCGGTTGGCCTGGCCAACCGCGACTAAAGGCCTTTGGGCACCTTTAGTCGCGGTTGGCCTGGCCAACCGCGACTAAAGCCCCTCACGTGCACCAGCTGGCCACCGAGCGCCCTGGGCCCAGGCCTTTGGTCGCGGTTCGTCTGCCGAACTGCGACTAAAGACTTCATTAGTCGCGGTTCCTACAGTTTCGCGACTAATGGGGCTGGACGGAAGCCTCTTTTTCTACCAGTGATCATCTAATCCCCACTTTCTTAGTTTAGGCTGGTCATAGTGGGGAGTAACTTATACTAGTGTCATGCATATGACAGTAGTCTAAGTTACTACCTTCATAGTGCAAAGTAACATAGCATTAGTGTCATAGAGGACTTCATTTATTAGCTTGTAGACTCATCTTGTCTTGAAAACCGCTATGTTACAGTAACATATTATGTTACTACTTCTCATTAACTACATGTCACATAAGCAAAATTTTCTTGGAGTGCGCTATGTTACTAGCTAAGTTACTCCTACTATGACTAGCCTTATACTACTACATCGTTGTTTGTGCTGTGTATAATTTCTTGTGTGCTCCTCCTTCAGCTTAAACATGAAAATACATTTTTCGACAAATAAAAAAAATGAGAATGTATATTCCACGGAATGAAAAAACAGGCCCCGCAAATAATTCAGCAAACCGAAACCGATGGCGTCTTTGTCGGAGTCTCTTGCACCGTCAGCATGGGCACCCACCTACCTTACTCTCCAATGACCTTTCTTATCTGCATCGCCAAACCAAACCACACAGGATGGATCAGGGATGGGTAGATGTTGGGTTAAGCGAGCAATGCGTGGTGGTACGTGGTGGCAGGTACCGTTTGGGCCACAACGACTTGTACGATGTGCATTTGTAACGGACATGGCTTTGCATCCTCCTCACGTACTCCTGTCCCCTTGGGCAACAATTAATGGCCTCTCGTACACTTTGCCATGTATGCAGTGCACGCCGCGTGCACCGCTCGCATGGAGTGTTGGGTACTCTATTGACAATCAGCCAGGTGCTGACTCACCATTGTCGGTGGAAAAATAGAGGGACAGATCCATCTAGACGTACCTACTGGAGCCAATCAGTAGCAGCTAGCTAGCCAGGCCAAGCAACAATTTCGTTGTGGTGTACAGTAGGTGGTAGTGGGGGTAGTACTGGTCCTATAGCTCCACATAATCACAAGAAAACAAACATGAATGGATGGCAGATCAAATGACCTATCCATCATGGATAAGAAAAACTAGGACGTGGTACTCCAGGGAGCTGGCTTTGCATGGACACTGTTCTAGCTACGCTAATTAAGCTTGAAGGGTCTTGCGCTCCGTCGAACCAACCGAAGGAGAAATAAGTCAGTTTCAGATTCAACATCATTGCTGTTGGAATTTGCTAGTGGATCTTTCGCCCAAAGCCTAACTAAAATTCTGAAATTCTCTTAGCCCATTCATGCACACATGTGAGTGGAGTGAATGAGACTAAAGTTTAGTCCCACCACGGAAGTTGAATGAGACTTGCACCTTTTTATAAGGTGAGCTCTTCTACTACTTGTATGAGTATGAGAAGAGGAGATCTACACGCGCGCTCCTCCTCCTCGGTCGCCGCGGCTCCGATTCTTTTGGATCGCGACTCGGACGTGGGGTTTACTCCCACGACCTACCAGGCCCGCACTATAGAGTCAGTCAGACGTCTATCCTAGCCGCATCGTATGGTTTCGCACCACCGTTCCAGATCATTACGCCGCCAAGCAAGTCTTCTCCATCCATCCTTTCGACGTGCACCGGAAGAAGGGACAGCAGGCCTTCGGAACCACGCCTCTCGTGATCCTGTACGGAAGAGGGGCAATCAGGTTTTTGGGGAGCGCGCTCGCGCGACTGCTAGCAACGACGACTTCTTCCCCGACCTCAGCAACCTCATCCTCGACGACATGGGCGACAACGTCAACGTCGGCGATACTGCTCCCGCTGCACCGTATGTGATTCTATCCTTCTTGTTTGAGATCGTGGTAGAATTCATGTTTCTAGTATGTGCCCTAGATGTGATATGTTCATCTACTATGATTACTTTAATATCTGCTAGTGCTGTCATGATTTATCTTCTGTTTATTCGGATTAAATCTCGTATTAATTTGCTCATATTTTCAACAATTGCTAGTACAATAATGTGGTCCACGTGTCGAACGGAACTGATCCTAGCTAGCTAGACTGTACTCTTTCTATGAAGAAATATAAGAGTGTTTAGATCACTATTTAGTGACCTAAACAAGAGGGAATACTAATTAAGCTAATGCTAATCAGGAGATCAATCCTCTAATTTTCTTACGATAGAGTCAAACTAGGCTCGTGGCTGCGGACCTCACCAAGGTTCATCTCAATCCATTAGGTTGATCGTAGTGGAGAGTATCATAACTTAGTATCAAGCATATGATACTAGTGTACGATACTATATCCGTAGTGTATCATAGATTACTATCATATGTGGTCTCATTAATTGTCATGCATGACACATAGCAGTATAAAATTTAATATGATATGGTATCATAATATGATACTCAACCCTCTCTTTCTTTATTTAATTCTACACCATCTCATCAAGATTTTCTAATTGATATGCATGATACTAACTATAATACTCCCATTATGACTTGCCTTAATTCTGTTGGCTGGTGGTTGCTACCATGCCAGCAATCCCTTTTTAACTCTTACTACTAACCATGTGACGAGGCAAGGTGTAACAGGTGGCCATAGCGGATGGCAGCTAGTCGTTATAGTAACTTGCAAGCTTGCCATGCATGAAGGGCTAACAACCAACAACAAAATTAACATCAGAGTCAAAAAATATTCAACAACTAGCAATAATGGATATAGGAAGAGAGACGGGGGCCTACACCACGCACAAAGAGGGGTCTAGCGTGCATGTGTGTGTGAAAGAGTGCCGTTGTCCAAGCTACAATGTCTTTCTCCAGCCAGTGCTATGGTTCCACGAATATTGATCGGTATCAGGCAGGTACAATAATGCGGGTGAAGATAGGGACCATGAATCTATGATCAGACTCGATTTTAATCATGCAAATTCTCTCACCCATCCTTGGAATCCAAACTTCTGGTTGTGGCTCTCTCCACTTGTCGCTCCATATGGTCCATGCCATGTTAGATGTCCTTTCTTTTTTTGCGGTGGGCTAACCAACATTGTGTGCTTGCGCAACATGACATGTGGCAACAACTAGTACAAATAGCTATAATTTGGAAGTCACGTGACGAGGCTATCGGCCATAGTTACATACGGCTGCAACGATGTCAGCCACAAAATGAACACACGGGCACATTGTAACCTTGAATTTCCGAGCTTGGTGCTGACAAGGCGGCGTGTAACAAGTGGCAGCATATTATTGCAGCCGGTAATAATCTCCAGTAACTAATATGGCACCTTCAAGACATTCAAGCTATCCACCACTCGAATGGTTGACATAGCCAACTCTACTGGTTCGCGGCCACCATACCTTTTGACCGCACCCATGCTTATTTTCTGATGTTGCCCACTTACCCTCCACATATCAGCACATATTGATGATTGGATCAATATGTATGTGGTGTGTGTTTAGCAAGATAACTCGAGATTATTAAGAATAAAGTATGCATACACTTGGCATGCACACATGGGTGTGTGTGGTTGTTACCTTGTTGACTCTTGGGTTGTATCTATTTGTCTTCGTCGATGACAATCTCCTTGGACCAAACTTGCAAGCAACCAATGCCAGCTACAATAATGCATTGTTCGACGTGGCAATGATTCAATTTTGTTTGTGGACAACAATAGCAAGGCAGGAACCACACGAACCAGTTGTGCCCACGTGTCTTTTTGTTTTTTGCTGATTAATTAGATTTCACAAATTACTTACTTCCGATAAACTAAAATGTAGTAGACACTACAAAGGTTTGCATGTGGACTACTAGTTGTATACCCCCTGTCAAAAGGAAACAAAATAAGAACTATCTATCAGTCAAACTAAACCCATTGTGAATATTGACTTCGCAATGATTTGTCTAGAAGAATTACTTAGCATTAGACGCTACATTATTTTTCCTTTCTAGAACCGTGAGCACACAAGAATAAAGAGCGAATCCGACGGTTCTCTCAACACCAACCAAACATGCATGCGTCAAGGCAAGAAGAAACCCATGGCGCATGTTAGTATTGGCACAGGCCACTAATTCCGGCCGTCAGGTGAGTGGTGGAGAAGATCCAGAATCTTATCATCAGCATCCTTGGTGGCCTCACGGTCTCACTGATTTGCAGTCCACATGCCATTGCCAGCTCAAATCTTCCACTCCAATCTTCCATTGTCTATCCGTCTAATATAATCAAGATCCCCGGGGTTGGGCTTGGCATCATTGACACTTGTCCATGAGTGTACATAGTACCTCCCCTCCAATAATTCTCATTTGTTTACACAATAATCCCCGCTTGTTTGTTTACCCAATAATTCCCATTAGGGTATGCAGGAGATGTGTTTGTATGTGACAAGTTGTTCACCGAATCACCGATAGTGCACTTTTTTAAACTATAGTTAACATACGAGCTGACCTTGTGTCTAGCCTCGAGTGCAAAAGCAATCATGCACAGATTGATTGTCGATCGTCGCATGAAACAAGACCAATGCACGCAAAACCTTTTGTAATGAATTCTGAATAGTGTTGACCGCAAGTCCACAAACATTGTTATTCAAAGTACAGAACAAAGACAACCATGCCATTAGTACTACTCCCTCCGATGCAAAATAAGTGTCGCAGTTTTGAACTAACGTTTGGATTGGAGGGAGTACAAGAAAATGAACAAAACACCTACTCAAAATTAGAATTAGTGAACATTTTTCTTTGATGTCGGAAATATAAGCGCATACCATGTGAGTCCTCCAGGCCAGTCTGGATCAAGGATTTTACTCTTGGTCGATAATTTCGTTAACCAAACCGGTCACCAGTTTTTCCGGTCCACCCCAAGAAACTATATTACCATTTGATTTTTTTTGTCAAAAATTTGTATTTGAACGCAAAACCTGGAACAAATAAAGCGAGGACGGTCGTATTGGCTGAACTGTGTTGTGGCCGTAGTCGTAATCAGCAGTGTAGGTGTCATGAAGGTCCTGAGATCGAAAATCTCCAACTAGGATGTGGTTCTTCCTTGCTGTAACACCGTGGTAGGATGATTTTTCCTGCATTTATCGGGCACAAATATACTTATTATTTACCTAAAAGCATTTGAATTCAAAATTTGTTTAAAGTTATCTTGGTGGCCATTGGTAGAAAACAGAAATGAGAAAAAAAGACTTGGTAGAGATGGATCAGACAACGAAGAAAAGTTGCAACGAAGAAATGGGAGCGACCTTCCTTGGTCTAAAAACAGTACATACAATGTGCTATCTATATATTTTTACTAAACAAAAAAAATATTTGCACTTTCTTTTTACAGTGAGGCCATGTAGGCCTGATTGTAGGAGGAGTCCATCTCATGGACGACGAGCCTTGTGACGTTCACCCGGGCGCTGGTGGCGTTGTTGAAGAGGTAGACCCCAGCGTTGGCATAGATGGCCTCCGTTGGGTACACCCGTGACGTCGCCGTCAACCTCCCGCCCATTGCAAAGCTCTCAACAATGGAATGGTCCACTAGCACCCTCATCGTAAACTCCTCGCCATTGAGCACGGGGACAATATTGCCTACGACCCTCTTGACAATATCGTTGGCATGAGATGAGCGCATCTCGTCATGGCAGAAGTGTGTGCGCAGGCCGCCGTCGAGGCTTCTGGCCACGTAGAAGTAGACGCCGGTCTGCTCCATGTCACCACCATGGCGCCTGGCATCAGCAAGCACAAGGAGGCCGAAGGGACCGAGTGTGCCCCGTCCAGTCGTGCCACCGCTGGTGCTGCAGTTGTAGCCGACATCCGCCTCCTTGGAAGCGGCGACGTCAAGCTGGTCAAGACGAAATGAGGCCTCGATGTCGAGCTGGGTGGCACGGTGAAGGCTGAGTGGGAATAGGGAGCCATGGTCGACGGTAACGCCTCCAAGGTTGGTGGAGTTGGTCCGGAGCGTCTCCACCTCCTCCACCGGCCACTGCAGGAGGTTGCTCCCCGTCTTGGTGTCCAGCACGACCGTGCGAGGGATCGACTGCAACAGTAACAACAGAAAACATTAGCAACTTTTCAGCAAAGAAACCTCTTGGTACCAATCATTTTGACAGCATATAAAGAAATAGTTAACTGTGGGGCAAGCAGACAAGACTTCCCTTTTTCTTGTCTAATCCTAGTTTTGTGCAGACAAGATCACATGGTGGTGCATGATTGATTCATGGGTATGAGTTTTGCTTTTGGGACACACACAACTAGCTAGTTGCATTGGTGTATATTGTACTACTCCATTATATCCAAATAAAGGGCATTACCAACTGTCACAATTGAACTACTCGATCATCCATTTCAATTCATTTTAGCAACTGCTACCATTCTATCATTGTTTCCTTTTCCTTGTAGTATCCTCACTGTAACTCAAGACAAAGACATCCCTCTTCTTGTCTAATCCCAGTTTGGTTCGTGCTAACAGAAATTATGTTTGCTTATTATATCCAGTGAGGTGGTTCTTGGCATGCCACTAGGCAACATGGGGTGTGCAGAGTTTGTTTGTTGGACACATCCACAATGGCATTGCGCATTCAAAGTATCTCAACAGTAGCTGGAACTCTTTGCAAGCTGAAGGAAACTAAGGGACACTTGACAACGAGATGACAGCAACATCTCTTTAGCTGCTATCTATCTATAATTCGTGCCAGGTTGCAGCTATTATCATTTGCAAGCCCATGTGCCCATGGCACACAGCCCTTCAATCATTCCGACGTGTATGTGAAACCCAACAAAAAGTGCATGCAACGCTCCTAACCATGCAAGTTTGTGCTAAAAAAGCGATAGTGCACAAAGAATCAATTAATGGAGGTGTTAATCAATCAGTTGAAGAAGACGATGAAGATGTCAAGTACCTGGAGGGAGGCCCATCCCTTGGCGACATCAGCGTGCTCGGAGTCGGTCTCACCGACCCACCCCCACAGCACACGCCGCTTCTTCGCCGGATCATAGAACGTCTTGGACGCATAGAACTTTCCCCAGTCATACCTCAGCCCAATGCCGACATCGGCATCGGCGTCCAATGGCGTCCATGTGTTCTTTGCCGCGTCATACCTCCCCAACGCATAGTAGTCGTGCCGGTCATCGTCAGAGCTCTCCTTCATCACGTGCAACACATCGTCACCGCCATTGGTGGACGCCGCTGCCACTACCTCTGTCATGTCAATGCCCCTTTTACCACTGACCGGGTACAAATCAATGCACTCCCACATACCCGTCCCCGGAACACGGTGAAGCAACCCGGGGACAAGCTCATAGTTGATGAAATCATTGGTCTTATAGGTCATGACCATGCCGGCATGGCGGTCATCCTTGGAGCCGATGACGAGCCGCCATGTGTCATCTGAACCATCAAACCACGCAGTGGTCGGGTCCCTGAAGTCCTTCTCCCCGACGCCCGGTGGCGGGTACATCACCGGGTTGTTCTCATACTTGGTCCAGTTGATGAGCAAAGGGTCGGAAGGGTCGGTGGGGAAAGCCAAGCATTGGACCTGGACCGATGCGTTGGTGGAGCCGGTGTAGAGCATGACGATGCGGCCGTCGGGGAGGACGGTGGCAGAGCCTGACCAGACGCCATTGATGTCGTACCATTGGTCAGGGGACATTGCCACGGGAAGGTGGCGCCACCGGACCAGGTCGCGGGAGGCGGCGTGCCCCCAGGCGATCTTGTTGCCCCAGATGGCACCGTCCGGGTTGTACTGGTAAAAGAGGTGGTACCATCCCTTGTAGTACACGGGACCTGCACTTGCATTTTGCATCAACAAGATTACAGCAACAAGTATGCATGGCATCGGTAACAATGGCGGAAATGTTACGTACCGTTGGGGTCGTTCATCCAGTTCTTCTCGGGCTGGAAGTGAAAACCCGTGCGCTGCCACTGGAGCATGGCATTGCTCCACGGGAACGCGTTGCCGCCGGCGTCCGCCCCAAGCATGCCGCCGTGGGCGCCGGCGCCGGACGTCTTCTCTGACACGCCGGACTCAGGGCCCCGACTGCTGGTGCTCATCGGCGCCGCGTCGACTGTTGTCTGGTGGTCAGACATGACGACGATGCCACCGGCGGGCAGCTGGCCGTTGACCCTGACGCCGGCGAGCGCGGCGACCACGAGGAGCACGACTGCCGTCGCCAGCAGCAGGGCGGCACAGAGCGGGCCTGCAGTCCGGTGCGCGCGCCCCACCGTGATGGCGGCCTCGGCATCCTCCGGCAGTGGCGCGTAGGAGCACGGCAGGGGCGCTGAGCCGCCGTCTCTGGCCTCCATTGGCACAAAATTGAAGTGAAACGCAGAGGAAAGATTAGTGGAAGTGATTAGTGGAAGCTCCCCTGCTAATCTTAACAAAAGAGGAAGAGGATGTGTGTGTTTGCCGAGGAGCTTCTCCTTCCCATTTTATAGTCTCCATGCCACCCGTTAGCGGCCTAGCTGGCGCGGCCTCATTGGCCGGTGGCAGCATCCACCGCCGCGGGCCCGGAGTGTCAGTGCTAATCATCATCTGTCCAGGCCATGTTATCCAGCTCGAGCCTTGTCGCACTCACTCATTGTTCCGAGAAACTCTACTGGCAGTACTAGCTAGTGGCTCTGGCTGGATCATTATATTCTTTACGTAGTACTTCCTCCGTCCGGGAAAAGTTGTCTCCATAACATTTCTGTGTTCAGAATTTCAGATCGTTCCATGATCCAGTTGGATTATAGATTCCGCTGAGAGAGAGAGAACCGAAACCGCTGCTCATGGGGTCGATCGATCATGGCGCCCCAGCTAATTTAGCTTAGAACATCTACAGCCCGACTAGATAAATTCAGACACTCAAACGCTCACGGGTCAAGATGGCAACGGGGACGAAACCCACCGGGTTTTGCTTGCCCAAACCCATCCCTACGAGAAAATCACAAACCCGTCCCTGTCCCCAGCAACGTGTGCGGGGTTAAATTTTTGCCCATCTCCTAAACCCACCAGGTTTTCAAAACCCACGGGGAGCCCGTCCCCACGAGCAGTAAAAAAAAACAACAACATTTGGAAGAAAAACAGGAGCATATTACAGCAGCAGGCGACGACTGGGGGATTTAGGTTTAGGTTTAGGTGTCGTGTTGTGCGGGAGAGAGAGTCCTAAAGAGCGAGCAACACTGCAGCGACCGAGCGAGGGGTTTGTTTGTACTCTAGGGCCTCGACGCTGTGGGGCTCGGCTGCTCGGGCAGTGTGGCTTTGGGCCACTTGAGTCAAGATGAATCGGTGCATGCTAAATAATGTATTTTGACGGGTTTTGTCGGGTTTCGCGTTCGGATAGTACTCAAACGGGTTTAAACCCGCTAAACATGCCGGGTTTTATAATGTACCCACGAGCAGCCCCGCGGGATAGAAAGTCGTCCATCCCCGTCCCCTAATTGGGTAAAAACCAGCGAGGACGCGGGTTTCGGGGCCCTATTACCATCTTGACCCGCAGTCATGTCCGTAGGCAGTGACCGATTACTCCGCAAATTTGCTCTTCTGCATCCGGATACTTCATAATAAAAATCCTAAATCTATACGAAAGCATGCAAAGAAAAAAATCACGTACTACGTAGATCAACTACTCTAGTCCTTATCGAAGATGTCCACTATCTTCGTGCCCAGCTCCGTGTACATGGGTGCTAGCCATAGCTCCGACTCCTCCGGCTTCTCCGCGTTGACCTCCGCATCCATCTCCGCTTCGACCTTGTCGAAGAGCGCGTCGGTTGCCGCCCGTTCCTACCTTATAAATCATCGGTTGGCCTTCACATAGGCCTCATCCTGGATGGATTCCAGGATGGCATGTTCTCTGACATCTCGTCCGCTTGGGCGACGGCGAACTCTGCCTCCGCGTCCTTCATGATGAAGTCTGGAGCCGGCGCCAGCTCCTGCTCCGGCTGCTCCGCCTCGTCCTTCTCCTCCACGTCCATCGGATCCTGCAACTACTCCTCTCCATCCTCCTCCTCTGGCTCCAGCGAGTCTGGAGGCAGCACGTCAGCGATGCTAGCGGGGCGCGCGGCGCACCTTGCCCAGATCTCCTCCTCGATCTGGTACCGACGCTCTGACGTGAGCACATTGTAGGTCATGATCTTTCACCAAACCTTGGCTATGCCGAAGAGTGTGGAAGAGCGGCGGAGCGAGAGAGAGGAGGTGGATAGGCTCGGGCTAACCACGC